>NC_135326.1:2966250-3266250 GCF_048772815.1 Callospermophilus lateralis
GTGTTAGAGTTTGTGCTATGTAAATGTTTAGTGCGACAGTTAAGGTTAGTGTCAGGTCTAGGTTTATGATTAAGTTTAAGTTTAGGACTGATTATCATTAGTGTTAGGGTTATGTTTAGGGTAATGGATACGGATAGAGATAGAGTTAGGGCTAGGATTATGGTTAGGATTAATTCTAGGGTTAGGTTTACGTTTAGAGCCATTTTCGGAGCTAGTATTAGGTTTAGGCTAATGTTTAGTGCTAGGGTTAGGTTTAGGGTTAAAACGAGGTGTAGGGATCAGATTAGGCTAAGTTTTGTGTTAGGTTAGGGCTAGAATTAGAGCTACGGCTAATGTAGAAACTAGAGATATGATTAGAGCTACTTATAGGGTTACGGGTAGGGCTAGTTCCAGTTTTTGTGTTAAGCATACTTTTAAGGGTGATGTTAAAGCTAGAGTTAGTGTAAGGCCAGAGTCAGACTCAAGGTTAGTTTCAGGTTAGGTTAGGACTGGAATTAGAGCTAAGGTTAGAGCTAGGTGTAGAATTAGAATTTGGTTTAGTTAAGGGTTATGGTTAGGGCTATGATTCAGTTTTGTTTTCGGGCTTGAACTAGATTAGGGCTAGTTTTAGGATTAGTGTTTATATTAGGGCTAGTGTTAGTGTGAGGTTTAAGCTTAGAATGAGGGTTGGACATAAAGTTATGGTTAGTTCTAGTGTTAGATCAAGGGCTAGTGTTAGGACTAATGTTGGGGCAAGTGTTCGAGTTATTGTAAGGAATAGGGTTTCATCTAGAAATAGGGCTAGGTCGAGAGTTAGAGTTAGTGCTAGTGTTAGGGTTAGGGCTAAATTAAGGCTAGGATGAGGTCTAGGATTAGTGTAAGGGTTAAGTCTAAAGTTAAATTTAAGGTTAGATTTGGGGGAAAGGATGGAATTATAGCAAGGTATTGAACTAGAGCAAGGAGTAAAATTAGGAATAGGGCTAGAGATAGAGTTTGGGTTAGAATCAAGGCTAGGTAAAAGGTTAGGATGAGGGCTAGCATTTGTGTTTGGATTATTGCAAAAAATAGGGCTAGGACTAATATCAGTTTTAGGGTTATGGTTAGTGACACTTTTGGGGTAAGGGTAATGTCTAGGTACAGTGTCAGATTTAGGTTTAGGGTGAGGTTAAAGTTGAGACCTAGGGGAATTGTAATATTGTTTTTGGATTGTGGTAGGTTGAGGTTTAGGGTTATGGCTCAAATTAGCATTAGTTTTGCGTTAGGGTTAGGGTAATGGATAAGGTTAGGTTTACGCTTTAGGTTAGGTTTATGGCTCAGGTTAGATTTAGGGTAATGGATAGTCTTAGGGTTAGTCCTAGGGTTAGCATTAGGTTTGTGGTTATCATTAGAATAATGGATAGGGTTGGAGCTAGAGTTAGAGCTAGGGTTATGTTTACAATTAGGGCTAGAGTTAGGGTTAGGTTTAAGGCTAGGGTTAGGTTTAGGATATAGGTTAGTGTTTGAGCTAGTGTTAATGCTATGTATAGGTTTAGGTTTAGGATTTGGTCTAGCATTAGGATTAGGGTTACTATTAGGTTAAGGTAATGGACAGGTTTAGGTGTCGGGTTAGGGTTAGGTTAAGGTCTTGGACTTGGCTGAGTGTTAAATTTAGAATAATTGTTAGAGTTTGAGCTAGGGTTAGGACTACAGCAAAGGTTAGGTTTATGGTTAATTCTAGGCTTAGGTTTAAATTTGGGTAGGTTTAGGGTTAGGGCTAAGGTTATCATGAAGTTTATGGTTAGAGTTAGGGTAATGGGTGTGGTTAGAGCTAAGGTTAAGTCTGGTTTTAAGTGTAGGATTTGGACTAGGGTTAAGGTTAGGGATAAGCTTATCACTTTCTAAGGGTTAGGTCAAGGGTAAGGGTCAGATATTGAGTAAATAATAGGGCAATGATTAGAGCTATGGTTATGTTTAAGTTTATGGTTAGGTTTATAGTTTGATCTAAAGTTAGGGCTATGCTGAGTTTAAATTTAGGGTTATGTCTATGGTTAGTTTTCTGGTTTGGATTAGTATTTACTTTAGGTTTCAGGTTAGGATTATCAATAATTTTAGGTTTAGGGTTAGGGTTTTGCATAGGTTTAGAGCTAGGTTTAGGGCTATGTTAAGTTTAAGTTTTGCGCTAGTTTTAGGGTTAGAGTTAAGGGTAGGCCTATGTTTATGTTTAGAGTAAGGTTAGGCTTTGAGCTATCTTAGGACTAAGGCGAGGGCTAAGGTTAGGTGTAGGGATAGTTTTAGGGTTAGAGTTATTTTTAGGGATAGGTTTAGGCCTAAAATTAGCTCAAAGTTTAGAGTGAGATTTAGGCCTAATGTTAGGACTATGAGTAATGTAAGATCAAGGGTTATGATTAGGGCTAGTTTTAGAGTTAGAATTATGGCTTGGTCTAGAATTAGGTTTAGGTTTTCGTTAGTTTCAGGTTTAGAGTTAGGTGTAATGTTAAAGCCACGAACAGTCTTTGGGTAAGAGTTTAAAGTTAGAGATAAAGCCAGGATGAGGACTTTATTTAGGTCTAGGGGTAGATTTAGTGTTTTGGATAGGTAAAGTCTTTTTTAGGACAAGGTCTAGAATTTTGTTTAGGTCTAGAGCTAGAGTTGAGGCTAGATTTAGGATTAGGTTTAGGTCTAGAGATAGTGCTTGGGTTAGGTTTTGTTATAATGTTACAAGTATGTCTAGTGTTAGGGTTTGGTTTAGGGTTAGGATTATGTTTAAATTCAGAGTTTATGTTATGGTCAGAATAAGGATCTGGGTTGGGGTTAGGGTTTGGGATAACATTAGAGTTAGAATGAGATCTAGTTTTAGGACAATTAATAGGGTTATGATTTGGTTAGCCTAAGGATTAGGGATAGGTCTAGGGTTACCATTAGGGTTAAGGTTTTTCTCAGGGTAAGGCATAGGGTTAGGGCTAGGGTTAGGTTTATGTTTAGGGTTAAAGCTAGGTTTATTGCTCAGATTAGAAATAGTTTTGGTGTGAGGTTTATGGCCAGGGTTAGAGAAACATCTAATATAAGAACTAGGGTTATAATAAGGGTTAGGGTTAGGGGTAGGTAAATTACTAGGGTTAGGTTTAAGATTAGGGTATATTTATATCTAGGGTTTTTATTAGGATATCAGTCAGGTCAGGTTTAGTTTTAGGATTAGGTTTAGGACTCGAATTAGGGCTAGGTTTACTGTTAGGTTTCAGTTTTAGTTTAGGGTTTTTTTTTAGAGCTAAGACGAGTGATAAAAAATAAATCAGGATTAGGGTTATATTTAAGTTTATGGTTAGAACTTGAGTCAGGGCTAGGTTTAGATCTAGGTGTATTGCTATGGTTGGTTTATGTTAAGCTTAATATTAGTTTGCTTTAGTGGTATGGTTAGGATTAGGGCTCGGTTTTGTTTTAGTGCTATGTTTAGAATTAGAGCTAGTTTTATGAATAGCTTTAGGGTTAGGGCTACGGTTATGGTAAGGTTTAAAATTAAGGCTAGATTTAAGGCTAGAATCAGGGATAGGTTTAGTGTTAGGTTTACAGAAAGAATTAGGGCTAAGATTAATGTCACATCTAGGTTTATACTTAGGGATATTTTTAGGGTTAGGTTTATGGATAGGTCAAATTTAAATGTTACGTTTGGGAAAAGGGTAAGTTTAACAGCTGAGGTATTATTAGGGTCAGAGTCAGGCTTCGGGTTTCAGTTAGGTTAAGGTTTAGGATTAATGCTCAAAATAGCATTAAGGTTAGAATTAGGAATAGGGTAATTGAGAGGGTCAGGTTTAGGGTTCAGGTTAGGTTTAAGGTAATGGATGTGGTTAGTGTTTGTGATAGGTTTAGGGTTAGGCCTAGAGTTAGCATTTGTGTCATTGTTATAGTTAAGGTAATATATAGGTTTATACCTAGGTTTAGGACTAGAATAATGGTTATGATGAGGGCTACAGTTAGGGTTAACATCAGCATTGTGGTGAGGGTTACACTTCGGATTAGGTTTAGGTTATAGTTTAGGATTTGAGGTAGTAATTTTGGCATTGCTAATGTTAATTGAGGCTTTGGTCTAGAGTTATTGTCATGGTTAGTATTATGGTCAGGGCTAGGATAATCATTAGGGTTAGAGTAATAGGTTTATATGCCAGGTTAAAGATAGGGTTAGGCTGAGATTAGTGTTAGGTTTAGGTTTAAGATTAGTTTTAGGGTTTGAGCTACCTTAGATTTAGTGTTAAGATTAGGTTCACTGTTAGTTCTAGGGTTAGGTTAATGTTTAGGGTTAGAGTAGGTTTAGCTTTAGGTCTAGTGTTATCATTAGGGTTAAGTTTAGTGTTACGGTTTTGGGTAGGTTTCAAACTAGGTTTAGAGCTACATTTAAGGTTAGGATTATGGCTGGGTTTAGGATTAGGGTTATGCCTTCTCTGAGTGTTAGGGATAAGTTACGTCTATGGGTTAGGGATTGAGCTTGCTTTAGGGCTAGGGCAAGGGTTAGGGTTACAGTCTGGACAAGGGTAATTTTAGGGTTAGGATTAGGGATAGGCTTAGCATTAGTTTTCGGATTATGGTTAGTGTAATAAATAAAGTTCAAACTATGGTTACATTTAAAATTAGGGCTATAGTAAAAGTGAGGTTTAGGATTTCCACTAGGGTTATGTTTAGAGCAAGGTTTAGGGTTTGATCCAGGTTTGGATTATATGTTAGAATAAGTTTTACACTCAGGCTTTTTGTTGAGGTAAGTGTCAGGATTCAGGTTAGGATTAGGTTTAGATTTAGGTACAGAATGAGGAGAAGGGTTAGGTCTAAGGGTAGAGTTTTTGTTCCGAATAGGTTTAGGGTTATTGTTAGTGCTAAGGCTAGATTTATGGCTTAATTTAGAATTACGCCTCCATCTATGACTAGTGTTAGTGTTAGGCTTAGTTGTAGGGTTAGTTGTAGGGCTAGTGTTAGGTTTCGGATAAAGGTTAGGGTCAGATTTAAACCTAGGTTTAGAGTTAGGGTCAGAATAAGGGTCATAGTAAGGTTTAGGGTTTGGGTCATGTATAGAGCCAAAATTAGGGCTAGGTTTATGACTAGTAATAAAGTTAGGATTTAGGGTAGGCATCGAATTATGGTGAAGACTAGGGTAGCAAAATGGTGAGGGTTTGAATAAGTGTAAAAAATAGGGTTAGAGCAAGAATTAGTACTAGGATACAGTTAAGGTTAAAGCCAGGGTTAGGGTTATGGTTAAAGCTAGTTTTAGGCCTTGGATTAGGGCTAGGTTTTGTGTTAGGTTTACAGCTATGTCTAACTTAAGAACTGGCATTACAATTAGGGCTAGTTTTAAAGTTAGGTTTAGGTTGAGGTCTAATGTTAGAATTAGGTTTAAGGATAGGGTCTTGTGTAGAGCAAGAGTTAGTGTTAAGGTGAAAGTCAGGGATAGTATTAGTTCTAGGGTTGTAGTTATGAATTGAATTGGGGCTAGGATTAGTCCTAGGTGTTAGTTTAGGATTTGGTTTAGGTAAAGATTTAGGGTCAGTGCTATGGCTCGGTTTTGCTTGAGGGCTAGGTCTAGGGTTAGCGCTAGTTTTCAAATTAGCATTTTGGTTAGAGTTAGTGTTAGGGTGTAGTTTAGGCTTAGGGTTCTGTTTAGATTTAGAGTTAGGGTTAGATCTAGGTTTAGGGCTACAGCGAAGTTTAGAGCTAGGGTTAGGGCTAGAGTATGAGTTATCATAAGGGACAGGGTTAGAACTAGGGATAGGGAAAGGGCAAGAGTTAGAGTTACTGTTAGGGACAGAAAAATTTAGGGTAAGATTTAGGGATTAATTAGGGCTAGGATTATAACTCGGCTTAGTATTAAGTTTGAGCCTAGATTTATGGCTAGGGTCAAGGTTATTGTTCTGCTTAGGTATGATGTTATAGATAGCTTAAAACTAGGGTGATGATTAAAATTAAAGTTAGGTTTGTGGTTATTGTTAGGTTTAGGATTAAGGCTAAAATTAAGGATAGAATTAGGGCTAGAGTTTGTTTTAGGGCTAGGGCTTTATTAGAGCTACATCTAATGTAAGGTCTATGGGTATGGCTAGAGATAGTTATAGGGTTAAGATTATTAGGGGTAGGATTAGGTTTATGGATATGGTTTAGGTTTAGGGTTCAGTTTACGTTTAGGGTAATGTATAAGTTTAGGGTTAGGAATATGGTTAGGGTTCTATTAGGGTTAGCATTAGCTTTAGAATTATTATTAGAGTAATGGATAGAGTTAGGGCTGGGTTATGTTTAGGATTAAGGCTACTGTTAGGGTTAGGATTTGGTCATGTCAGAGTTAGCATTAGGTTTAGGTTTACAGTAAGGTTTAGGGCTACAATTAGGGTTATGTTTAGGGTTAAAAGAAGTGTTAGGCCTCTGATTAAGGATAGGTTTTTGGTTGGGTTAGGGTGAGGTTTAGGGCTACAGCCAATTTAAGAACTAGTTTTAGGGTTAGGGCTAGGTCTAGGTTTATGTTTAGGTTTAGGTAATGAGTTATGTTTAGAGCTAGAGTTAGTGTTAGCATCAGAGTGAGGGTCAGGGTTTATTTTTGGGTTAGGGATAGAACTTGAATCAGAGCTGGGTTTAGGGCTAGGTGTAGGCTTAGGGTTTGATTTATTTCAATGGTTAGAATGAGGGCTTTGGCTTGGTTGTTTTGTAAGGCTAGGGCTAGGGTAGGGCTAGTTTTAGGAAAAGCACTAGTGTTACAACTTCTGTTAGTGAGAGGTTCATCTTAGGGTTAGGGTTAGATTTAGAGTTAGGGCTAGATATAGGTTTAGGGCTAAGGCTAGGGTTAGGGGTAATGTAATGACACGTGATAAGATCATGGTAAGGGATAGGATAGAAATACAAATTATGTCTAAGGCGAGAGTCATAGTCAGTGTTAGAGCTACGTTTATGTTAGGTTTAGGGTTAAATTAGTGCTATGATTAGGTCTAGCATTTGTATTAGGTTTAGGCCTAGTTTTAGGCTTAGGTTTAGGGATAGGATTAGGTTTAGGGGATGGGATGGGCTTAGAGCTAAATTTAGGGCTAGGTCAAAGGTTAGAATTTGGTTAAGGCATGGGATAGGATTAGAGCTAAATTTAGGGCTAGGTCAAAGGTTAGAATTCGCTTAAGACTATGGTTAATGGTTTGGTTTAGCAATAAGGCTAGGTTTAGTGCTAGGATAAGGGCTAGGGTTTATTTTAGGGTTATGGCAAAAATTAGGGCGAGGGCTATTGTAGGTCTTGCCTTACGTTAGTGATAGATTGAGAGTTAGATTTATGGCTAGGTCTAGTGTAAGGGTTCGGTTTAGGGTAAGGGTCAGTTTTAGAGCTGGGGGTATTATTAGGGTTAGAATTAGGTTTCAAGTTTGGTTTAGGTTAAGGTATTGGTCTTAGGTCTAGAGCTTGAATTAGCATTGAGGTTTGGTTAGGGTAATGTTAGGTTTAGGTTTAGGGTTGATATTATGTTTAGGGTAATTAATAGGGTTAGAGTTAGCAAAAGGGTTAGAGTTAGGCCTAGGGTTAGCCTTAAGGTAATGTTTGTCCTTAGGATAATGAATAGGGTTAGGGCTAGTGTTATGGTTTGTATTAAGGCTAAAGTTGGGGTTAGGCCTATGGTTAGGGTTAGGCTTTGGTTTAGGATATGGTTTAGAGTTTGAGCTAGGGTTAGAGCTAGGTCAAGGTGTAGGTTTCGGGTTAGGTATATGTTATAGTTACGGTTAGCGTCAAGCTTATTGTTAAGTTTAGGGCTAAGGTTATCATTAGGTTTAGAGTATTGGATAGTGTTTTATGTCGTGTTTGGTTTAGGGTTATGGTTAGGTTTTAGCTTAGGTTTAGGATTAGGTATAAGCTTAGGGTGAGGTTTAGAGTATTGGTTAGGGTTTGAGCTAAGCTTAGCTCTATGGCAGGGGTTAGGTTTATAATTATGTCTAGGTTTAGGTTTATGGTAGATTAAGAGTAAGTGTTAGAGTTATCATGAGGGTTAGGTTTAGGATAATGGATAGAGTTAGAGGTATGTTTGGGCCTATGGTAATGGCTAATTTCAGTGTGAGTGATATGGCTAGGTCTAGTTTTAATGGTATGTTTTTTTATTTAGAAGAGGTTTAGATCTAGGGTTTGTGTTAGGGTAAGGGTGAGTGTTCGATTTAGAGTTTGGTTTATTGTTAGTGCCAGCATTAGAACCAGGGTTTGGTCTAGAGGTATTGTTAGTGTTTGGGTTAGGTTAAGGGTTATGATTACTTATAGGACTAAGTTTTTGTTTAGGGCTATGCCTAAAGTTATCACTAGATAAAGGATTAAATGTAGGTCAAGGTCTAGTGTTTGAGTAAGGCTTAGTAATAGGGATACAAGCAGTGCCAATATTAGGGGTCGATTTAGGATTAGGGTCAGGTTTAGACCTATGGTTAGAGTAAGGCTAAGAATAAGAGTCAGGGTAAGGGACAGGGTTTACAATAGTGATAAAGCTAGATTGTGGATTAGTGCTAGAATTAGTAATGGAGTCAGGGTTTGGGTTAGGGTAAAAATCATGTTTAAAACTTGGGTAGCTTTAGGGTTAGATATTGGCTTAGGGTAAGGAATAGGTTAAGCACTAATGTTATTGCTAGAGATAGGGTTAGGGTTAGAGCTAGTTTAGCTTTAGGATTAGGATTAAATCTAGGGTTAGATCTTGGATTCGGCTTAAGCTAGGTTTTGTGTTAGCTTTAGGGCTACAGCTAAAGTAAGTGTAAGTAAGTAAGGTTAAACTTAGAGCCAGTTTTAGTATTAGTGTTACATTTAGGTTTAGTATTTCGGTAGGTTTAGGGTTAGGGTTAAGTTTAGGGTAACGGAAAGATTAGGGTTAGCAAATGTGTAAGGGTTAGGTTGAGGGTTAGCATTAGGGTTAGGATTAAGATTCAGGTTAGGGTAATGTATAGGGTAAGAGCTAGGGTTAGGGTAAGGGTTATGGTTAGTGTTAGTGTTAGGTTTAGTGTTACATTAAGTGTTAGTTCAAATTCTAAATTTAGGTTTAGTTTTACAGTAAGGGCTAGCACTTGGTTTAGGTATAGATTTAGGGTTAAAACTACGTTTGGGGCTCTCATTAGGGCTAGATTTTTGATAATATTAGAGCTAGTGTTAGAGATACAGCTAATGTAAAAACTAGGGTTCTGATTAGGGTTAGTTTTAGTGTTACAATTAGGTCTAATTTTAGTTTTATGGTTAGCTTTAAGTTCAGGGTGATGATTTGGGCTAGGGTTAGTAATAGGTTCAGAGTCAGGGTCAGGTTTAGTTTTAGGGTTAGAGATAGGACTCGAATTAGGGGTAGGCTGAGGGATAGATGTCGGGTTAGGATTTGGTTTATATTAAGGGTTAGGTTTAGTGCTAAGGCTTGTTATGTTTTACGGCTAAGGATAAAGTTTAGGATAGTTTTACAATTAATGTTAATGCTATTGCTAGTTATAGGATGGGTTAAGGCTTAGGGGTACATTTAGAGTTATGCTAATTTTAGGGTTAGGGCTGAGGCTAGGGTTAGGGCTAAAGTTAAATCTAGTGTTTGAGTAATGGCAAGAAATAGGGTTAGAAGTAGGAATAGAGATAGGACAGTAGTTAGAGTTATTATTAAGGCTAAGGATAGGGTTATGTTTAGGGCTAAATTAGAGCTATGAACATGTCTAAAATTGGTGTTAGGGTAAGTCCTAGGGTTAGGGCTATGTCTAGGATTAGGTTTAGGAATTAATTTAGGGGAAAAGATAAAATTACAGCTAGGTTTAGGGCAAGGGTGATGATTAAAATTAGGTTTACATCTAGGGTTAGGTTTGTGTTAGAATTAAGGCTAGATTTGGGGTTAGGATGATGGTTATAGTTTGTTTTAGGACTAGGGAAAGTTTTAAAGATAGGGATAATGTCAGGTTTAGTGTTAAGGTTAGGGATAGTTATAGGGTTATGTTCAAGGCTAGGTCTAACATTAGGTTAAAGTAAGACACAGAGTAAGGTGTATTTTTAAGGTCAGGGTCAGGTTTGGGGTTTGTGTTAGGTTAATTATTAGGGTTAGAGCTCATATTAGCGTTAGGGTTAGAATTAGGGTTAGGTTTACCAATAGGTTTAGGTTTAGGATTCAGGTTAAGATTAGGGTAATTGATACGGTTAGGGTGTGTTGAGAGCCACAGCTGAATTTCCCCAGAAAATTTTCAGCTGATTGGCTCACAGCAGTCTCACCAAACTTTAAGATGATTTGTTCACCATTGCTCCAGCAAACTTTCAGGTGCCAGCTTATAGGCTCCTCTGCAGTGAATGGTGGCCCTCACCAGGAAAGACTGAGGATAAATGATAAGGTAAACTGCTCACACCTGAGGGAAGGGCGAGAAAATTTTAAGATTCTACTTCCATTTTGTTTCACTTTTGTTTTAAGTTGCCTGTCCCTGGAGATGATTGAGATGGAAGAAAAAACTGCTTACATCTGAGGAAAAACTATTTGCATCTGAGGAACAGCTAGAGAGAAATGACGGATGGACATTTCAGGAGAATAGAAAGTCTGATATAATGATTTTTTGTTGTTTAATTTTTGTTTCATTCTGTTTCGGTTTTGTTTTGTGTTATCTTGTTGGGTTGTATTATAGTTATACTAGAAATAGGAGATCAGAAATTAATAAAAAAACAAACTGAAAGAGTGTTATGTAAGTTGCTAGAGTAAGGAGGCATTCCAGTAAAATCAGCAGTAAGCAAGGCATAAGTTTATACAATACAAAAATGTAGCCCATGGCTCTTTAAGGAGGAGTTGCTAAATATATCAAAATGGAACCGTCATGATGAAGATTTAAAAATAATAGAAAAGAAAAGCCCAGGACCTCTGCCAGTTGGCACCTTGCCATTGTGGGCATTGGAATCTTGTTTGCTTATTTCAAAGCCTTTAGTTCAGACAATGGTAGAGGAAGGAGAAGACATATTGATTCAAGTAAAAGAGAAGGTCTCTCGAGTTAGTCAGACAGAGGAAAAAGTTCAAGTAAAAGAGAAGGTCTCTTGAGCTTGTCACACAGGGAAGAAAGTTTACATCAGAAAAAGCCATCAGGGGGAAAGTTACAACAGGAGACTGCTACTAAAATCTTTCTATCACCAGAGAGTGTAAGTGTCCAACAAACAGCGCCACCTCCATAGCCTGGGAGGCCCCCAAACCCAGTAGTTGATAGATGGGATCCTGAAGCAGAACCTCAAATATTAGCATGCCCTTTATTTGAGCAGGAAAGAGGGCAGCAAATTCACCATGATTTAGATTTCAAAACAGTGAAGCAGCTGAAAGAGGCTATAGCAACCTATGGTCCTCAAGCACCCTTCACTGTAAGCATGGTTAAATCCATTACCAACTTGAACATGACGCCAGCAGATTGGACTAGTATGTGTAAAGCTGTGCTAAATGGAGGACAATACCTGTTATGCAAGTTTTAAAATGAGGAATTTTGCAAGGAGACCATAAGCAAAATGCAGCAGCCATTTTTTATCCTCAGAAAAATCTAGATATGTTGTTAGAAAAGAGACCTTATAAGGATCAGCAGCAACAAATTGCATATGATCCTGCCATACACTTACAAATTTCTGTAAATGCGGTTAGAGCATGGAAGACTTTACAAGGACATATAGTTTTACAAGGTCAATTATCCAAGGTAATACAAGGATCTTTAGGCTAATTATTAGGATGCAGTTCTTCTACTCAAAAAGGACTTATGATAAGTCCTGGGGTAATTGATTCTGATTATGAAGAGGAAATAAAAATTATAGCCAGTTCTCCAAGGGGTATATCAGTAATTTCACCAGAAGATAAAATAGCACAGTTATTAATAAAACCAGCCTACATGATAAATTTTTTAATCGTACTGTAGATAAACGTTCCATGGGATTAGGTTCCACAGGTGTAGATTGGGCTATTCTTTTTTTTAATTTAGATTCTCGCCCCATGGTAAAACAAAATATTCAAGGACATGAATTTAATGGGCTACTGTATACAGGTGCAGACTTTAGCAAAATCTCTCGTCAATAAAAACCAAAACATTGGCCATTACAACAAGCCACTCAAATGCTTTGAGGCCTAGGAGTGGCGACTAATCCCCATAGAAGTGCAATGGAATTAGATGTGATGGATCTTGAAGGATGTAAAGAAACTATACTGCCATATGTATTAGATCATCTTCCCATAAATGTTCAGGGTATTTTTGCTGATTGTGTCATTTTTGGTACATTTTGTTCCAAAAGGAGCCATCAATTGGCTTGGTGTATCCTCCTCCCTTCTGCTTGTGATGGTGGTTCAGCTAAAATTTGGGGGCCAACAGAGGTGAGGCAAAGAACCTCACACCCAACTGGTATAAAGGCCTATCCACAGGTGTGACTGTATACTGGACTGGTAGTCAATGACAGGTAAGATCCAATTGCAATGGTGTCAACCTAAGACAGGAGGCTGATGCCTTGAGGGCAACTCCTCTGGTGATGGGTAAGGACCATATGTAGTATTCAACAACCCAAGGAAGGCACGGTTCTAAGCCACATGCTTATTGTTTAAAAATAGAGTGGGAGAGTGACAACCACAGCTAAAGGGGCCCCAGCAAACTACCAGCTGATTGGCTCACAGCAATCCCAGCAAATTTTCTGTTTCCAGTTGATTGCCTCCTCTGCAGTAATATTCATTGGGCTATTTCCCCACCCTTTCATACCATGGAGCTTTTTATTGTGGGACTCTTTCGGCTCTGCCAAGGTGAGCCAGCAAATTGGCCTCAAGAGCAGAAGGAGTCGGGGGTTGAGAGGCTCGCCAGAAGCCGGTGGTGGCAGTTGGGCTCTGAGGGAATTCCTGAAGAGCTCATGTGGCGTGGCATGTGTGTTCTAAAAATAAAGTTTGTTTCTGCTTGAAAAGTGGCTCGTGATTTGTGCCCAGCCAGACTGTGTCAAGAATGAGTGATAGGGTTAGAGTTAGGCCTAGTGTTAGTATTTGGGTTAGTGTTATTTTAAGGGTAAAGAATAGCATTAGAGTTAGGTTTAGGGCTATGGTTTTTGATAGGATTAGGGCTAGATTTAGGGTTAGGTTTAGGCTAGGTCTAGGGTTAGGGTTTGTATTAGGTTTAGGTACAGGTCAGGTTTTTAGGTAGGGTTAGTGGTAGGGTGAGGGTTAGATTTAGGATTATGTCTAGGGTTAGATTTATGTTTAGAGTTAGGATTAGTGTTGTGGTTAGGGCTAAGATTCTCTTTAGAGATAGTATAATGGATAGGGTTAGATGTCGGGTTAGAGATAGGGGTAGTTATAATTTTAGGATTATTGTTAATGTAAGGACTAAGATCATCATTAGAGTTAGGGTAATGGATAGGGTTAAATGTCAGATTACGGTTAGGAGTAGTTTTAGGTTTTGGTTTAATGTTAAGTTTAGGGCTAAGGTTAGTGTTAGAATAAGGGTTAGTGTTTTATCTAGTGTTAAGTCTACAATGAGGGTTAGGTCTAGGATTAGGTTTACAATTAGGATTAGAGGTAGGGTTATCATTAGTGTTGAGGTTCAGTTTAAGGTAATAGATAATTTTAGAGATAGTATTAGGGATGGTGTTAACATTATGATTAGGGCTAGGATTAGGATTAGCTTTAGGGATAGGTTTAGGGTTATGTTTAGTATTCGGTTTTTGGTTTAATCTAGAGTTTGGTCTAAGGCGAGGGTTTGGGTTAGCATGAGGGTTAGGCTTAGGAAAAGGAATAATTTTAGGCTAGGGTTAAGGTTACACTTCGGGCTTGATTTAGGCCTAAAATTAGGGATAGGTTTGTGTTTGTTATAGTGCTAGTTTTAGTGCTATGGTCCTGTAAGTTTTATGTTTACAATGATGACTAGGTCTACTATTAGGTTTAAGTTTTGGTTAGAGTCAGTTTTATAGCTAGTGTTAGTGTAAATGTAAGGGTCTGCGTTTGGATAAGGGTTAACATTAAGGCAAGAGCCAGAATTTGGATTGGTTAGGTTTAGAGTTAAGGTTAGTGTTTGGCTTAGGTTAACAGTTATCTTTAGAGCCAGGATATATTTTTGTTGATTTCTTGGTTAAACATATGGCTAGATTTAGGATTAATTTTAATCTAGGGCTAGTGTTAGGTTTAGGTTTTGATTTAGGGTTATGGGTAGGGCTAGTGTTAGGGTTTGGTTTACAATAAGGATTAGAATAAGTGTCAGAGATAGGGTTAGAATTTGGGTTAAGGTTAAAACAAAAATGAGGGATAGGTTTAGGACTAGTAATAGGGTTAGTGTTTGGGTTAGACTAAGAATTAATTTTAGGAGTAGGGTTAGCATTAGGTTTGGGGTTTGGGTAGAAATAAGATAAGGTTAGAGCTAGGGTTAGAGCTAGGGTTCTTCTTAGACTTAGGGCTAGTTTTAAGGTTAGGGTAAGGGTAAAAGCTAGGGTTAGGTGTCAGATTTGGGCTAGGTTTTGGTTAGCTTTGGGTTTAAGATTACGGCTAATATATGATCTAGGTTTATGGTTAGAAATAGTTTTAGAATTAGGGTTAGGACTAGGTCTAGTGTTAGGGTAAGGTTTAGATTTAGGGTGATGTTTAGAGGTAGGGTTTGTATTAATGAAAGAGAAAAGTTCAGGGGTAGTTTTAGGGTTAAGATTTGGACTTGAATTTGGGCAAGGCTTAGGGCTAGATGTATGGTTGGTGTTTGAGGTAAAAGTTTAGGGTTAGTGTTATGGCTCAGTTTTGTTTTATGGCTAAGCCTATGGTTAGGACTGGTTTTAGGACTAGAATTAGAGTTAGCACTAGTGTTAGTTTTTGCTTTAGGTATAGAATTTGGGTTAGATTTAGAGTTATATTTTGATCTAGGGTTAAGCAAGGTATAAGTTTAGGGCTAGGATTATTCTAGGCATAGGGGTAGGAATAAGGTTACAGTAAGTTATAGGGTTAGAATTAGGGCTCGGGCTAGGGCAAGAGTTAGAGTTATTCTTAAAGCTAGGCTTAGGGTTAGTTTTAGGATTAGGGCTACAGTTAGTGTTAGGGTTATTCTTATGGTTAAGCTTAGGGCTAGGGTTAGTGTTAGGTTTAGGTTTTGTTTAGGTTTAGGGTAAGCAATGGGGTAATAACTAGTTTTTGGGCTAAGGAAAAGGTTAGAATTAGGGTTAGGTTATGATTAAGGCTAGGTTTTGACTAAAATGAGAGCTATATGTGTTAGGGATAGGGCTAGGATTAGAGCTAGGGCTAGTGTCACGTCTAGGGTTACAGTTAGGGATAGGTTTTTTTGTTATGTTTATGGTTAATTCTAGTGTAAGGGTTAGGTTTACGATAAGGGTAAATTCACAGCAATGTGTATTATTAGGGTCAGTGTATGGCTTTAGGTTTGGTTTAAGTTAAGGTTTAGGTTTAGGACTCAAATTAGCATTTGGGTTAGAGTTAGGGTTATTAATTAATTAATTAATCGGCTTATGATTAGGGTTTAGATTAGTTTTAGGGTAGTGAATAGGTTTAGGGATGGTAATAGGGTTAAGGTTAAGCCTAGGGTTAGAATTAGGGTTAGGATTACGATTAGGGTAATAGATAGAATTAGAGCTAGGGTTAGGGTTAGAGTTATTGTAAAGAATATGGCTGGGGTTAGGGTAGTGGATATAATTAGAGCTGTTGTTAGGTATAAGGTTAAGGTTAAGATTAGAGATAGTTTTAGTTTAAGTTTTAGGATAAGGCTAGGGTTATATTTAAAATAATGGTTAGGCTTTGAGCAAAAGTTAGGTCTAAAATGAGGCTTAGAGTTAGGGTTAGAGCCAGTGTTAGGTTTAGGGTTACACTTAGGCTCATGTTCAGGAATAGGTTAGTGCTAGGTTTTGTGAGAGTTTAGGCCTAAAATTAGGGCCATGGGTAATGTAAGAGCAAGGGTTATGATTAGGTGTAGTTTTAGGGTTTTGGTGATGGCTAGATCCAGTGTTAGAATTAAGATTTGGGTTAGGGTGAGCTTCAGAGATAAAATTATGTTAGGGTTAGTGTTGGTGTTTGTGCCAGAATTAGAACTAGTGTTAGGTCTAGGGGTAGGTTAGTATTTGTGTTAGGTTAAGGGTTATTATTAGGGCTTGAGATAGGTTGTTGTTCAGATCTAGGGCTAGAGATATGGCTATATTTAGGATTAGATTTATGTCTAGGGCTAGTGTTAGGTTTAGGATTACATATAGGATTACCAGTTTAATTTTAAGTATAGAATTAGTGTTCGGTTTTAGGAGACGGTCAGGTTTAGACCTACGGTTAGTGTTAGGGTCAGAATAAGTGTCAGGGTTAAAGTTTTGGTTTTGGTTAGGGTTAGAGCTAGAACAAAGTTTAGAGTTAGGACTAGTAATAGTGTTAGACTTTTGGTAAGGCTTTTGATTAGGTTTGAGAGTAGGGTTAGCATTAGGTTTAAGATTTAGCTTAAGGTAATGGGTAGGGTAAGAGCTTGGATGAAAGCTAGGGTTAGGGTATGTGTTAGGGCTAGTTTTATGTTTAGGGTTTAAAATAGGGTTAGTGCTTAGATTATGGCCAGGTTTGGTCTTAGGTTTAGGTTAGTTTTAAGCCTACAATTATGTTTGAACCAAGGTTTAAGTTAGAGATACTTTTGGGTAAGTTTTATGGCTGGATCAATTTTTAGGTTTGGGGTTAGCGTTAGCATAAGTGTGATGTTTAGAGGTAGGATTAGTGTTAGGTTCAGGCCAGTGTTCAGGTTATAGTTAGGGTTAGGGATAAAACCAGAATTATGACTAGGGTTAGACTAGGGTTATGGTTAATGTTTGTGTTAGGATAAGGCTTATCATTAGGGCTAGGGCTAGGTTTTTGTTTATGTCTAGGGCTAGAGATATGGCTAGATTTAGGATTAGGTTAAAGTCTCAGCATATTGTTAGGATTAAGTTGATGAATAGGTTTATTTCTGGTGCTAATTTTAGGGTTCAGTATAGGATTAGGGTCAGGTTTAGACCTATGGTTACCCTAGAGTCAGAATAAGTGTCAGATTTGAGTAATGGTTAGAGTGAGAATGAGGGCCAGTTTTAACACTAGTAATAGGGTTAGGGTTTGGGTTAGGATAAGGATTATGGTTAAGCCTAGGGTTAGCATTAGAGTTAGAGTTAGCCTAGGGTAAGGGATAGTATCATAACTAGGGTTAGGGCTAGTGTTAAGTTTAGGTTTAGGGTTACAGCAAGGGTTAGGTCTTGCATTAAAGCTAGGTTTTTGTTAAAGTTAAGGTTAAGATTAGTATAATGGCCAATATATGCACTAGGGTTTTTATTTGGGATACTTATAGGATTAGGGTTAAGACTAGGTCTAGTGGTAGGATTAGGTACAACAATAGGGTGATATTTAAAGCTATGATTTGTGTTAGTTTCAATTTCAATGTCAGAGTAATTTTAGGGTTAGAGTTTGGACTCGAATTAGAGCTAGGGATAGGGCTAGGTGTAGGGTTAGGTTTTTGTTCAGGTTAAGGTTTAATTTATGACTACGGCTCGGTTTTGTTTTAGGAATAAGGCTATGGTTAGGGCTAGTTTTAGGCTTAGCATTAGGTTTAGGGTTTCTGTTAGGTTAAAGTTTAGGCTTAGGATTTAAATTAGATTTAGATTTAAGATTAAATCTAGGGTTAGGTCTAGGGCTAAAGATAGGGCTACTGTTAGGTCTTGGTTTATTGCTAGGATTAGAGTTATGTTGAGTGGTAGGGTTATAACTAGAATTAGGGCTAGTGTAGTGTAGGAGTTAGTCTAACGGCTAAGCTTAGTGTTTGCTTAGGTATAGGGCTTCATTAGGGCTAAGAATAGGGCTAGTTCATAGTTATATTTAGGCCTAGGGTTAGTTTTAGGCTTACAGTTACATTTAGTGTAAGCGATGGGGTTAGAGCTAGGAATAGGGCAAGTGTAAATGTTAGAATTAGGTTTAGGACTAGGGTTTCTTTTGAGTTATGATTAAGGCTAGTTTTAAAGCTAGGAAAAGGGCTATGGTTTGTGTTAGGGTTAGAACTAGGATTAGTGTTAGGGTAAATATCAGATCTAAAGTTATCATTTAAAATCATTTTAGAGTTAGGTTTATGACTAGTGTAAGTGTTAGGTTTAGGGGAAGGATCAAGTTTAGAGCTAGGGGTATTATTAGAGTCAGGTTCAGGTTTAGGACTTTGTTTAGATTAGGTTTTAGGGTTAGGGCTTGACTTAGAATTAGATTTTGTTTTAGGGTAATGATAGGGTGTTTTCTTAGGGTTAATGTTAGATGTAGCATAATGGATAGGGTTACGATCAGGGAGAGGGTTTGATAAAGGACTAATGTTAACATTATAATTAGGGTTATGTTTATGGTAATTGTTAGGGTTAGAGCTTAGTTTAGGGCTAGTGTTATGGATAGGATTAGGGCTAGGGTTAGGGTGAGGGGTTTCATTTGTGTTAAGCTTAGGTGTAGAATTATGCCTATGGCAAATGTCAGGTCTAGGGTAATGCTTAGGGTTAGTTTTAGGGTTAGGTTTATGGATAGGTCGAGTATAAAGGTTAGGTTTGGGGGAAGAGTCAAGGTTGGAGCTAGGTATATTATCATGGAAAGAGTCAGCGTTAGGGTTTGAGTTAAGTAAAAGTTTAGGTTTAAGCATCAAATCAGCATTAGGGTTAGGATTAGTGTAATGATAGGGTTAGTTTTAGGGTTCAGGTTAGGTTTAGATTAATGAAATACGTTAGGATTTGATGTAAGTATAGGGTTAGGCCTAGGCTTACCATTAGAGTTATGGTAATGGTTAGGGAAATGAATAGGGTTAGAGCTAGTGATAGGGTTAGGGTAATGATTAGATTCTGGCTCGTGTTAGGGTTAGGTTAAGGGCTAGGTTCTGGGTTAGGGTTCAGATTAGGGTTATGGTTAAACCTAGGTTTAAGGCTCAGATTAGGGCTTGGTTTTGGTTTGGATAGGTCTAGGGTTAGGCCTAAGTCTAATGTATTAACTAGTGTTACAATTAATGTTTGTTTTAGGGTTAGTATAGGGTAGTGCTAAGTCTATGGTTATGGATAGGTTTAGGGTTAGGGTGCTGTTTAAAACAAGAGTTATTTTTAGAGTCACTGTCAAAGTCAGTCTTTGTTTTAGGGTTAGGGTTAGAACTAAAATTATGGCTAAAATTAGTGCTAGGTGTACGGTTAGGGTTTGGTTTAGGTTAAGGTTTAGGAATATAGGTTGGTTTTGTATTAGAGCTAAGGCTACGTGATGGCTAGATTATGGAATTGCATCAGGGTAGGGCTAATATTAAGTTGAGATTTAGGCTTAGATTTAGGGTTAGAATCAGAGATAGGGTTAGATCTAGAATAAGGGCTAGGGCTAGGGCTAAGGATAGGGCAACGGTTAGCGTTAGGTTAACAAATGTGATTAGAACTAAGGATATGGCTAGGGTTAGAATTAGAGTTAATCTTAATAGTAGTCTTAGTGTTAGGGTTAGGTTTAGGGCTAATTAGGGCTAGGATTAGGGCTAGGTTTAGGGCTAGTGTTATGTCTGGATTAGGGCTAGGATTAGGGCTAGAGTTAGTGATAGGGTTAGTGCTAAATTAGGGATAGGATTAGGGCTAGATTTAGGGATAGGTTTATCATAAATTAGGGCTAGGATTAGAGCTCAGTTTAGTTTTATGTTTAGGCCTTATTTAGGGCTAGTATTAAAGCTTCAGTTAGTGTTGTGGTACAACCAAGAAGTTTGGCTAGTTTTAGGGTTTTCATTGGTGTGAATTGTTAAGTTTAGCGAAAAGGTTTAGCTTATAGCTTGCTTTTGGGCTAGGATGAGGGTTAAAATTAGGATTAGGCCTATGGTTATGTTCAGTTTAGTATTAAGGCTAGTTTTAGCGCTAGGTGAAGGGCTAGGTCTTCTGTTAGGGTTATGACTGAGACAAGGTCTAGTGCTAATATCGGGTCTAGGATTAATATTAAGAATAGTTTTAGGGTTAGTTTATGGCAAGGTATAGTGTAAGAGTTAGATTTAGATTACAGGTCAGCTTTTGGGCTAGGGTAATTATTACTGTAAGGGTGAGGGTCAGAGTTAGCATTTGGTTTAGATAAAGTTTTAGGGTTAGGCCTCGCATTAGCATTAGTGTTTGTTTAGGATGAGCATAATGAATAAATTTTATTTTAGGTATTATTTAAGGTTTAGGGTAATGGATGGGTTAAATTTAGAGCTCGGGTTAGGGTTATGTTTAGTGTAATGATTAGGGCTAGGTTATGGTTTGGATTAAGTCTCAGATTAAGACTAGGCTTAACTAGGGATAGGGCTAGGTTGTGATTTAGGGTAATTTTTTGGTTAGGACAAGTTTTAGGTTTAGGGCTACAGTTATGGTTAGGTAAGGGTAAGGGGTAGTGTTTGAATTAGGTTTAGGTCTAGGGTGAGGGTTAAGTTTAGGTTTAGGTCTAGGTTTACATTTATGGTTAGAGTTAGGTTTAGTGTTACAGATAGAATTTAAATTAAGGGTAGGGTAAGGGTTAGGGGAATGGATATGGTAAGATCTAAATTTTAGGCTAGGTTTAACATTAGGATTAGCGTTAAGGCTAGGATTATGGTTTAGGATAGAGCTAAGCTTATGTTTAGTGTAATAGTTAGGCTTTGAGCTAGAGATAATTCTAAGTTGAGGCTTATATTAGGGCTAGGATTAGGGTTTGGGTAAGGCTGAGGGTTATGCTTAGAACTAAGTTTAGGCCTAGGATTAGGTCTAGTCATTGTGTTAGGTTTTGTGTTAGGTTTAGCACAATGCATAATGTATGAACTAGGGTTTTGTTTGGGGGTAATTTTAGGGTTAAGATTATGGCTAGGTCTAGTGTTAGGTCTAGGTTTTGGGTTAGTGTCAGGTTTAAAGCTAGGTTAGGTGATAGAATCAGGGTCAGTTTTATGGGATTGGGTTAGGGTTATTGGTAGAGCCAGAATTAGAACTAGGTTTAGGTCTAGGGCTAGGGTAAGTGTTCAGTTTAAGTTAAGGGTTATTTTTAGGGCTAGTGCTTCATTTTTGTTTAGGTCTAGGGCTAGAGTTATAGCTATTATGATTAGCTTTGGGTCTAGGTCTACGGTTAGGCTTAGGTATAGGTATAGGTTTACCAGTATGTGTTAAAATTTGGTTTAGGGTTAGGGTCTGGTTTAGACCTGGGGTTACTGTTAGGGTCAGAAGAGGGTCAGAGTTATGTTTAGAGGTAGAATGAGGGCTAGGGTTAAGACTAGTATTATGGTTAGAGTTTAAGTTAGGCTAAGGATTAGGATTAGAACTAGGGTTAGCATTTGGTTTAGGGTTTGGCTTAGAGTAAAGAATAGGGTTATAGTAAGGCTTAGGGCTAGTGTTCGGGTTAGGGTAAGAACTAGTATTAGGATTAAAGATAGGGTTACGTCTCAGATTAGGGGATAAATTTGTATTAGGGATAGGGCTATGGTTGGAACAATGATTAATGTATTAACTAGGGTTATTATTAAGGCTAGTTTGAGGGTTAGGCTAAGGCTGGAAACAGTGTTAGTGTTAATATAAGGTTAGAGTGATTTTTAGAGCTAGGATTAGTTTTAGGTTCAGTGTCAGGGTAAGGGTTAGTTTTAGCATTAGTTTCAAAGCTAGTTGTTTTGTAAGGGTTTGATTTATAATAAAGATTAGGATTAGTGCTATGGCTTGGTTTTGGTTTGTGGTTAGGCATAGGGATAGGGCAAGTTTTAGGATAGCATTAGAGATAGGGTTTGGTTTAGGCTTATTGGTACAGTTATATTTAGAGTTAGGTTAGATTTAGACTCAGGCGTAGATCTATGGTTTGAATTAAGCCTAAAGATAGAACAAAAGCTAGGAAAGGGCAAAAGGTAGAGTTAGTCTTATGGCTAGTCTTAGGGTTACGATCAGATTAAATAAAAGCTAAGATTATTTCAAGGCTTTATGTTAGGCCTTTGTTTAGGGTGAGGGTTAAGTTTAGGTTTAGAGTGATGGCTAGTTTTTAGTTACAGGATGAGGTTATAGGCAGATTTAGGCTAGGGTGTAGAATATAATTAGGATTAGGATTAAGCCTAGGTTTAGGGCTAGGGTTACGGCTATGGCAAATTTCAAGTCTAGTGTTACAGTTAAAAATAGTTTTACAGTTAGGTTTATGATTACATCTAGTGTAAGGTTTGGGTTTAAGTTTAGGGTCAGATATTGATCTAAGGGTAGTATTAGGTTCAGGGTCGCAATTAGTATTTTGAATAGGTTAATGCTTAATGTTAGGGCTCAAATTAGCATTAGAGTTAGGATTAGGGTAAAGATGGTTTTAGGATTAGGTTTCAGGTTAGGGTTAGATATATGGTTACTTCTAGGGCTATGAATATGCCTTGTGTAAGACCTATGGTTTTGGCTAGGATTGGGGTTCCAGTAAAGTACAGAGTTAGAACTTGCGTTAGGACTAAGGTGAGAGTTAGAGTTGGTCTTTGGACTAGAGTTAGGGTTAAGATTAGAGAACGGGCTAAATTAAATCTACAATTAAGGCTAGGGTTAGTGTTAGGGTTAGGCCTAGAGTTATGTTTAGGGTTATAGTTATGGCTATGTACAGAACTAGGATAAGGGATAGGATTTGTGATAGGGTGAAGACTAGTATCATGACTAAGGCTAATATCAGGTCTAGAATAATGCTAAGGGATAATTTTAGGGTTAATTTTATGGCTAGGTCTAGTGTAGGTGTTAGGGGAATTATTAGGGTCATTGTAAGTGTTATGTTTTGGTTTAGGTTTCAGTTAGTGTTAGCTCGAATTAGCATTAGCTTTAGGGTTAGGGTAATGATTCCATTAGGTCTAGGGTTCAGTGTATGTTTAGGGTAATTGATAAATTTAGTAAAAGTGATATGTTTAGGTTTAGGGCTAGGATTAGCATTAGGGTAAGTGTTATGTTTAGGCTAATGATATAGTTAGAACTAAGGTTAGGGCTAGTGTTATGGTAAGGATTAGCTCATAATTTCGGGTTAGGGCGAGAGTTAGAACTAGTGTTAGGTTAGGGTTATGTATAGTGTAAGGGTTAGGTTCTGAGCTATGGTTTGGGTTAGGCTGAGAGTTAGGTTTAGGATTAGGTCTAGGAATAGGATTACGGTAGATTTTGGGTTAGTTTTAGAGTTAGGATTAGACCTAGGTTTAGTGATAGAGTCAGGGTTAATGCTAGGTTTTTGGATAGGTTTAGATCTAAAATGAGGGCAAGAGTGAGGGATATTAAAAGGGTTAGTGTTTTGGTCAGCCTAAGAATTAGGGATAGGTCAAGGGTTATCTTTAGTTTTAGGGTTTTTCTTTAGTATGGAATTTGTTCAGAGCTAGGATGAGGCTATTGTTATGGTTAGAGTTGAGGTTAAAGCTAGGTTTAGGCCTTGGATTAAGCCTTGGTCTTGGGTTAGGGTTAGGGATATTGTTAGGGCAGTGGCTAATGTAAGAATTAGGGTTACCATTAGGGTTAGTTTTATTGTTAGTGTATGGGTTAGGTTTATGTGTGTGTTAGATTTAAGGTTAGTGTGATATTTATAGCTAGGGTTTGTGTTAGAATAAGAGTCAGTGTCAGTTTAGGTTTAGGGTTTGAGTTACGACTCAAATTAGGGCTAGGGTTAATGTTAAAAATCAGTTTGAGGTGAGGGCAGTTTTAGAGCTAAGGTGAATGTTAGGATATTAATCAGAGTAAGGGTTAGTTTTAATGTTAGGGTTAGGACTCTAATTAGGACTAGTGTTAGGTCTAGTTGCACTGTTTGGATTTCGTTTAAGTTAAGTTTTTAGCTTTAGGGCTCATTCTCAGTTTTATTTAGTCCTATATTTAGGTTAGGTGTAGTGTTAGTGTTAGGCTTGGGCTTAGGGTTAGGGTTAAATTGGAATTAGGATTAGATCTAGGGTTAGGGCTAGAGCTAAAGATACTGCAAAGGTTTTGGCTATTTTTAGGGTTATGGTAAGGGATAGGGTTAGATTTAGGGATAGGCTACAGTTATTCTTAGGGCTAGGGTTAGGATAAGGGTTAAAGATAGGGCTAAATTAGGGCTAGGATTAAGGATAGGTTTAGTGTTTAGTTAAAGCCTAGGGTAAGGCTTAGAGTTACGGTTAGGGTTAGAGTTTAGTGGTTACAGTTTAATGATTAGGTTTACAGTTAGGGAAATGTTTGGGGTAAGGGATGGTTTTAGAGCTAGGTTTAGTGCTAGGGTGAGGGTTAGAATTTGCATTAGTGCTGTGGTTAGGTTAGGGTTATGATTAAGGCTAGGTTTAGGGCTACAATAAGGACTAGGGTTTATTTTTTAGCATTAAGGCTAGGATTTCTGCTAGGGCTATTTTCAGGATTCTGAATTATTGTTAAATATCGTTTTAGTGTTAATATTATGTTTGTTTCTAGTGTAAGGGTTAGAATTAGGTTTAGCTCAGATTAAGAGCTATGGGTATTAATAGGGTCAAGTTATGAGTTAAGGTTGTGGGACAGGTTAAGGTTGAAAGGTAGTGCTTGAGTTAGCATTAGTGTTAGGGTTAGGGTTATGAAAATGGATGGAGTTAGAAATCAGTTTAGGGCTAGGGTTATGGTTATGATTAGGACTAGATTTCAGGTTAAGTTAGTGTAGGGGTAGGGTAATGACTAATGTAAGTACTAGGGTTATGATTACAGGTAAGTTTAGGATTTTAGGCTAGGTTTACTTTAGCTTAAAGGTTTAGGATTAGGGTGATTTTAGACCTCGGGTTAGTATAATTGTCAGAGTAAGGGTAAGGCTTAATTTTAGAGTTTGGCTTAAAACTCGAATTAAAGTTGGGGTTATGGGCTAGGTGTAGGTTAGGTCTTGTTTTAGGTTTAAGGTTTGGGTTGAGGGCTTTGGCTCAGTTTGGTTTAACGTATAGTTTAGGGTTAGTGAAATTTTTAGCATGAGTGTTAGAATTACTGCTAGTCTTAGATTTAGGCTTAGGCTTTGGTTTAGACTTAAATTTAGAGTTAGGTTTTTATCTACATTTAGTGCTAGGGCCTAAAAATAGTGCAAGGGTTAGATCTAGGATTTGAAATAGTGTTAGGTTTATGGGAAGGGATACAATTAGAATGAGTGATAGGGCCAGTGTGAGAGAGTTATTTTTAGTTTTAGGGTTAAGGTTAGGGTTAGGGAAAGGGCTAAATTATGGCTAGGGTTAGTGATAGGGATAGGGTTGGAACTAGTTTTAGAATTAGCATCAGGGTTAGGGCTAGTTTTAGGCTTAGGCATTGAGTTAGGGTTAGATTTTAAAATTACGTTTCAATCTAGTGTTTAAGCTAGTGCTAAAGATAGGGGAATTTTTAAAACAAGCGTTAGGGTTAGTGTCAGGTTTACATTTAAGTTGAGGGATGTGGTTTTGTAAAGGTTGAAGGCTACAGCAAGCGTTAGTGCTAGGGTTAAGGCTTAGTTATGTTTAGGATTAAAATTAAGACTAGGTTTATGGCTAGGATGAGGTTTAGGGTTTTTGTTAGGTTTAGGGATAGTATTAGGGCTGGAGCTAATGTCAGGTTGAGGGTTACAGTTAGGGCTAGATTTAGTGTTAGATTTATGGCTTGGTCCAATGTAAGGATTAGGTTTAGGGTAAGATTCAGTTTTATATTTGGGGTTATTTTTAGGTTCAAGGCCAGTTTTAGGGTTTGTGTTAGGATAGGGTTTAGGTTTAGGGTAATAACAGTGTTTTTTTAGGGTTTAAGTTTGGTATAGTGTAATGGATAAGGTTAGAGTTAGGCCTAGGATTAGCTTAGGAGTTAGGGTTATTGTTAGGTTAATGGATAGGTTTAGACCTAAGGATAGGACTACGGTTATTTATATGATTTGCACTAGATTTGTGATTAGTGTTAGGTTTAATTTTAGGGTTAAAGCTACATTTAGGACTCGGATTAAGGCTAGGTTTCGGGTTAGGTTTGGGCTAGGGTTAATGTTATGACTAATGTATGAAGTAGGGTGATAATTAGTGCAAATTACAGGGTTAGAGTTAGGAGTAAGTTTAGTGTTATGTTGATTTTTATGTGATGATAGTGTTTAGAACCAGGGTTACTGTTAGGGTCAGAGTCAGGATCAGGGTTAGTTTTCGGGTTAGGGTTAGGATTAGAATTAGGGATATGGTTAGGGCTAGGTGTAGGGTTAGGATTTGGTTTAGGTTAAGGTTTAGGGTAATGGCTATGACTCAGTTTTGTTTTAAGTCTAGAGCTAGGGTTAGAGCCTGTTTTAGAATTAGCATTAGTGTTAGGGCTAGTGTTAGGTTTAGGTTAGGCTTAGTTTTAGAGTTAGATTTATGGTTAGTGTTAGATCTAGGGTTGTGGCCAGGGCTATGAACAGAGCTAGGGTTACACCAAGGGTTAAGACTAGGATGAGAGTTTTAGTAAGTGTTAGATTTAGAACTAGTGTTAGTTTTAGGGTGAGAGTTAGATGTAGTCTTTGGGCTAGACTTAGCCCTAATTCAGCCCTAACATTTACCCTAAATTAGCCATAACATTTAATCTTAGCCCTAATTCAGCCCTAACATTTACCCTAACCCTAAGATTAGGGCTAGGGTAAAGATAGGTTTAGGCCTAGGGTTTGAGTTAGGGATAAAATTAAGGCTATGTTTAGAGCTAGGATAAAGGCAAGGGTTTGTGTTAGGGTTAGGGCTAGGATTAAGGCTAGTGTTAATATCAGTCTAGGGTTAAGGATAGAAATAGTTTTAGGGTTAGGATTATGGCTAGGTGTAGTGCAAGGATTAGGTAGAATAATTTTTAGGTTTATATCTAGGGGAATTATTAGGGTCATGGTTAGTGTTAGGGTTTAATTTGAGGTTAGATTAGGGTTCGAATTAGCATTAGTGTTAGGGTTAGCATAATGATTGGTTTAGGTTTAGGGTTCAAGGTAGGTTTAAGGTAATTGATAGGTTTGGGTAAAGGGATAGAGTTAGGGTTAACCCTAGGGTTAGAATTATGGTGAGGGATGTTTTTAGGGTAATGGATACAGTTAGAATTAGGTTTAGGGCTAGGTTTATGGTTAGGATAAGGTTTTGTGTTAGGGTTCAGGTGAGGGTTAAAACTAGGATTAGATTTTGGGTTATGTTTAGCATAAGAGTTAGGTTCTTAGCTATGATTAGGACAAGGCTGAGGGTTAGGTTCAGAGTTAGGTCTAGGAATAATATTATAGTAAATTTGGGTTAGGGTTTGGGTTAGGGTTAGACCTAGTTTTAGTGTTAGGGTCAGAATGAGGGTCAGGGTTAGGGTTAGATTTTGGAATAGTCTTAGAGCTAAAATGAAGGCTAGGGTTATGACTATTAATAGGATTAAGGTTTTGGTTAGTATAAAGACTAGTGATAGGTCTAGGATTACTCTTAGGTTTACGGTTTCACTTAGGATAAGGGATTGATTTACATCTAGGTTTAGGGCAATGGTTAGGGTTAGAGTTAGAGTTAAAGCTATGTTTATGGCTCGGTTTAGGACTAGTTTTTTTGTTAGTGTTAGGGTTAGGATTAGGGCAAGGGCTAATGTAAGAACAAGGGTTAGCATTTAGGGTTACTTTTAGGGTTAGAGTTAGGGATAGCTTGAGTGGTAGGGTACGGTTTAAAGTTTTGGTAATATTTATAGCTACGGTTCTTGTTATAATAGGAGTCAGAATCAGGGTTAGTTTTATGGTTAAATTAAGACTTGAATTAGGGCCCTTGATAATGTTAGTGTTTGGTTTGAGTTTAGGGCAGTGTTCATAGTTAGAATGAGTTTTAGAATAGGAGTCAGGGTCAGTTTTAGTTTTAATATGAGGTTTAGGACTCAAATTAGGGCTAGGTTTAGGTCTAGGTGTAGTGTTAGTGTTGGGTTTATGTTAAGGTTTAGGGTTAGGGCTATTGTTCATTTTTGGTTCACTGCTAGGTTTAAATTTAGTGCTTGGTTTACAATTAGCATTAGTATTAGGGCTAGTGTTATTGTTAGGCTTAAGGTTAGATTTAGAATAAGGGTCAGAGCTGGGACTAACTTTAGAGTAAGTGCTAGGGCTATTGTTAGGTTTACAGTAGCATATAGGGATAGAAGTAGGGATAGGGCTAGTGAAAGAGTTGGAGTTAGTCTTAGGTTAGTGTTTGGATAAGATTACAGATAGAACTAATTTAGGGCTAGAATTAGGGCTAGTTATTTTTGTTTAGCTTAAGCCTAAGATTAGGGTTATGGTTAGGTTTAAGTTTAGGGTAAGGGATGACATTATATGTAAATTTAGATGTAGGGTGAGGGTTAGAATTAGGGTTAGGTATAGGGCTAGAGTTAGGGTTATGATTAAGTCTAGGTTAAGAGCTAGGATGAGGGCTAGGTGTCTTTAGGGTTAGGGTTAGGGTTAGGGTTAGGATTATGGCTAGAGCCAATTTCAGGTCCAGAATTATGGTTAAAGATACTTTTAGGATTAGGTTCATGGCTACATCTAGGCTAAGGGTTAGTTGTTGGGGCATGTTCAAGTTTAAATCTAGTGGTATTATCAGGGTCAAGGTCTTGGTTAGGGTTTGGAATATGTTAAGGTTACAAGTTTGGGGTTGAATTAGTTTTAAGTTTAGGGTTAGAGTAATGATAGTGTTAGGTTTAGGATTTAGGTTAGGTTTAGGGTAACAGAAGTGTTAGGATTCGGGATAGGTTAGGTTTATGCCTAGGTTCATCATAATGGTTAGGGTTATGGTTATAGTAATGGATATAGTTAGAGATCAGTTTAAGGTTAGAATTATGTTTACAATTATGGATAGTGTTAGAATTAGGTTATGTTTAAAACTAGGGTTAGGGCTTAGATTAGGGCTATGTTTTAGGTTATGTTAGGTGTAGGTTTAGCTTTAGGGTTCGGCTTCCAACTCAAATTAGGGCTAGAGTAAGGTCTACATGTACGGTTAGGGTATGGTTTGGGTTAATAGTTAGCGTTAGAGATATGACTCTATTTTGTTTTAGGGCTAGAGCTTTTCTTAGGGCTCATTTTAGGATTAGTATTATGGGGTAGGCTTAGGTTTCATGTTAGGTCTAGATCTAGAGCTGCATTTTGCCTAAGGTTAGTGCTAGGGATAAGGATAGGGCAAGGGTTAATACTAGGGTTAGCGCTAGGGTTAAGATTATGGTAAGAATCAGGGCTAGCAAGAGTGATAGGGCTTGTGTGAGAGTTTGAGTTAGTCTTAGGGTTAGGGTTAGAATTACGTTTAAGAATAGGGCTAAATTATGGCTAGGGTTATGTTAGGGCTAGGGTTAGGACTAGTTTTAGAATTAGGTTTAGGCATTGAGTTAGGGTTAAACTTAGAGTTTGATTTCAATCTAGAGTTTTGCTGGGACTAAGAATAAGGCAAGGCTCAACATTAGGGTTAGGGTTAGAGTTAAGTTTTATTTTAGCCTAAGGATATGGTGATGAATATGTTTAGGAAAATACCTAGGTTAATATTAGGGTTAGAAAGAGGGTTATGTTTACAGTTATGATTAAGGGTATTTTTAGGGCTATGATGAGGACTAGAATTTGTTTTAGGGTTAAAGATAATATTATGGCTGTGGCTAATGTCAGGTCTAGGGTGACAGTTAGGAATAGATTAAGTGTTATGTTTATGGCTTGTTCCAGAGTAAGGGTTAGGCTTTTGGTGAGGGTCAGGTTTGGATCTAGGGTTATTATTTGAATCAGGGTCAGGATTAAGGTTTGGTTTAAGTTAGTGTTTATGTTCAGGGCTCGAATTAGTGTTAAATTTACATTTAGTTTAATGACAGCCTTAGGTTTAGGGTTTAGGTTTTGTTTAGTGTAATGTATAGTGTATAGGGTTAGGACTAGGGTTATCAGAAGGGTTAGTGTTATTGTTTGAGTAATGGATAGGATTTAGCGATCAGGTTAGGGCTAGGGTTATGTATAGTATTAAAGCTAGTGTTTGGGTTAGTGTTAAGTTTAAGTTTAGGGTAAAAGCTAGGATTAGAACTCGGTTTAAGGCTAGGTTTTTGGTTAGTTAAGGACTAGGGTTAAGGCTACCTCTAATGTATAAAGTAGGTTAATGATTACAGCTAGTTATAGAGTTAGAGTTAGGTCTATGTCTAGTGTTAAGATTAGGTTTTCGTTGATGATGATGTTTAGAGCCAGGATTAGTGTTAGGGTCAAAATCAGGGTGAGGGTAAGTTTTTGAGTTATGGTTAGATATAATTAGAGATAGGGTTAGGGCTAGATATAGGGTTAGGTTTTGATTTAGGATAAGGATTAAGGCTAGAGCTATGCCTCAGTTTTGTTTTAGGGCTAGGGGTAGGGTTTTGGCTAGTTTTAAGATTAGTCATAGGGTTAGGGCTATTGTAAGTGTGAGATTTAGGCTTAGGTTAAGAATTATTGGAAAAATAGAATTATGGTTAGATTTTTGTCTTAGGGTTATGGATAAATTTAGAGTTAGGTTGAGATCTAGGTTTTGAGATAGGGCTAAGTATAGAACTAGTGTAGTGCTACCTTTAGGTCCAGGTATAGGGTGATGGTAAGGGATACGGTTATAACTAGGTATAGGGCTAGTTTCAGAGTTAGAGTTAGTCTTAGGGCGAGGGTTAGGACTAGGCTTAGTGTTAGGGTTAGGCCTAGGGTTAGGGCTAGGCTTTGTGTTAGTGTTAAGGATAAGCTTATGTTTAGGGTAAGGGATAAAAATATAGCTACTTTTAGGACTAGGGTGAGATTTAGGGTTAAGGTTAGGTCTAACATTAGGGTTAGAATTACGATTAAGGTAAGGTTCATGGATAGGATGTGAGCTAAGTTTTTGTATTAGGGTTAGAGTTAGGATTAGAGCTATGGCTAATGTCAGGTCTAGTGTGTGGTTAGGAATAGTTTTAGTATTAGGTTTATGGCTAGGTCTCTTTTAAAGTTTAAGTTTTTGTTAGGGTAAATTTTGGAGTTATAGAGTTATTAGAGTTATTAGAGTCAGTGTTAAGGTTAGGGTTTGGGTGAGGCTGAGGTTTAGGTTTAGGGCTCAAATTAGTCTAATGTTTAGGGATCACATAATGACACCATTAGGTTTAGGGTTCAGGATAGGTATAGGTAAATGGACAGGGTTAATGCTAGTTCTTGGATTAGGGTTCTGCCTAGGGTTAGCAAAAGGATTACAGTTATCTTAGGATAATGAATAGTGTTAGAGATAGGGTTAGGGCTAGGATTATAATTAGGAATATGTCTAGTTTAGACACAGGGTTATGGTTAGGGGTAGGGTTAGGGTTATCTTAGTGTTAAAGCAAAGGTAGGGCTTGGATTAGGGCTAGCTTTTGTGGTAGGTTAAGGCTATGGGTAATATAAGAACTAGTGAAATGATTAAGACTAGTTTTAAGGTTAATGCTAGGTCTAGGTGTAGTTTTAGGGTTAGGTGAAGTTTAGAGGTAGTGTCAGTGTTAGTGTCAGGGACAGAGTCCGGGTAGGGTAATGGTTAGGGTCAAAGCCAGAATTAGAACTAGGGTTACGTCTAGAGGTACAGGTAGATTTGGGTTAGGTTAAGGGTTATTGTAAAGGCTAGGTCTAGTTTTTCTTTAGGTCTAGAGTTATAATTATGGCTAAATTTAGGATTAGGTTTAGTTCTAGGTCTATTATTAGACTTTGGTTTAGGTATAAGATTACCAGTAGGCTATTTTTATGTTTAGGTTTAGGGTTAGTTTTAGATTTAGATCTAAAATTAGTGTTTGGGTCAGAATAATGGTCAGGGTTAGGGTTAGAGTTTGGATTATGTTTGCATCTAGAATGAAGGCTAGGGTTAGGACTAGTTATAGATGTAGGGTTTTGGCTAAGATAAGAATTAGTGCAAAGAATACGGTTAGCATTAGGGTGAGGGTTTGGCTTGGGGTAAGGGATAGGGTTAGAGTTAGGGTTAGGACAAGTGTTAGGGTTAGGTTTAGGTTTAAAGCTAGTTAAAGTTTTAGGGCTTGGATTAGAGCTAGTTTTATATTAAGGTTAGGACAACTGTTGTGGTTACGAGTATTCTAAGAACTAGGGTAACAATTAGTGTTAGTTTTAGGGTTAGGTTTAGGGCTAGGTCTAGTGTTGGGATTAGGTTGAAGGTTAGGGTGATGTTTAGAGCTAAGTTTAGTGTTTGAATATGAGTCAGGGTCATGGTAAAGTTTAGGATTAGGGTTAGGTTTCAAATTAGGGATAAGGTTAGAGCTGGTGTAGGGTTAGGGTTTGGTCGAGGGTAAGGGTTAGTGTTAGGGATATGGCTCGGTATTGTTTTAGGGCTAGGGTTAGAGTTAGGGCTAATTTTAGGATTAGAGCTAGTTTCAGGGTTAGGCTGAGAAATCAGATTAGGTTAGTTTTAGAGATAGATTTTTATTTAAAGTTAGTACTAGGGCTAAGAGTAGTGCAAAGGTTATGACTATGGTTAGAGTTTGGGTTAGGGTTACCGTAATGGATAGGGTTAGAAGTAGGGATAGGTCTTGTGTGTGAATTATAGTTACCTTAATTTTAGGGTTAGGGTTAGTTTTAGGAATAGGGCTTAATTAGTGCTAGGATAAGGGCTATGTTTAGTTTTTAGGGCTTGATTTAGCAATAGATTTAGGGCTAGGCCTAGTTTTAGTGTTAGGGTAAGGGTTAGGGATTAAGCTACATTAAGGGCTAGGGTGAGTGTAAGGTTTAGTGTTATGTCTGGGTTAGAATTATGGTATGGTTATGATTAGGGTTGGGGTGTTCATTAGAGTTAAGTTTAGTCTTAGAGTAATGTATTGGATTAGATGTAGATTAGCTTTAGGGTTAAGTTTAGGTTATGGTTAAATTTAGGTTTAGAAATAGGTTTAATTTTGATTTATGGTAAGGGTTACTGTTAAGTTTATGGCAAGGTTTAGGTTTAGGGTAGGTCACCTTTAAGGTTTATAATTAGCATTAGGGATACAGTTAGGTTTAGGGCTAGGGTTATAATTAGGAATATGGTTAGGTTTAGGGTAATGTTATGTTAGAGCTAGTGTTAGTACAAGGGTTATTTTGGGATTTTGTCTAAGGTTAGGTTTAGTTTTAGGAATAGGACTAGGGTTATGTTTAGGCTAAGTGTTAAGCTTTTAGCTAGGATTATGTGTAAGGCAAGGGTTAGGTTTATGGCTACATTTAGGATTGTGTGTATGCTTAGGGTAGGTTTAGGCCTCAGATTATGGCTAGGTTTTGTGTTAGGTTTAGGCCCGTGGTTAAGGCTATGTGTAATGTAAGATCCAGTGTACTATTTTGAACTATTTTTAGTGTTTGAGTAATGGCTATTTCTAGTGTTAGGTTTAGGTTTTAGGTTAGGTTTACAGTTTAGTGTTAGTATTAGTGTCAGTGTTCAGGTTAGAGTTAGGTTTAATGTGAATGGCAGAATTAGGAATAGAGTTAGTTGTAGAGATAGGGTTAGTATTTGCTTTAGGATAAGGATTATGTTAGGGCTAGTGCTCAGGGGTTTTTTAGGTCTAGACCTAGAGTTATGGCTATATTTTGGATTAGGCTTAGGTCTAGGGCTAGTATTAGGGTTAGGTTTAGGTATAAGTTTACCCATAATGCTTGTTTTAGGGTTGGGTTGAAGGTAAGGGTCAGATTTAGACTGAAAGTTTGTTTCAGGTTATGGAATTTAGTTAGAGCTAGAATGAGGGCTAGATTTAGGACTAGTAATAGTGTTAGGGTGTGGATTAGGCTATGGATTGGGATTAGGACTCAGGTTAGCATTATGCATAGGGATTGGCTTAGGGTAAGTAATAGAGTTAGAGCTAGGATTAGGGCTAGGCTTATGGTTAGGTTTAGGGCTAAGCATACGTTTATGTTTAGGTTTACTTCTAGGGTTAGGGCTAAGATTAGGGCTAGGTTTTCTGTTAGGTTTAAAACTAGGGTTAGGGCTGTGGCTAATATAAGAACTAAGGTTATGATTAGAGTTAGTATTCGGTCAACATCTAGTGTTAGCATTATTTTTAGTGTTAGTGTGATAATTAGAATTAAGATAAGTGTTTGAATAAAAGTCAGGGTCAGAGTTAATTTTAGTACTTGGCCATGAATTAGAGCTAGAAGGTTATGGCAAGGCTTAAGGTTAGGGTTTGGTTTACGTTAATATTTAGGGTTATTACAATGGCTCATTGTTTTTAAGGAATAAGGCTAGGATCAATGCTAGTTTTAGGATTATTGATAGTGTTTGGTCTAGTCTTAGGCTTAGAGTTAGGCTTAGGTTTATCGTCAAATGTAGAATTATGGTTAGATCTAGGGTACGGTCTAGTGCTCGGGTTGGGACTAATGTTAGGGCTTGTCTTAGGTTTATTGTAATGGATAGAGTTAGAACTAGAAATAGAGCTTGGGAGAGTTAGAGCTAGTCTTAGTCCAAGGTCAGGGGTAGAGCTAGGGTTAGGGCTAAATTAGGTCTAGGAATAATGCTAGGCATAGTGTTTGGGTTAGGCTTCTTGTAAGGGCTATAGATATGGTTAGTGTTAGAGTTAGTGATAGGTAATGGGAAAGGATGGGGTTATACCTAAGTTCAGGTCTAGGGCGAGGGTTAAAATTAGAGATAGGGCTAGAGTTAGAGATTGGGTTAGGATTAAGGATAGGTATAAGCTAAGATGAGGACTAGTGTTTGTGTCAGGGTTAGGGCTAGGATTAGGGCTGGCGCTAATGTCAGGTCTGGGTTAATGGTTTTGGTTACTTTTAGGGTTAGGTTATGGCTAAGTCTAGTGTGAGGTTTAGGTATAGATTAAGTGTCAGGTTTAATGCTAGGTGTATTATTAGAGTCAGGTTTCGAGTAAGGTTTTGCTTACGTTAAGATTCAGGGTTAAGGCTTGAATTAACATATGGATAGGGTTAGGGTCTGTGTTAGATAAATTGCTAGGGTTAGGGATAGGGGGAGAGTTAGAGATAGTCTTAGGCCTAGGGCTAAAGATAGTATTAGGTTTAGGATTAGGGCTAAATTAGGGCTAGATTACAGCTATCGTTAGTGGTAGGTTTAGGCCTAATTTTAGGACTAGGTTTAGGGTTAGCATTAGGGTTAGTGTAAGGTATGATATTATAGCTACATTTAGGGCTAGGGTAAAGCATAAATTTAGGGCTAGGGCTAGTGTTAATGTTAGGGCTAGGATTAAGGCTAGGCTTAGGGATAGGATTAGGACTAGGATTTGTGTTAGGGTTAGGTCTAGGATTAGTGATAGAGCTTATAAAAATTCTAGGGTTTTGTTTAGGGATAGGTTTAAGCTAAGTATTATGACCAGGTCTATTGTAAGTGTTGGGTTGAAGGTTAGGTTCAGGTTTACCACTACAAGTATTATTAGGGTGACAGTCAGGGTTGAGATATGTGTTAGGTTTAGATTTAGGGCTAAAATTAACATTAGAGTCAGTTTTAGGATTAGGTAATGGATATGGTTAAGTGTAGGTTTAAGTTTAGAATTAGAGTAATGGACAGGTTTAGGGTTAGGGATAGGATTAGGTTTAGGCCTAGGGACAGAATTCGGTTAGGGTTATGGCTAGGGTAATTGATTGGATTACAGCTAATTTTAGGACGAGGTTAATGGTTAGGTTAGAGCTTTGGTTAGGGTTAGACTTAGGGTTAGAATTTGGTCAGGGTTTTGGTTAGTTAATGGATAAGATTTGAGCTCAGGATAGGGTTAGGATTATGGTTAGGATTAGGGCTGTGTTTTGGGATTGATTTCGGTTAGGACAATTTTAGGTTTATTATTAGGTTTAGGTTATTTTTTAGGGTAGGGTTAGGGTTAAGGTTAGGGTTAAAACTAAGGTTATGGCTCTGATTAGGTCTAGGTTTTGAGTTAGGTTAGGGCTATTTGTACTAGGGATATTGTTAGTACTAGAGTTATGAAAAAGACTAGTGCTAAGTTTAGCATTATGTCTAAATCTAGTGTGTCGATTATGTTTAGTTTTCAGGTGATGAGTAGAGATAGGGTTTGTTTACCATCAGAGTCAAGATCAGTGTTACTGATCAGAGTTAGAGATGGACGCAAATTAGGCTAAGGTTAAGGCTAGGTATAAGGTTAGGGTTTGTGTAAGGGTTAGGTAAAGAATTAGGGATAGATCTATCGTCAAGTCTAGGATTATGGTTTCATTAGGGTTAGCATTAGGGTTTTGTCACTGTTTAGTTTTACAGCTAGGGCTATTTTTAGGATTAGTGATTGTGTTGGCTCTAGTGGTTTGGTGAGGTTTAGGCTTAGGCTGACTGTTATGGTTAGATCTAGGTTTAGGGCTATGGCTAGTTTTAGAGCTAAGTTTAGAGCTAGTGTTGGGGTTATCAACGTATAGACTTAGAACTAAAAATTTGGCTAGCCTGAAATAGTTAGACTAAGTCTTAGGGCTACGGTTAGGGTTAGTTTAGTGATAGGGATAAATTAGGACTAGATTTATGGATAGGGTTAGTGTTATGGTTAGGCCTAGTTTTAAGGTTAGGGTTAGGGTTAGGGTTAGGGAAAGGAATGGGTTTATTGCTGGGTTTAGGGCTAGGGTGAGGTATAGAATTAGGGTTAGAGCTAGGGTTAAGATTAAGGTTATATTTAGTTCTAGGATGAGGGTTTGTTTTAGAGCTAGGGATAAGATTATGGATAGGTCTAATGTCAGGTCTAGATTTATGGTTAGTATTAGTTATAGGGTTAGGTTACGGCTAGGTCTAGTGTAAAGTTTAGGTTTAGGTAAGGATCAGGTTTGAAACTAGGTGTATTATTAGTGTCAGGTCTGGGTTTTGGTTAAGTTTTAGGGTTAAGGATTGAATTAGCTTTAGGTTTAAGGTTATGGATAGGGTAAGGGATAGAATTAGGTTTATGGTAACGTTAATTTTAGAGTAATGGATAGGTTTAGTGTTAGCGATAGTATTATCATTAGGCCTAGGGATAGCATCTGGGTTAAGCTTTTCTTTAAGGTAATAAATACAATTAGAGCTAAGGTTAGAACTAGGGTTAAGGGTAGGTTTATGGTTAGGGTTAGGATTAGGCCTAGGGTTAATGTTAAGGTTAGGTTTAGGGTAAGTGTAGGAATTTGAGCTAGGGTTAGTGCTAGGGCGAGGGTAAGCGTTTGAGTCATGGCTAGGGTTTTGTTTAGTGTTAGGGTTATTTTTAGGCTAAGGATTAGAATTTGAGCTAAGGTTAAGGCTAGGGTGAGAATTAGCATTATGTTTATGTCTAAGGTTATTGTTAGGGTTATGATTAAGCCTAGGTTTATGTCTAAAATAAGAACTAGGTTTTGTGTAATGTTTATGTTTAGGGTTAACATTAGGGCTATGAGTAATGTAACAGCTAGGGATATGGTTATGGCTAGTGTTAGGGTCAGGGTTATGAATAAGGCTTTGTTTGGGCAAGGTTTTGGTTTAGGATATGGTTTAGAGCTAGAGTTTTTATTAGGTTACGGGTCATTGTTGATTTATGATTAGTTTTATGATTAAGGCAACAATCAGGACTAGCATTTGTTAGAGTGATATGGTTAGTCTTTATGTTAGGTTAAGGGTTATTCTTAAGGCTAGTGCTAGTTTTTTTTTTTTCTTTTTTTTTGCAAGGGGGGGTCAAGGCTAGATTAATGACTCTATTTAGGATTAGGTTCGGTCTAGTGCTAGTGTTACTGTTAGGTGTAAATATAAGTTTACCGGTAAGGGTAGTCTTATTGTACGGTTTAAGTTTAGGGTAAGGTTTAGATCTACAGTTAATGTTAGGATCTGAATAAGGGTCAGGAATAGGAATAAGGTTAAAGCTAGAATAAAGACTAGGTTTAGGACTAGTAATAGAGTTAGGGTTTCGGGTAGTCTAAGGATTAAGTTTAGGACTAGAGTAACATTAGGAAGAAGGTTTGGCTTAGGGCAAGGATTAGGTTTAGAGGTAAGATTGAGATAAGTGTTCGAGTAAGTGCTCAGATTAGGCTAAAATTTGAATTATTATTAGGGCTTCAGATACTGACAGAACTAGTTTTCTAATTAGGACTAGTTCTAGGGTTAGTGTTAAGGCAATATTTAGAGCTAGGTGTACTATTAGGGTCCCAGTCAGGGTCAGGATTATTTCTATGGTTAGAGTTAGTACTCAAATTAGGACTAAGTTTAGGGATAGGGGTAAGGTTAGTATTTGGTTTAGGTTAAGGGTTAGGGTTATTTATTTTTTAGGGCTAGGGCAGAGTTAGATCTAGTTTTCTAATTAGCATTAGGCTTAGGGATAATGTTAGGGTGAGGTTTTGGCTTAAGTTTTAGGTTTACAACCAGGTTTAGGGCTTGGATAATGGTTAGAGTTAGGATTGAGGCTAGGGATAAGACTCGATTTTGTGTTATTATAAGGGATAGGTTTTGAAATTTGGATACGTCTAGGGCAAGAGTTAGAGTTAGTCTTAGCGCTAGAGATAGGATTAGGTTTAGGATTAGGTTTAAATTACAGCTGGGATTAGCCCTAGGGTAAGTGTTAGGTATTGACATAGAGTTACGGCTTGGTTTCATGTTAGCATTAGGTTGAGTGTAAAGTATGATGTTATATCTACATTTTGAGCTAGGGCATGAGATAAAATTAGGGTTAGGGCTCTGGTAAAGGTTAGGATTAGGATTAAGGCTAGGTTTAGGGCTAGGATTAGGAAAATAGTTTGTGCTGGGTTTAGGGCTAGTATTTGGTCTATGGCTAATGTCAGTTCTAGGATTATTCTTAGTGATAATTTTAGGTTTACGTTTTTATGACCAGGTCTATTGTAGGGGTTACGTGAGGGTTAGGGTTAGGTTTAAAGCTAGGGATATTATTAGGGTCAGAATCAGGATTAGGGTATGGGTTAAGTTAAACTTTAGAGTTAGGTCTAAATTTAGAATTAGGGTTAGGGTAATATACATGGTTAGGTTTCAGGTTCAGGTTAGATTTAATATAATGGAGAGCGTTAGGGTAAGGCATTAGGGTTAGAGTTAGGGCTAGGTATAGAATTTGTTTAAAGATATGGTTCAGGTAATGGATAGGATTAGAACTACAGTTAGGGCTAGGGTTATAGTTAGGTGTGGGCTATGATTAGGGTTAGGCCTAGGGTTAGATTTTGCTTAGGGTTATGGTTAGGGTAATTGATAAAATTATATCTAGGTTGAGGGCTAGTATTTTGGCTAGGAATAGGGCTATGGTTTGGTTTAGGTTTTGGGTTAGTTCAAGCTTTAGGTTTAGCGTTAAGTTTAGGTTAATTGTTAGGGCTAGATATAGGGTAAGGGCTGTGATTAAAATAAGAGTTAGATCTCGGAATAGGACTAGGACTTGGGTTAGGTTAGGGCTTGTATAGGACTATGGTCAATATAAGAACTAGGGTTAGCATTAGATCTAGGTCAAGGTCTAGTGTTTAGATTAGGTTGAGGTTTAGGGAGATGATTAGAGGTAGGGTTTGTATTAGGGTCAATGTCAAAGTCAGTATTACTGATCAAATTTAGGAATAGGACTCAAAGTAGGGCTAGGATTAAGGCTAGGTTTAGGGTTAGTTTTGGTTTTAGGGTTAGGGTAAGAATTAGGGATAAGGGCTATTGTCAGGTCTAGGGTTAGGCTAGGGCTATGGCTCAGTTTTGCTGTAGAGCTAGTGCTAGGGTTAGAGCTAGTTTTAGAATTAGTGGTAGTGTTAGTACTATTGCTAGGATGAGGTTTAGGCTAAGATTTATTGTTATGGTTAGATGTAGGTTTTGGGCTAGGGCCTGCATTAGGGTAAATTTAGGGCTGATGTTAGTGTTACAGTAATGGATATGGTGAGAACTAGAAATAAGACTTGTATTATATTAGAGTTATTCTTTGGGCTATAGTTAAAGGTAGGTTTAGGGTTAGGGCTAAATAAGAGATAGGATTAGCACTAGGGTTAGTATTAGGATTAAGCCTAGGGTTAGGGCTAGAGTTATGGGTAGTGTTAGTGTTAGGGTTAGAGTTTGATTTAGGAGAAGGGGGTTATATCTTGGTTTAGTGCTAGGATTCAGGTTAAAATTTGATTTAGGGCTTGGGTTAGGGTTTGGCTTAAGATAAAGGCCAGGTTTAGTGCCAGGATGTGGATATGTGTTAGTGCTAGGTCAACGATTAGGGCTGGGGCTAATGTCAGGTCTATGTTCAATGTAAGTGGTGGTTTTATTGTTAAGTTATGGCTAGGTCTAATGTAAGTTTTAATTATAGGGTAAGGCTCATGTTTAGAGATAGGTGTTTTATTAGGTTCAGGTTCCGGATAAGGTTTTGTTTATGTTAATGTTTAAGGTTAAGGCTTGTATTAGCATTAGGATTCGGTTTATTATTCGGGTAATGGATAGGGTTAGGTTTAGGATTCAGGTTATGTTTAGAGAAATGGATATGGTTATTGTTAGTGATAGGGTTAGTGTTAGGCTTAGGGTTAGCATTTGATTTAGATTTATCTTAAGGGTAATGGATAGGGTTAGAGCTAAGGTCAGGGTTAGGGTTAAGGTTAAGTTTATTGCTAAGGTAAGGGTTACACCTGAGGTTAGTATCAGGGTTCGATTTAGGGTAAGTATTAGGGTTTGAGCTAGGTTTAGTTTTAGGGAAAGATTTAGGGTTTGAGTTCCAGCTAGGTTTAGGGTTAGTGTTAGTTTTATAATTAGGTAAAAGGTTAGAGTTTGAGCTAGGTAAAGAACTATGTTGAAGGTTAGGGTTAGGGTTAGGTCTAATGTTACGGTTAGAGTTCCAACTAGGGTTAGGTTTATGGCTAGGATAAGGGCTAGATTTGTGTGATGTTTATGGCTACCATTAGGGCTATGGGATATGGCTATGGCTAGATTTATGGTTAGAGTTATGGATAAGTCTAGTGTTAGGGTCATATTTTGTGTTAGGATAAGTTTTACAGCTATGGTTTGTGTTAGAGTAAGCGTCAGTGTTTGGGTTAGGTTAGGAATAGAATTGGGTATAGGCATAACATTAGTCTTTGTTTTAGGTTAAGGGTTATTGATAGGGCTAGTTCAAGGTTTTTCTTTAGGGCTAGGGCTAGATTTATGACTCTATTTAGGATTAGGCTTGGTCTAGTGCTAGTGTTAATATTAGGTTTTTTTATAAGTTTACTGATAGGGAAAGAGTTAGGGTCTGGTTTAGTGTTAGTGTCATGTTTAGATCTAGGTTTAGTGTTAGGGTCAGGAAAAAAAAATCGTGTTTTGGATTAAAGGTAGATCAAGGATGAGGCCGAGGATTAGGACTAGTAAAAGAGTTTGTGTTCTGGAGAGGATAAAGATTAATGTTAAGACTAGGTATAATTAGGGTGAGTGTTTGGCTTATGGTACCAATAATTAGGATTAGAGTAAGTTTTAGGATTAGGGATAGGGTTAGGGATAGGTTCAGGGTTAGGGTTAGGGTAACTGTTAAAATTAGGTTGACTGTTAGTGTTGCAGTTTGAGTTAGTATTAGGGTTAGAGTTAAGGTTAGGTAGCGTTAGAGTTTGGGTTAAAATTATATTTAGGTTTAGGATTAGTGTTAGGATTAGGGTAATGGTTACTGTTAGGTTCAAAGTTAGGATTAGTTGAGTGTTAAAGTTAAGGTAAGGGTTAGGGTTAGAGTTAGTGTTAGTGTTAGTGTTAGTGTGAGGTTTATTGTTAGGATTTGTGTTAGGGTTAGGTTTTGGATTAGGCTTAGGTTTTCAGTTAAGATTAGGGTGACACTTAGGTTTAGGCTTAGTATTAGAGTTAGGGTGGGGTTAGTGTTAGCTTTAGGGTTAGTGTTTGTGATTGATTAGTTAAGGCTTAAGGTTTATGTTAGGGTTAGGGTTAGTATTAGAGTAAGAGTTAGGGTTGGCTTTGAGAAGTAATGTTAAGTTAGTGTTAGGGTTAGTTTTCAGTTAGGGTTAGGATTTGTGTTAGGTTTAGAGTTTAGGATATTTTCAGGGTTACGGTTAAGATTAGAGTTAGAATTAGGGTTAAGGTTTGGGTTACTGTTATGTACAGGTTTTGGGTTGGGGTTAGTTATAAAGTTAGGGTTGGGGTAGTGTTAGGGTTAGGTTTAGGGTTAAGGTTAGTGTTAGGGTTTGGTATAGGATTAAGTTTAGGTAGGGGTTAGGGTTAGGATTATGTATTGGTTGTGGTTTGTGTTAGGGTTAGTGTTAGGTTAAGGTTTTGTGTTAGGGTGAGGTTTAGGGGGTTGGTTAGTATTAGGGTTAAGGTTCGGATTAGCTTTAAGTTGTGTTAGAGTTATGGTTAAGGTTAGTGCTAAAGATACAGTTAGGGATAGGGTTAGGGTTCAGGTTAGAGTTGAAGTTAGGGTTAGTGTTAGGGGTAGATGTTGTTTTTACAGTTAGGCTTAAGGTTAGTGTTATAGTTAGTGTTAGGTTTACAGATAGTGTTAGGATTAAACTTTGAGTTATTGTTAAAGTTAGGTTTAGGGTTAGTGTTTGGTGATGGTTTAAACTAAGCCTTAGGTTTAGGTTTATGGTTAGGTTTATGGTGAGGTTTAGTGATAGTCTTAGTGTTCAGGTTAGTGCTAGTGATAGGGATAGGGTTAGGGTTAGGGTTATTGTTAGGGTTAGGTTTAAGTTTAGCATTAGGTTTAGTGGTAGGGTAAGGTTAGGTTTAGGAAAGTGTTATTTTTAGGGTTAAAATTAGGGTTAGGGTTAATGTTTGGGTTATGATACATGGTAGGGTTAGGCTTCATTGTTGCATTAGGATTAGGGTTAGTGTTAGGGTTAGGGTTAGGTTTAGGAATAATGTTAGTTTTCCGGTTAGGGTAGTATTATTGTTAGTATTAGGTTTAGGATTAGTTTTAGGGTTAGTATTAAGGTTAGGTGTAGGGTTTTGTTTATTGATAGTATTAGGGTTAGGTTAGTTTGTGTAAGAGTTAGGGTTAGGGTTAGTGTTAGGGTTAGGTTAGTGTTAGGGTTAGTGTTAGTGTTAGAATTTGGTTTAGGGATAGTGTAAGGTTAGATTTTAGAGCTAGTGTTAGAGTTAAGATTAGTTTTAAGGATAGTGTTACAATTAGGTTAGGGTTAGGGTTACATATAGTGTTAAGTTTTTGCTTAGGGTTAGTGTTAGGATTAGTGTTAGGGTTAGTGTTAGTCTTAGGTAAGGGCTAGCATTAGGTTACTGTTAGGCTTAGAGTTTGGATTATGTTTAAGTTTTGGAATTGGGTTAGGGTTAGGTTGATGGTTAGGATTATGATTTGGGTTAGGGTTAGGGTAAGGGTTAGGTTTATTAGTAGGGTTAGACTTTCTGTTAGGGTTATGGTAAGGTTTACAGTACGATTACCAAAAAGTTAGGGTTATGGTGAGTGGAGGGTTAGTTATAGGGTTAAGGGTAGTATTAAGATTAAAGTTAGGGTCAGTGTTAGGGTTTCTTTTAATGTTAATGTTAGGTTTAGTGTTACGGTTATGGTTAGATTTATTGATAGGTTTAGGGTTGGGGTTAGGGTTAGTGTTAAGGTTAGTGTTAGTGTTACATAAGTGTTAGAGGTAGGGTTAGATTAGGTTTAGGTTTTTCGTTTGTATTAGAGTTTATGTTCAGGTTAGGAATTGGGTTAGAAGTCTGGTTACAGTTAGTGTTAGGATTAGAGTTAGGGTTAGGATTGGTGTTAGGGTTTTTGTAAGAATAAAGGTTAGGTTTAGGATTATTGTTTAGGCTAGGATTAGAGATAGGTTCAGCATTATTGTTTGGTTTAGGGTTAGTGTTAGGCATAGATTAGGGTTACGGTTCTTGTTAGGTTAAGAAAGGTGAGTTTTAGTAATAGGATTAGTGTTAGCATAAATTTTAGTTTTAATTCTATGTTTAGGGTGAGGTTAGGGGAATGTTTAGGGTTAGGGTTAGTTGTGTGATAGGGTTAGTTTTAGCGTTAGTATTGGGTTTAGGTTTAGGGTGAGGTTTAGAATTAGTGTTAGGGTCATGATTAGGGTTAGGGTTTGTGATAAATTAGAGTTAGGGTTAGAATTATTTTTAGGTTTAGGGTTAGAATTATTGTTAGGGTTAGTATTAACTTTAGATTTAGCTTTATGGTTAGGATTAGTCTTAGGGTTAGGGGGAGAGTTCCTGTTAGGGTTAGGGTTAGTTTTGGGGTTTTGGTAAAATTTAGATTATTGTGAGGATTAGTATTACTGTTTTGGTTAGTTTAGTGTAAGGTTTTGTGTTAGGTGAGAGTAAGTGTTGGTTTAGTGTTAGTTTGAGTGTTAGTTTTAGTGATAGTTCTAGTGGTAGGGTTAGGGTTTGCGTGAGGGTTAGTGTCAGGGTTAATATTAGGGTTTGATTAGGTTTAAGTTTATGGTTAGTGTTTGGGTAAGTTTAATGTTTAGTGTAAGATTAGGGTTACTATTGCAGTTTGGGTTAGTTGTAGAATTAGGTAGAGGTGCAGTTACTAATTTAGTATCAGGTTTAGTGTTAGCGTTAGGGTTAGCCTTAGGTTGAGTGTTAGGTTTACTATTAGTGATTTGGTTAGGTTTGAGTTAGGGTTAGTATTAGTTTTACAATTGGGGTTAGTGGTAGTTCAGGGTAAGGTTTAGGGATAGGGTTAGGGTTAGTGATATGGTTAGGGTAATGATAAGTTTTAGGCTTCGGTTAGGGTATGAAAAGTGTTATTGTTAGTTTTAAAATTAGGGTTAGGGTGAGATTTAATTTTAGGGTTAGTTTTAGTGTTAGGATTGTGTAAGAATTTGTGTTAGGGTTACAGTTAAGTTTAAGTTTAAGATTACAGTTAGTTAGGATTCTGGTTAAAGATAAAGTTAGGGTTAGAATTAGTTTAGGGTTACGGTTATGTTAAGGGTAAAGGTTAGGGTTATTGTTAGGGTTAGGTTTAGATTTAGTGTTAGAGTTAGTGTTAGGTTTAGTGTTAGTTTTAGTGTTAGGATTTGTTTTAGAATTAGCCTTGGGATAGGCTAAGGGTTACAATTAAGATTATCATTATGGTTAAAATTAGGGTTAGTATTAGGGATACGGTTAGTGTTAAAGTTAAGGTTAGGGTTAGGGTTAGTTATAGGTTTAGGGTTAGAGTTAGAGTTTATGATAGGGTTACGTTAGGCTTAAGGTTCAGGTTGAGGTTAGAGTTAGTTTTAGTGTTAGGTTTAGGTTTGTCATTAGGGTTAGAATTAGGGTAAGTGTTAGGGTTAGTGTTCGGTTAGAGTTAGGGTTTGTGTTAGGGGTAGGGTTATATTGAGGGTTACGGGTAGGGTTAGGGTAAGGGTGTGTTTTAAATCTTAAAATAGTGTTAGGTAAAGATTAGATTTAGAATTAAGATTAAGGTTCGAGTTAGGGTTAGATTTAGGGTCAGTGTTAGGTTTGGGTTTAAGAATTGGGTTAGTTGTACAATTAAGGTTAGTTTTAGGGTTAGTGTTGTGTTAGAATTACTGTTTTGGTTAGGTTTAGTGTTAGGGTTATGGTTAGGGTTAGTGTTATGTTAGGGTTGGGTTAATAATAGAGTTAGTGTTGTGAATACGGATAATGTTTTTAATTAGGGCTTGTGTTAGGTTTAGGGTTATGGTTATGATTAGGGATAATTTTAGATTTAGGTAAGGGTTATTGTTTGAGTTAGGGTTAAGTTTAGGGTCAGTTTTAGAGTTAGTATTAGGGATAGAGTTAGTTTTAGGATTGGTGTTAGAATGAAAGATATGTTTTGTGTTAGGGTAAGGGTTAAGGTTAGGGTTTGTGTTATGTTTAGGAATAAAATAAGGTTTATAGTTATGGTTAGAATTAGGGTTAAAGTGAGGCTTAAGGTTAGGTTTAGGGTTACACATAGGTTAGTGTTAGGGTTAGGATTATTTTTAAAGTTAGTGTTAGGTTTCAAGTTAGAGTTTGAGTTGAGGTGAAAGTTAGGGTTAGTGTTAGGATTAGGTTTTAGTTTAGCTTTAGGGTTAATGTTAGGGTTAGGGTAATGGTTTGGGTTAGGGTTTGTGTTAGGAGTATGTTTGGGTTAGGGTTAGGTTTACATTAGGCTTATGTTTAGGGTTAGGATTAGGTTTATTGATAGGATTATGGTTAGGTTTAGGGTTAGTCTTAGGGTTAGGATTAGGGTTTGTATCAGGGATAGGTTTGTGGTTAAAGTTTGTGTTCGAGTTAGAGTTAGGGTTAAGGTTCATTGTAGGGTTAAATTTAGGGTTAATGTTAGGTGTAGTATTAGTTTTAGGGTAACTTTTAGTGTTAGATTTTGGATTTTTGTTAGAGTTAGGGTTACTGTGAGTGTTAGAGTTGAATTTAGGTTTAGGTTTAGTGTTAGTGTTAGGTTTATATTTAGGGTTAGGATTAGAAATAGTATTAGCATTATGAATAGGTTTAGGTTTAGAGTTTGGATTAGGGTTATTTTAAGTTTATGGTTAGGGTAAAGTTTAGCATTACAGTTAGTATTAGGGTTAGAAAAAATGTTAGATCTAGGGTTAGTGTTAGTGTTAGGGTTAGTTTTTGGATTCAGATTAGTGTCAGGATTAGTGTTAAGGTTAGTGTTAGATTTAGGGTTAGGTTAATACTTAGGGTTAGTGATAGGGTATATATTAGGTTAGGTATTAGAGTCAGGTTTAGAGTTAGTGTAAGGTTTAGGGTTTGGGTGAGGGTTACGTGAAAGTTAGGTTTAGGGTTACATTAGGGTTAGGTAACCTTTAGAGTTTGGGTTAGGTTGGGGTTAAAATTAGTGGTAAGGTTAGGGTTGGTTTTAGGTTTAGTGTTACGGTTAGTTATAGGTTTAGGTTTATTGTTAGGGTTAGGGTTAGTTTAGGGTTAGTGTTAGAGTAAGGATTAGGCTTAGAATTAATGTTAGTGTTAGGGTTAGTGTGAGGGTTAGTGTTAGGTTTTATGTTACGTTTAGGATTAGTCTTTGTGTTAGGGTTATGTTTATGGTTAGTGTTAGGCTTAGCCTTAGTGTTACAGTTAGAGTTAGAATTAAGTTTAGGATTAGTGTTCGGGTAAGTTTTAGGCTTAGGATTAGGGTTAGTGTCAAATTTACAGTTATGTTTAGTGTTAGGGTAAGATGTAGAATAAGTTTCAAATTTAGGATTAGGGTTAGCATTAGTGTTATGGTTATGGTAAGGATTAGGGTTGGGGTGAGTGTTAGTGTTAGTATTAGTGTTAGGGATAAGATTAGGTTTTTGGTTAGTTTTAGTTTTAGGGTTATGGTTAGGGTTTGTGTTAAGATAGGATTAATATTAGGGTCAGGTTTTTTGTTAGGGTTACGATTAGGTTAGGGTTAGTGTTACGTTTTATAATAGGGTTATGTTTAGAGATAATGTTAGATTTAAGTTAGGTTTAGAGTTATGGTTAGGATTACTGTTAGTTTTAGTGTTAGTGTTAGATTGAGAGTTAGAGTAAGGGTTTGGATTTAGGTGAGGGTTATTGTTAGCATTAGGAGTAATGTTATGCTTAGATAAAGGTTAAGGTTGGGTTGTGTTTGAAATTAGGTTTAGGTTTAGGAATAGAATTAGGGTTAATTTTAGCTTTAGGGTTAGGATTAAGTTTACTGATATGGTTAGTTCAGGTTTATGGTTATGGTTAGTGTTAGGGTTATGGTTAGGTTTAGGCTTTTTATTATGGTACAGTTTAGATTTAGGGTTAGTGTTAGTGTTTGGGTTAGTTTTAGTGTTAGGTTTAGGTTTAGGTTTCATGTAAGTGTTAGGATTATGGTTAGCGTTAGTTTTAGTTTTAAGGTTAGGGTTAGTGTTAGTGTTAGGGTTAGGGTTAGGGTAAGTGTAAGGATTAATGTTAGGTTTAGTATTAGAGTTAGGGTTAGGGTTTGTGTTAGTTTTAAGGTTAGGGTTAGTGATACTTTTAGGTTTAGTTTTAAGGTTAGTGTTAGTGGTAGGGATAGGGTTATGTTTAGGGTTTGTGTAAGGGTGTAAGTTAGGGTTAGTATTAGAGTTAGGGTTAGGGTTTGAATTTTGGGTTACAGTTAGTGTTAGCATTAGTGTTGTGTTTAAGGTCAGATTTAGGGATAGGGTTAATGTTAGGTTTAGCAGTAGAAATAGGTTTCAGATTAAAGATATGTTCAACCTTAGGATTAGGTTTAGTGTTAGTGTTAAAGTTAAGGTAAAGGTTACATTTAGTTAGGGTTCGGGTTATGGATAGGATTAGGGTAAGTTTTGTGAGAGGTTTATGGTTAGGTTAAGGGTTACAATAAGTGTTAAGTTAGGTTTAGAGGTAGGATTAGGATTAGAGTTCGTGTTAGGTTTGAGTTAGGGTTAGTGTTAGGGTTACTTTTAGGATTATTGTTGGGTAAGTGTTAATGTTTGTTTTAGGGTTAGTGTTTGTGTTAGGGTAGGTGTTGGGGTTAGTATTAGATTAAAGATTAGTGTTAGGCTTAGGCTTAGGGTTAGGGTTAGGGTTGAAGTTAGTGTTATGGTTTCTTTAAGTTTCATGTTAGATTTAGGATTAAAGTTAGGGTTAGTTCTAAGGTTAGTGTTAGTGTTAGTGTTAGAGCTAGGGTTAGTGTTAGGGTTAGTGTTATTTTTAGGGTTAGGTTTAGAGATAGGGTTAGTGTTAGCATTTTCCTTAGGATTAGGTTTAGGTTTAGTGTTAGGTTTAGCATAATGGTTTGGTTTAGAGTTAGTTTTATAGGTAGTGTGAGAATAAGTGTTAGTGTTAGAGTTATTGTTAGGTTTAAGTTCAGTATAAGGGTTAGTCTTATATTTAGGATTAGGTTTAGTGTTCTGGTTAGGGTAAGGTTTAGAGTTAGGTTACGGTTGAGGTTTAGGTTTAGTGTTAGGTTTAGGTTTAGACTTAGGGTTAGAATTAGAGTTAGAGTTAGGATTTGGTTTAAGGTTAGTATTATAGTTAGGATTAGGGTTAGAAATAGGGTTATTGTGAAATTTAAAATTACAGTTAGTATTAGGCTTAGGTTTTGGTTAGTGTTAGGGTTAGAGTTGGGGTTAGGTTTAGGGTTATGTTTAGTTTTAGGGTTTGGGTTAAATTTTGTTTTAAGTTTAGAATTTGGTTTAGTGTTAGTTTTAGGATTACGTTTAAGATTATGGTTAAAATATGGATTAGTGGTAGTTTTAGAGTTTTCATTAGTTTTAGTGTTAGGGTTTTTGTTATTGTTAGGGTTAGAATTAGTGTTAGATTTTCTGCTAGTGTTAGAGTGAGTTTAGTGTTAATATTAGGGTTCATGTTCAGATTAGGGTTAGTGTAAGTGTTAGGGTTAGGTTTTGGGTTAGAGTTAGTGGTAGTTTTAGTGTTATGGTTAAGTTTCATCATAGTCTTTGGGTTATAGGTAAAGGTAGGATTAATGTTAGTTTTAAGGTTAGGTTTAGTGTTAGTTTTAGTTATTAGGGTTAGGTTAGTGTTAGGTTTAGGAATAAGTTTAGGATTATTGTTTGGGTTAGCGTTAGATTTAGGGTTAGTATTAATTTATGTTTAACTTTGCTGTTTGAGTTAGGGTTAGGACTAGGGTTACTGTTACGATTATGGATAGGTTTAGGGTTAGTGTTAGGATTAGGTTTAGTGTTAGGGTACATATCAGGGATATAGTTATTGTTAAAATTAGTGTCAGATTTTGATTTAGGGTTATAGTTTGTGTTAGGGTTAGGGCTAGATTTAGAGTTAGGATTAGTGTTTTGGTTAGGGTTAATATTAGTCATAAACTTTGCATTAGAGTTAGAGTTAGTTATAGGGTTAGGTTAATGGTTATGATTAGTGTTAGGGTAACGATTAGGCTTATGTTTACAGTTAGAGTTAGTGTTAGGGTTAGGGATAGCATTCATTTTAGGGTTCGGTTAGCGTGAGTGTTACAATTAGTGTTAGGTTTAAGTTTGGTGTTAGTGTTTGTGTTACTATTAGGATTAGTGTTAAGAATAGGGTTAGGGTTAATGAAAAGTTTAAAGTTATTGTTAGGGTAAATTTTATGGTTAGTGTTATGTTAAAGGTTAGGGTTAGGGTTAGTCTTAGTTTTAGATTTAGATGTATGATTTTTGTTAGTTATAATGTTAGGGATAGTGTTAGTTTTAGGTTTAGGGTTAGATTTAGGTTTAGTGTTAGGTTTAGCATTATGATTACAGTCAGTGTTAGTGTTAATATGAGTTATAGGATTAGTGTTAGGGTTAAATTTAAGGTTAGGTTTAGATTTAGGTTTAGTGTTAGGGTTAGAGTTAGGTTTTGTGTTATTGTTACAGTTTGGGTTAGGGTTCAGTTTACCTTTAGTATTATGGTTAGCTTTTGGGTTACAGTTAGTGTTAGGCTTAGGCTTAGGGTTAGAGTTACTGTTAGTGTTTGCACTAGGGTTATGTTTAGTGTTATGGTTAGGGTTATGTTTTGTATAGGGGTTAAAATTAGGGTTAGTGTTAGGTTAGTTTAATGGGTGAGATTAGGGTTTTGGTTAGAATTACTGTTAGTGATAGGTTTTGGATAGGGTTAGTGTTATGTTTAGGGTTAGTGTGGGTTGGGCTTTTTGTTAGGGATATTGTTTGTGTTTGGGTTAGTGTTTGGGCTATTTTTAGGTTTTGGTTTAGAGTTACTTTTAAGGTTAGGGTGAGGTTTATGTTTAGAATTATGGTCAGGGTTAGAGTTACATTTATTTTTAGGTTTAGGGTTAGGGTTGGTTATAGTGTTAGGGTTAGTGTTAGTGGTTGTGTTATGGTTTGGGTTAGTGTTAATGTTAGGGTTAGGCTTAGATTTAGGATTAAGATTAGGATTAAGTTATAGATAGCATTAGGGTTTCTGTTAGGGTTAGGATGAGGGTTAGGTTTGGGATTAAATTTATAATAAGCTTTAGGGTTAGGGTTATGCTAAGTATTAGGGTTGAGATTAAGTTTAAGATTAGTGTGAGGATTTTGGTTACATTTAGGTTTAGAGTTAGGGTTTGGGTAGTGTTAGGGTTAGTGTTACGTTGATCATTAGGGTTAGGTTTAGAGTGAATGTTAGGGTTAGCATTAGGTTTAGCGTTAGTGTTAGGGATAGGGTTATTGTTACGGGTAGGGATAGGGTTAGTGTTAGTATTAGGGTTATTGTTAGGTTTAGGTTTATTTAAAGGGTTAGTGTTAATCTAATGTTTAGTGTTAGAGTTAGGTTTACAGTTAGGGTTAGTGTTAGGATTAGGGTTAGTTTTGTTTTAAGGTTAGGATTAGGATAAGACTTACAGTTTGGGTTAGGTTTAGGGATAAAATTATGACTAGGGTTTCAATTAAGTTCAAGATTAGGGTTAGGGTTAGGGTTAAAGTTAGTACTGCGGTTTGTGATAGGGATAGTGTTAGCATTAAGGTTATGGTTAGGTTTTGTGTTAGGATTAAATTTATGGTTAGTGTTAGGTTAGGTTTAAAGGTAGGATTGTTTTTTTTGTTTAAAATTACTATTAGTGACAGGGTTAGGATACGGCTAATATCATGGTTAGGGTTAGGGACTTGTTCGGGTTAGTGTTAAAATTAGTGTTAGTGTTACAGTTAGGTTTAGGATTAATGTTAGTGTTCAGGTTAGGGTTACTTCTAGGTTTAGAGTTAGGTAATAGGATACGGTTAGTGTTAGTGTTGGCATTAGGCTTAGGTTTATTTTTAGTGTTAGGGTTTGTGTTAAGTTTAGGGTTAGGGTGAGTGTTAGGGTTAGGGTTAGGTTTAGTATTAGTGTTTATTTTAGGATTAGGATAGAGTTAATTATAATATTAGGATTAGAGATAGGATTAGAGTTAGGGTTACAGTTACAGTTAGGTTTAGGTTTAGTGTTATGGTTGGGGTGAGGGTTTGGGTTATGGTGAGTGATAGGGTAAGGTTTAAGGTTAAGGTAAGTCTTAGGGTAAAGGTTGAGGTTAAGATTTTGGTTAGTGTTATGATTAGGTTTCGTGTTGGACTTGGGATTAGGGTTAGACTTATTGTTAGGGTTAGGTTTACAATTTGGATTAGGTTAGGTTAAGCATTAATGATAGTGTTAAATTTTGTGTTAGGTTAGATTTACGGTTAGGATTAAGATTAGGTTTAGGGTTAGGGTTAGTGTTAAAATTAGATTTAGGCTTAGAGTTATGGTTAGGGATAGTTTTATGGTAAGAGTTAGGGTTAAGTTAAGGACTACTGTTATGTTAAAGAAAAGGTTAAAATTAGGATTAGGGTTAGTGTTATTTTTCAAATTAGGGTTTGTGTTAGGGTTTGGGTTTGGGTAAATGTTAGTGTTAGTGTTAGGGTTAGGGTTAGGTTGTTTAACTTTAACCCTAAAAGTTAAAGTTAATTATAATATTAGGTTTATAGGAAAGGTTAGAGTTAGTGTTAGGTTTAGGTATAGGTTTAGAGTTTAAGTGTTATAGTTAGGGTTAGGGTAAGGGTTCGTGTTATGGTAAATGATATGCTTAGGTTAATAGTTAGTGTTAGGTTTATGGTTAGGATTAGTGTTAGGTTATGGGTTTGGTATACAGTTAGTGTTGGGGTTAGTGTCGGGGTTAGTATCAGGTTTACTGTTAGGTTTAGGATATTTGTTAGGGTTAGTGTTAGATTAGTTAGTGTTAGTTTCTGTTAGGGTTACAATTAGGGTTAGGTTTAGGTTAGGGATTTTTAAAGGTTTAGGGTTAGGGTTAGGTTTATTTTTAGTGTTTGCTTTAATATTAGGGATAGGGTTACTTATAGTGTTAGGTTATGGATGGGTTTAGAGTTAGTATTACAGTTACAGTTAGGTTTCGGGTCAGTGTTATGCTTAGGGTTAGGGTTAGGGTTAAGGTTAGTAATAGGGTTAGGTTCAGAGTTAAGATTAGTGTTAGGGTAAGTGTTAGTGTTAGTTTTAGAGACAGGGTTAGGTTTAGGTTTTGAGTTAGGATTAGGTTTAGAGTTAGGATTATGTTAGGTTTAAAGTTAATGTTAGTGTTAAATTTTGTGTTAGGGTTAGTGTTAGGGTTACTGTAGGATTACGTTCAGGTTGAAGGTTAGTGCTAGATTTAGCATTAGCCTTAGGGTTAGGTTTAGGGTTAGTTTTACTTATAGGGTTTAAGTTTAGGGTTACTGTTAGGGTTGAGGTAAGGTTTAGAATTAGGGTTAAGTTTAATGTTAGTGTTCGAATTAAAGTTTGAGTTAGGGTTTGAGTTTCTGTGAATGTTAGCATTTGGGTTTGTGTTAAGGTTAGGGTTAGGGTTAATTACAGTATTAGGTTTATGGGGGAGGTAAAAGTTAGTGTTAGGATTAGGTACAGGTTAAGAGTTAGAGTTAGGTTTCGGGTTATGGTAAGAATTAGTGTTATGTATAGGAATGTAGTTAGTTTTATGGTTCATGACAGTTTTAGGGTTATGGTTAGAGTTGGTGTTATGGTAAGGGTTACGTTTAGATTTAGTTTTAGGATTAGTGTAAGGGTTAGAATTAGGTTCAAGGTTCAGTTAAGGGTTAGGATTATGGTTACTGTTAGGGTTATTGTTAGATTTAGGGTTACGTTAAGGGTGAGGGTTATGGTTAGAGTTATGATTAGTATTAGTGTTAGAGTTAGGGTTATTGTAAGGTTTATGGTTAGTGTTAGGTTTAAGGTTATGTTTAGGATTAGAATTAGTGATAGAATTAAGATTAGGGTTAGGTTTATTTTTAGGGTTATGTTTAGGATTAGGTTTAGTTTTATGGTTGCTGTTAACATTAGGATTAGAATTTGGGTTAGGTTAAGTGTTGTGTTTAGGGTTAAGTTTAGAGTTAGTTTTAAGGTTAGTTTCAGGGTTAGGGTTAATGTTAAGGTTTGTTTTAGGATTATATTTAGAGTTAAAGTCAGTGTTAGAATTAGTATTTGTGTTGTGGTTATGGTTATTGTGAGTGTTAGGTTTGGGTTTAGGGTTAGAGTGAGGGATAGGGTTAGAGTGAGGTTTAGTGTTAGTGTTTGTGTTAGGGTTAGGTTTATTATACTGGTTGGTTTAGAGATAGGTTTAGAGTTAGTTTTAGGGTTAGGGATAAGTTTAGTTTTAGTGTTATGATTACTGTTACTGTTAAGACTAGTGTTAGTGTTAAGATTAATTTTAGGGTTTTGGTGAAGATTAGTGATAGGGTTAGGTTTAGAGTTTAGGTTAGTTTTAAGGTAAGTTTTAGTGTTAGGCTAATAGTAAGGTTTAGTTTTTAGTGTTAGTGTTAGGGTTAGGAATAGCTTCCAGGTTAATATTAGGTGAGTGTTAGGGTTATGGTAATTTTTAAGGTAAGAGTTAGCATTAGGTTTAGGTTTAGGATTAGGGACAAAGTTAGGTTTAGGTTTCAGTTACACTTTTTCTAGGGTTAGGGTTAAGGTTAAGGTTAAGGTTACATGTTATGGGATGGGTTTGGGATTGTGTTAGCTTAAGATTTAGAAATAAGGTTATGATTAGGGTTAAGGTTAGGATTACCTTTAAAGTTAAGTATATGGTTATGTTTAATGTTAGGATTAAGGTTAGTGTTAGAAGTAGTTTAAAAGTTAGGTTAACAGTTAGAGTTAAGGTTGGTGTTTGAGTTAGGAATGGTGTTAGAGTTATTTTTATGGTTAGGGTTAAGATTAGGTTTAGTGTTACAGTTAGTGTTTGGGTTAGGGTTAGGTTTAGTGTTATTATTAACATTAAAAAAATTAAGTTAGGGTTAATGTTAGCATTAGGGTTAGGATTAGTTTTAGTTTAGGTATTTCAGTTATTGTTAGGGTTAGGTTTATTTTATGGTAAATGTTAGGTTTATGGTTATGGTTAGGATTAGGGTTAGTGTTCTATTTAGTTTTAGGGTTCCAGGAAGCTTTAGGGTTGATGTTAAGATTATGGTTAGGGTTACAGTTAAATTTAGGGTTAGTATTAGAATTAGTGTTATAATTAGGGTTACTCGTTTTAACAGGGTTAGGTTTAGGGTTAGGTTTTAGTTTAGGTTTAAGGTCAGTTTTAGAGATAGGGTTAGGGTTTGTTTTAAGGTTAATATTATGGTTACTATTAGGGTTACTGTTAGGGTTAGGTTAGTGTTTGTGATAGGGTAAGTGTTAAGGCTTTTTTAGGTTTCTTATGGTTAAAATTAGAGTGAGATTTAGGGTTAGGGTTAGAGTTTCATTTAAGGTTAGTACTAGTATTAGGTTTAGTGTTAGGGTTAAGGTTACATTAGTTTTATGTTTAGGGTTGGTGTTAGGGTTAGTGTTAGTGTTAGATTCATGGCTATTCTTAAAGTTAGTGTTAGGTTTAGGGTTAGGTAAGGGTTAGGGTTAAAGTTAGGTTAGGGTTAGTGTTATAGAATGGTTAAGATTTGGTTAGAGTATGCGTTAGAGTTATGGTTTGTGTTAGCATTAGGGTTATTGTGTGGGTTAATTTTAGGTTAATGGATAGGTTTAAGTTTAGACTTTTTGTTAGATTTTCTCTTAGGATTAGTTTTAGGGTTAGTTGTTACAGTTAGAATTAGAAATAGGGTTAGGTTCAGCATCAGTGTTTCGGTTAGTGTTAGAGTTAGGATGAGGCTATGTGTTAGGGTTAAGGTTAGGTAAGTGTTAGCGTTAGTTTTACGTATATAATGAGGTTTAGGTTTAGTGTTAATATTAGGATTAAGATTCATGATGGTGTTAGGTTTTGGGTTAGGTTCAGGGTTAGTGTTCGGGTTAGGGTAAGGTTTAGGGTTATTGTAAGGGTTAAGGTTAGTGTTAGTTTTCGGGTTAGGGATAGTTTTAGTTTTAAGGATTGGTTAGGTTTAGTTTTAAGGTTATAGCTGGGGTTACTGTTAGGGTTTTGTTTGTGTTAGGCTTAGGGTTAAGGTTATGGTTAGTCTTAGTTTTAAGATTAGTGTTAGGAATATGGTTAGGTTTAGGGATAGTGTATGGGTTAGGTTTAGGTTTTTAAAAGGGTTACGATAATGGTTATGGTTAGTTTTATGTTTAGTGTTAGACTTATGGTTAGGTTTAGTCTTAGTGCTTGCATTTGGGTTAGGTTTTGTGTTAGGGTTAAACTTATGGTGTTTTTTAATATTAGGGAGAGTGTTATTATTAGGGTTAGGGTTAGGTTTAGGCTTAGTTTAGTGTTACTGTTAAGGGTCATTTTAGGGAGACTGTTAGAGTTAGTGATAGGTTTAGGGTTAGGGTATGATAAGGGTAGTGTTAGTGTTACAGTTAGAATTAGGGTTATTTTTAGGGTTCATTTTAGGCTTTGGGTTAGTGTTATGTTTAGTGTTAGTTTTAGGTTTACAGTTAGTGTTAGGGTTCGGGTAAAGGTTAGGGTGAGTTTTAGAGTTCGGATTAGGGTTAGGTTTAGTGTTAGAATTGTTTTTGTGTGATGAAAATGGTTTGTGCTAGGGTAATGTTTAGGGTTAGGGTTTTTGTTAGGGTTAAAGTTAGTTTTAGAGTTAGGTTAGGGTTAGGATTATGGTTAGTGTTAGTTTTATACTTAGTGTTATGTTTAGGATTAGGTTTAGGGTTTGTGTAAGGGTTAGGATTAGGATTAGTTTCAGGGTTAGAATTAGGTTTATGGTTAGGTTTAGTATTAGGTTTAGTGTTAGTGTTAGTGTTGGGGTTAGGGAGAATGTTGGGGTTTAAAAGAGTGTTAGGTTTAGTTTTAGGGTTAGGTTTTGTTTTAGGATTATAATTAACGATATTTTAGGGCATAGGCTTGTTTTAGGTGTAGGGTTAGGTTTAGAGTTCAGTTAATGTTACATTTAGAGTTAGTTATTTGGTTAGGGTTGGGGTTAGGGTTAGTGTTAGAAGAGGGGTTATTTTCAGGGTTACTGTTAGAGTTAGAGATTTGGTTAGGGTAATGTAATTGTTAGGGCTAGATTTAGGGTTAGGGTAGTGTAAGGATTAGTGTTAGGATTATGGTTATGGTTAGTGTTATATTTGGGTTAGGGTTTGGGTTATGGTTAGAGTTAGTGTTATGGTTAAAGTCAGTGTTACTGATATGTTTAGGTTTATGTTACATTTATGGTTAGTGTTAGTGTTACTGTTATGTTTAGGCTTATGTTACATTTATGGTTAGTGTTAGTGTTACTCTTATGTTTAGGCTTATGTTACATTTATGCTTAGTATTAGTGTTAGGGTTATGGTTTGTTTAGTGTACGTGTTAGTGTTAGTGTTAATTAAAACTTCGGGTTAATGTTAGGTTAGTTTAGGGTTGTGTTTTGGGTTAGGGATTGTGTTAGGTTTATTGTTAATATTAGGGCTAGAGTTACGTCAGGTTTATGGATTTGGTTAGTGTAGGGATTACTGTAAATGTTAGTGTTAGGATAGGGCTAGGATTAGATTTAGGTTAAGTGTTATGCTTATTTTTAAATTTAGGTTTAGTGTTAGGGTTAGGGTTAGTGTTAAATTTAGGATTAGGATTGAGTTTAGAGTTAAGTTTAGGGTTAAGTTTAGAGTTCGTGTTAAGTTTAGGAATAGGGTTAATGTAAGAATTATGTTTAGGGTTACGGTCACTTTTAAGATTAGCATTAGGGTTAGGGTTAGTGGTAGGTTATGTTTAGGGCAGGGTTAAAAATAGTGTTAGGGTTTTGGTAAGGTTGAGGATTAGGGATAATATTAGGGTTAAGTTTTGGTTAATGGATAGTTTAGGGTCAGGGTTAGGTTTAGGGTTCGTGGTAGGGTTAAGGTTAGCATACCTGTTAGTTTAGGTATATTGTTAGGGTTATGGTTAGGGTTAGTGTTATGGTTAGGGTTGTGGTCTTATTTGGGTTTAGAGTTAGTGTTAGGTTTAGGGTTAGGTTTAGGGCTATCTTTAAGTTCATGGATAGGTTTAGAAATATTGTTATGGTTAAGTTTAGGTTTTGAATTAGGGTTAGAGTAAAAGTTAAGATTAGTATTAGTGTTAGGGTAGTTTTAGGGTTAGGGTTAGAGTTTCTTTTAGTGTTAGGGTTACGGTAGGCTTTTTGTTAGGAGTAGGTTTAGGGTTAGTGTTAGGCTTAGGATTTGGGGTACTATTTGGCTAAAATTTAGGTTTAAGTTTAGGTTTATAGTTAGGATTAGGGTTTAGGTTAGTGTAAACTTTAGCATTAGGTTTTGTGTAGGGGTTATGATTAGAATTATAGTTAGGCTTATAATAAATGTCAGGATTCAATTTAGAGTTAGGTTGAGGTTTAGGTTACGTTACGGAGAGGGTTAGGTTTAGGGTTAGGTTTAGATATAGTGTTTTGTTTAGGGTAAGGGTTAGAGTTAGGTTTACTATTATTATTAAGGTTAGGCTTTGAGTTACGTTAGGGTTAGGGTTAGGGTTAGGGTCTGGATTACGGTAAGGGTTACACTTTTAGTTTTAGGTTTGGGTTTAGGTTTAGAGTTAGAGTTAGAGTTAGTGTTAGAGATAGATTTAAGGTTACACTTAGAGTTAGTGTTAGGGTTAGGGTAAGGAATCGTCTTAGTTTTAGGGTTAGCATTAGGGATATTAGGGATAGGGTTAGTGTTATAGTTAGAGTTTGGGTTAAGGTTAGGTTTAGTTTTGGTGTTAATGTTAGAGTTAGGCTTAGGGAATGTATTAGGTTTAGGGTTAGGGTTACTTTTAGGTTTCGAATTAGAATTAAGGTGATTCTTAGGGTTACAGGGTTTTAGTAAGGTTCTGTCAATAGTGTTAGGTTTAGTTTTAGGGAAAGAGGTAGGTTTAGGGTTAGGGTTAGCGTTAGTGACAGGATTACAATTAGAGTAAGAGTTAAGTTATATTTTTGTTTAGAATTTGGTTTAGAATTAGGGTTAGGTGTAAGTTTAGTGTTAGGGTTAAGGTTGGAGTTAAGGTTAGAATTAGTAAGATTAGGTTTAAAGTAAGCATTAGAGTTAGGGAGGGTCCTAGTTTTAGTGTTTGTGTTAGGGTTAGGGTTAGGTAACTCTTAGGATTTGCATTAGGTTAGTGTAGGTGTTATGGTTTGGGTTAGGATTTGTGTTTGGTTTAGGCTTAGAGTTAGTGGTAGTGTTAAAATTTAGGTTAAGGTTCAGTTTAGGGTTAGTGCTAGGGTTAGGGTTAGGTTTTGGGTAAGTTTTAGTGTTAGGATTTGTGTTAGGGATTATATTAATGTTAGATTTATGGTTAATATTAGTGTTAGGGTTAGGGTTAGGGATACTCTTAAATTTAGAAATGGGTTCAGGGTTAGTGTTAGTGTTAGGGTTATTTTTAGGATTAGTTTAAGTGTTACAATAACAATAAACCTAACCCTGACACAAACCCTATACTTGGCCCTAACCCTAACACTATTCTTAACCCTAACCTAAAACCTAACACTAACTCTAACCCTAATGATAACCCTAACATTAACCATAGCATGACCCGAACCCTAAACCTAACATTAACCCTAACCCTAAAACTAACCGTGACCCTAAAATTAATCTTAAACCTTACTCTAGCTCTAAAACTAATCTTAATCCTAACACTAACACTAAATCAAACACTAAATTAATATTAAATTAAACCCTAATACAAACCCTAACCTAAACCTTAACCTAATTAGGGTTTGTGTTAATGTAAGAGTTACAGTTAGAATTAGGGCTAGGGTTTGTTTTAGAGTTACATGTAGGGTTAAGATTATGTTAGGGTTAGTGTTAGGGTTCAGGTAAGGGTTTAGGTTAGGGTTAGGGTTAGAGTTACGGTTAGGACTAGAGTTAGAATTAGGGTTTAAATTAGGGTCAAGGTTAGTATTATGAACAGTGTTTGGTATAGGGTTAAGATAATACTTAGTGTAAGTTATAGGGTTAGGATTGGGGTTACTGTAACTTTTAGTTTTAATGTTAGTGTTAGTTTTAGTTTTAGTGTCAGTGTTAGGTTTATGGTTAAGCTTAGGTAAGTGTAAGGGTTAGGGTTACGATTTTAAATAGAGTTATGTTTATGGTCAGATTTTGTGTTAGGATTAGGGTTAGGGTTAGCTTTATGGTTATGATTAGTGTTTGAGTTAGGGTTAGGTTTTTTTAGTTTAGTGTTAGTTTTAGGGTTATGGGTAGAATTAGAATTAGTGTTAGGTTTAGTGTTAATGTTAGGTTAAAGTTATAAATAGGGTTAAAATTTGGTTTAGGGTTAATGTTAGGGATAGGATTATTGTTAGGTTTAAGGTTAGGGTTACGGTTAGGTTAGAATTAGGGTTACAGTTATGTTTCATATTAGTGTTAGGGTTAGTGTTAGTGTTAGGTTTAGGTTTAGGGTTAAAATTATGGTTAGAGTAAGTGTTAGGGTAAGTTTTAGGTTTAGCATTAGTTTTTTGGTTAGGGTTAGGTTTACATTTAGTTTTAGGTTTAGTTTTAGGGTTAGGGTTAGAGTTAGTGTTTGTTTTAGGTTTGGGGTGAGGGTTAGGGTTATTGTTAGGTTTAGAGTTAAATTTAGCTTTCCAATCATAATTAGATTTAGTGCTAGGGTTAGGGTTAAGGTAAGGGTTAGGGTTAGTGTTAGGGTTATTTTTATGGTTAGTGTTAGGTATAGTTTAGAATTTGTGTTTGTGAAAGTTTTAGGGTTCAGGTTAGTGTAAGGTGTAGTGTTAAATTTAGGGTTAATGATAGGGTTAAGGTTAGGATTAGGGTTAGGGTTAGTGTTAGCATTGGTGTTATGGTTATGGTTAGGGTATTTCATAGGGTTAGGGTTAGTGTTAGTCTTAGGTTTAGGATAACGATTAGTGTTAGTGATAGCGTTAGGGTTATATTAGAGTAAATGCTAAGGTTAGGATTAGGTTTAGGGTAGGGTTAGTGTTATGCATAGGGTTAGTGATGAGGTTAGTGTTAGATTAGGGTTAAGGTTATGTTAATGTTAGGAGTATGTTAGAGTTAGATTTATTGTTACAGTGAAGGTAAAGGTTGAGAGTTAGGATTAGGTATAAATTTAGTGTTAGTGTTAGGTTTAGGTTTAGGGTAAGTTTAAGGTTTAGGATTAGGTTTATGATTTTTGTTAGAATTAGTGTAAGTGTAAAATTAGGTTTAAAATTAGGGTTAATTGTATGGTTAGGGTTAGAGTTTGTTTCAGGTTAATGATTAGGGTTAGGTTTAGGGTTACAGTTACAGTTAGGATTAAGGTTAAGGTTAGTTTAGGGTAGGTTAGGGTTTTGGTTAGGGTTAAGATTAGTGTTAGTGTTAAGGTTAGGGTTAGGTAAGTGTAAGGGTTAAAGTTACAGTTCTTGTTGGGTTTAGTGTTAATGTTTGGTTAGGGTTAGGTTTTTTGTTACTGTTAGTTTTAGGTTTAAGTTAGTGTTAATGTTTGGGTTGGGCTATACATAGGTTTAGGCTTAGTGTTAGTGTTAGGATTAGGATCAGTGTTAGATTTAGTGTTAGGGCTAGGGTGAGTATTAGATTTATGATTAGGGTTAGGATTTTTGTTAGGAGTAAGATTGGGGTTTGTGTTAGTTCTATGGTTAAATTGGGTTTAGCTTTAATTTTAAAGTTAAAGTTAGTTTTAGGGTTAGGATTTCTGTTAGGATTGTGATTAGGTTTAGTTTTAGGATTAGTGTTAGGTTTAGGGATAGTGTTTCATAGAGGGTTATGCTTAGTGGTAAGATTAGGTTTATGGCTTGTGTTAGATTATAGTTATGGTCAGTTTTAAAATTTTTTTTAGCTTTAGAATTTATGTTAGAGTTATTTAAGGGTTTGCACTAGGTTTAGCTTTGGGTTACGGTTATGGTTTTGCTAAGATTTGTTTTTGGGCTAGGATTGCATTAGGGATAAAGTTAGGCTTAGAGTTAATGTTAGAGGGAGGGTTCAGATTTTGTTTAAAGTTATGTTTAGGTTTATGATTAGGTTATGGTTCCGGTTTTTGTTAGGATTTAAGTTGGTGTGAGAATTAGTTTTAGGTTAGGGTTAGCGTTAGGTTAGTGTTAGGTTAGGAATAGTGTTAAGTTTAGATTTACGGTTAGGATTAGGCTCGTATAAGTGTTAGAGTTAGGTTTAGTTTAAACATTAGTTTTACGGTTATGTTAATATTTGGGTTTAGGGTTAGTGTTAGGATTATCGAAAGGGTTAGTGTTTGGTTTAGGGTTTCAGTTAGGGTTAGGGTTAGGGTTAGGCTTAGGCTTAGGGTTATGGTTAGCCTTAGGAATAGTACTAGTTTTAAGGTTATGTTTAGTTTTAGGTTTAGGATTAGGTTTAAATTGGGTGTCATGTTAGTATTAGGGTTTCAGTTAGTGTTAGTGTTTGGTTTAGTGTAAGGGTTAGAATTAATGATAGGTTTAAAGTTGGGGTTAGGGTTTTGGTTAGGGTTAGTTGTAGGGTTATGGTTAGTGATAAGTTAGGGTTAGTGTTAGGTTTAGAATTAAGTTTAAAACAATGTTCGGGTTAGAGTAATAATTTTAGTTTTATTGTTAGGGCTAGGTTTAAGTTTAGATTAAGGATTAGTTTTAGGGTTTAGTTTGAAGTTGGGCTTAGGGTTAAGGTGAGAATTAGGGTTAGAATTATTGTTATGATTAGGTTTAGAATTAGCCTTAGGGTTACTCTTAGGGTTATTTTTAGGTTTAGGGTTAGGTTTAGTGTTAGAGTTAGTGTTATGGTTAGGTATAAATTTAGAATTAGGGTTCATGTTAGGGTTAGGGTTGGTGTTAGGTTTAGTGTTAGCTTTAGGGTTATAGATAAGGTTACGTTTGGCATTAGGGTTAGTGTTAGTGTTAGGATTTGTTTTTGGGTTAGGTTTAGGGTTTGTTTTAGTGTTAGTTTTAGGGTTACGATAAGGGTTAGGTTTCATGATAGGCTAAGGATAGTGTTAAAGTTAGTGTTAAGGTTAGAATTACTTTGTAATTAGTGTTAGGGTTAAGGTTATGGTTAGTGACAGGGTTAGGTTTAGGTTAGGGTTAGTGTTAATTTAGGGTTAGGGTTAGGGTTATGGTTAGAGTTAGGTTAAAAATCGGGCTATGGTAATTGTTCAGGCATTATTGGTAGGATTAGGATTAAAATGAGTTTATGGTTAGGGTTTGGGTTAGGTTAAATTTTATGGTTAGGTTTAGTGGTATGGTTAGAATTAGTATTAGTGTAAAATAATGCTTAAGGTTAGAGCTCAGATTTGGGGTAGGGTTAGTGTTTGTTTTAGGGTTAGGTTTTGTTTTAGGGTTACTGTTAGGCATTTGTTTAGGGTTACACTTATGGTTAGGATTTGTTTTAGCTTTATTTTTAATTTTAGGGTTACACTGTTAGGGTGATGGTTAGTGTTAGTGTTAAGAATAGTGTTAAGATTAGTGTTCATGTTAATGTTAGGGATATGGTAAAAGTTAGGGTTAGTGATAGTCAATGTTAGAAATAGTTTTGGAGTTAGGGTTAAGGTTAGGTTTAGGGTTAGTGTTATAGATAGGCTTAGGGTTCAGTAAATTTTTTTAACAATGTTAGGTTTAGGGTTAGTGTTAGGCTTAGTTTTAGTTTCAGTGTTAGGTTTAGATATTGAGGAAGGTTTAGGGTTAGTATTACCATTCAGATTGCGGTCAGGTTGAAGGTTAGGGTGAGGTTTAGGGTTTGGATTAGTGTTAGAATTAGGATTAGGGTTCTGGTTAAAGTTATTATTAGGATTAGTGAGAGTTTTATTTGTAAGATTAAAGATAGAATTTGTGTAAAGGTTTGGGTTAGGATTAGGGTTACAGTTTTGTTGTGGGTTAGGGTTGGTTTTTGGGTTAGTATTACGGTAATTGTCAGAGTTAGTTTTAGGGTAAGGGTTAGAATTTGGCTGAGGTTTAAAGTGGTTGCTAGAGTTAGGTTTAGGGTTTGTGTTAAGATTATGTTTACATTTATGTTCGGGTAACTGTTAGTGTTTGTTTTAAGGTTGGAAATAATTTCAGGGTTAGTGTGAGTTTTAGGTTAAGATTATGGTTTAGGTTTTAGGTTATGATTAAGTTTTAGGGTTAGGATTAGGTTTAGGTTTAAGGTTAGGTTAAGTGTAAGAGTTTGGGTTAGGGTTAGAGAGATTAGTGTTGGGTTAGGAGAGAGTTACTTTTAGGCTTAAAATTAAGGATTGTGTTAGAGTTAGGGTTAGTATTATGTTTAGTGTTACAGTTCGGATTAGGGTTAGACTTAGTGTAATGGTTAGGGTTAGTGTTTAAGTTAGTTTTACTTTTTTTATTTTTTAATTTTTTTTTATTGGTTGTTCAAAACATTACAAAGCTCATGACATATCATATTTCATACATTTGATTCAAGTGGGTTATGAACTCTAATTCTCACCCCAAATACAAATTGCAGAATCACATTGGTAACACATTCACATTTTTACATAATGCCATATTAGTGACTGTTGTATTCTGCTACCTTTCCTATCCCCTACTACCCCCCTCCCCTCCCCTTCCATCTTCCCTCTCTAGCTCCTCTTCTATTGTTCAATTCTCTCCCTTGTTCTCCCCTTTTCCCTTCAAAACCTCTTATATGTAATTTTGTGTAACATTGAGATTCTCCTTCCATTTCCATACAATTTCCCTTTTCTCTCCCTTTCCCTCCCACCACTCATCTTTGTTTAATGTTAATCTTTTCCTCATGCTCTTTCTCCCTGCTTTGTTCTAAGTTGCTCTCATTATATCAAAGAAGATATTTAGCATCTGTTTTATAAGCCTTGGCTAGCTTCACTTAGCATAATCTGCTCTAATGACATCCATTTCCCTCCAAATTATATGATTTTGTCATTTTTTAGTGCTATGTAATACTCTATTGTGTATAAATGCCACTCTTTTTTATCCATTAATCTACTGAAGGGCATCTAGGTTGGTACAACAGTCTAGCTATTGTAAATTGTGCTCCTATGATTGTTGATGTGGCAGTATCCCTATAGTACGCTCTTTAGAAGGAAGATAGGTGGGTAAAATGGTGGGTCCATTCCCAGGTTTCCCAGGAATCTCCATACTGCTTTCCAAATTGGCCACACGAATTTGCAGTCCCACCAGCAATGTACCAATGTACACTTTTGCCCACATCCTTGCCAGCACTTATCGTTGTTTGACTTCATAATTACTGCAAATCTTACTGGAGTGAGATAGTATCTAAGGGTGGTTTTTATTTGCATTTCTCTGACTGCTAAAGATGGTGAGCATTTTTTCATGCACTTTTTGATAGATTGTATGTCCTCCTCTGAGAAGTGTCTGTTCAGGTCCTTGGCCCATTTGTTGATAGAGTTATTTGTTATCTAATTTTTAATTTTTTGAGTTCTTTTTATACTCTGCATATTAGGGCTCTATCTGAAGTGTGAGGGGTAAAAATTTGTTCCCAGGAAGTAGGCTCACTATTTTCCTCTCCTATTGTTTCTCTTGCTGAGAAAAACCTTTTTAGTTTAAGTAAGTCCCATTTGTTTAGTCTTGTTATTAAATCTTGGGCTATGGGCATCCTATTAAGGAATTTGGAGCCCAACCCCACAATATGTAAATCAGAGCCAACTTTTTCTTCTTTCAGGTGCAGAGTCTCTGATTTGATATCAAGCTCTTTGATCCATTTTGAGTTAACTTTTGTGCATGGCGAGAGAAAGGGGTTCAGCTTCACGTTGTTGCATATGGATTTCCAGTTTTCCCAGCATCACTTGTTGAAGATGCTATCCTTCCACCATTCCATGCTTTTAGCCCCTTTATCAATTATAACCAAGTTTTAATTTTGTGGATTGGTATGTGTCCTCTATTTAGTACCATTGATTCACCTGCCTGTTTTGGTACCAGTACCATGCTGTTTGTGTTATTATTACTCTGTAGTACAGTTTGAAATCTGGTATTACTATACCTCCAGATTCACACTTCCTGCTTATATTTGCTTTTGCTCTTCTGGGTCTTTTTTTTTTTACATGAATTTCATGATTGCTTTGTCTATTTCTACAAGAAATGCCATTAGGATTTTTATTGGCATCGCATTATACCTGTAGAGAACTTTGGGTAATATTGCCATTTTGATGATGTTAGTTCTGCCTATCCATGGACAGGGTTTATTTTTCCATCTTCTAAGATCTTCTTTTTTCACTTTAGGGTTCTGTAGTTTTCATTTTATAAATCTTTCATCCTTTTTGTTAGGTTGATTCCCAAATATTTTATTTTGTTTGAGGATATTGTGAATGGAGTGGTTTTCCTCATTTTCATTTTAGAAGTTTTGTTGCTGATAAACAGGAATGCCTTTAATTTATGCATGTTGATTTTATATGCTGCCACTTTTCTGAATTCATTTTTTAGTTCTAGTAGTTTCTTTGTAGATCCTTTTGGATCTTTTAGGGATAGAATCATGTCATCTAAAAATAGTGATAATTTAAGTTCTTCTTTTCCTATTTTTATCCCTATAATTTCTTTTGTCTGTCTAATTGCTCTGGCTAGTATTTCAATAATTAAATTGAATAGAAGAGGTGAGAGAGGGCATCCCTGTCTTGTTCCAGATTCTAGAGGAAATGCCTCCATTTAAAATCATGCTAGCCTGAGGATTAGCATGTATAGCTTTTACAATGTTGAGGTAAGTTCCTCTTATCGCTAGTTTTTTTAGTGTTTTGCACAAAAAGGGAAACTGTACTTTTTTGAATGCTTTTTCTGCATCTATTGAAATGATTATATGGTTCTTATCTTTAAGTTTGTTGAAGTAGTGAATAACATTTATTGATTTCTGTATATTGAACCAGCCTTGCATCCCAGGGATGAATCCTACTTGATCATGGTGCACAATTTTTTTTTGATATACTTTTTTATTTAATTTGCCAGGATTTCAGTTTGGCTAGTTTTTCCTCTTTGGTTATTTTTCTCTCCATTTCCTGAGATACCTTCCACTGTTAGTTTTGGGTGCTAGTTTTCAATTTCTCGTCTTGTAGTATTTTCCTCAAAATGCTTTGCAGTTCTGGTTTTCTTGCTGCAAATTTTTTAAATTTTGTTTATTGTGAAATATTTTAATTTCATTGTCTAATTTGAAGCTTAATTTTGTTGGATACAGTATTCTTGTTTGGAATCCATTATTTTTCAGTATTTGAAATATGTTGTTCCAGAATCTTCTCACTTTCAACTGTCGGGGACAGTTCCTGTGGCCTAGGGCTGTCCCCTGCCCAAGGAAAGATGGGGCTTGGTTTTGGGCCAAATCAGCCACCTTTGGCATAAACAAGTTTGTGCCTGTACCATGAAGTCCACCCTATTGGCCGGTAGAAACCACAAGAGCTCGGGCCCAGTAAATGCTTCCTGTCTTTCCTATTATGTGTCCATAAGGTTGAGATGTGACCTCCTCTGTGATTGGCTCCTATGTCTTATATATACTTCGCACTTTCTTGGTACCAGCTTCCTCTTGTTGCGCCTTCAATAAAACCTGTCACAGTTTCGCCGGGTCCTTGTCTTTCTTTTTTTCGACTCTGCGGGACGGAGTCGACAAGTGGTGCTGAAACCCGGGAGCCTCTCACACAAGAGTGAAACAAAAAAAGTTCGCAGAAGGCGACAATTCAAGTTCGCGGCAAAGCGAGGATCAGAAAAAGCTCGCCGAAGGCAACAATTCAAGTTCGTGGAAAAGCGACGATCAAAGGCTCGTGGAAGTGCGACGAATCGAAAGAACACGGTAAGCGTCGGAGCATATCTATGTGTCCGTATTCAAGTCTAATTCGGGGTTGTGTATTGCGTGTATTTTGTTTCTGTTTCTTGTTTATTTGTGTTTTGTGGGTTATCAAGTATATTTAGCTAGTAACCATGGGATCAGAAATATCGAGGCAGAGAATGGAAACTCCTCTGAGAGTATTACTGAAGGCTTCTGGTACACCATTAAAAGCCGGTACTGCTCACAAATTCCTTAAGACAGTAGTGCTGTGTGCCCCATGGTTTTTAGATGAAGGAATCTTCAGTATTCCCCAGTGGCAGCAACTTGGGGAAAGTTTAAAAAAGGCAGACACACAAAAGGCATTGCCTGCCGGCACGCTGGCAATATGGAGTCCTGTACAAATTTGCTTAAATTCAGAAACTTTACAAAATCATACAGCTATTAAGGAAGAGGAAAAAATCTTAGAAGAGATTAAAGAGGAACGGTCTCAAGCCTCTGCAGCAGGTAGTAAAGAGAGTGATAGTGAAATGTCCGGAGACGAACTAGAGGAAGTGGTCCGGCAAATGGAGGATTGTAATGTTAATAAGGCTCAGCCCTCTGCCCCACCTCTAACACTGCCTCCTTGTGGAGGACGAGAAGTTTCTGAATGCTGTCACGAGAGTAGTAAAGAATGGACTGATTTTCATAATCTAGCGGCAACATTCCCCGTTCTCCAAGACCAAAATAATGCAAGATACCATCAACAGCTGGATTTCAAATTAGTTAAGCAACTTAAAGAGGCCACTAGTCAATATGGGCCTCAAGCTCCATTTACCTTGGCCATGGTTGAATCCATGGAAAGTCAATATTATGCACCAGATGATTGGCTCTCAATAACTAGGGCAGTCCTATCTGGAGGACAATATTTATTATGGAAAGCAGCATGGCATAAAATCTGTACAGACATTGCAAGACATAATGCCAGCGCAGGGAACCCTCATTGGAATGTAGATATGATGACTGGTCAGGGTCAATATGTAGAAGTTGCTAATCAAGTGGGCTATGATTCTGCCGTTTATTTACAGATTGGTTCTGCCTCAGTTAAAGCCTGGAAGGCAGTACCTGGACCGCGTGATGTTCAGGGACATTTATCTAAAATAGTACAGGGGCCTAATAAGCCATATTCAGATTTTGTGGACCGCCTTATTAAAACGGCGGGAGTCCTTTCGCTCCCCTAAAGACCTTCTCTCTATTGTTTTATTTACCCTAAATTTTTTTAATGTAGACAAACATGGATGCTGGGCTGCCGAACGGCATGCCTCCCCTGATCTTAAGAAGCACCCTCAAGTGATGTGGAAAGATGTGCTAACTGGCAAATGGTTCTGTCCGGATCCAGTTTTACTGTGGAACCGAGGCACTGTTTGTGTTTTTCCCCAGGACCAACAATCACTGATCTAGATACCAGAAAGATTGACTCGCAAATATCACCATGATACCTCCTAAGAAGTTAATGCTCCTGATGTTCCTGATGCTCGCAAAGATGACTCTGCTTTGAAGTCACCCTCTTCCGATAAGTACTAATTTAGCTCAACAAAAAAACAAATCTCCTTCAAGAACAAGTGGACATATTGGCTGATGTCTTAGTCTTCAGCTACATTCACTCCTACCCAGGATCTTGTGTCACTAGCTCCAAATTTGTAAACCTTCCCCAAACTGCCAATCTTTCCAAAGAATAATCCACATACCTTTATAAAACTTGGTCTACACAGTTACAAGATCTTACCCAACAACTTCGGTTAAAAATTGTTAACGTTAATAATACTTGAGTCCAAGTGCTTTCTGCTGGTTAAATGTGGGATTTTTTCATCTGTACAATCCTGGTTTGGCTTTATCGCCATGGAAAGATTTATATGCTTAAGATTTCTAGGCATTCTTTGTTGCTTGCCACTTAATCAACAAAACCAGCGTTATCACCAGGCCATGGTGCAGGCCTTTATGGCCCTTGAGGCTGGCACTTTCCCCACAGGTTTGACTACTCATGCTGGATGGTTAGCCAGAGATGGGTAAGACTGGTGGGCTCGTTTGTCAACCTAAGACATGGCAACAGACCAACGCACCATGCTGCCTGTTGTACCAATGACGGGTAAGGCTTTCGAGCACCGCTGGCAACCTAAGACAGGCACCATCCCGTAGCTCCTGTTTTTTTCTTTTAAAAGAAAGAAGGGGGAGCTGTTGGGGACAGTTCCTGTGGCCTAGGGCTGTCCCCAGCCCCAAAAAAGATGGGGCTTGGTTTTGGGCCAAATCAGCCACCTTTGGCGTAAACAAGTTTGTGCCTGTACCATGAAGTCCACCCCATTGGCCGGTAGAAACCACAAGAGCTCGGGCGCAGTAAATGCTTCCTGTCTTTCCTATTATGTGTCCATAAGGTTGAGATGTGACCTCCTCTGTGATTGGCTCTTATGTCTTATATATACTACGCACTTTCTTGGTGCCGGGTTCCTTTTGTTGCGCCTTCAATAAAACCTGTCACAGTTCCGCTGGGTCCTTGTCTTTCTTTTGTTCGTCTCTGCCGGACGGAGTCAACGTCAACGTCTGTGATGAAAAATCAGCTGTTAACCTAATTGGTTTACCCCTAAATTTAATCTGCCTCCTATCTCTCATAGCTTTTAACATTCTCTCCTTGTTCTGTATGTTGGATGTCTTTATAATTAAGTGTCTTGGAGTTGGTCTATTATGGTTTTGAATGTTTGGGGTCTTGTAGGCTTCCAGAATTTGCCAATCTGTTATATTTTTCATATCTGGGAAGTTTTCTAGGATTATTTTATTTTATAGGTTGTCCATTTCTATGGTTTGAACCTCTATACCTTCTTCTATCCCAATGACTCTTAAGTTTGTTTTTTATTATGACATCTCACATCTCTGGGATAGATTGCTCATGAGTTTTAAGCATCTTTTCTGTGTTGACTATATTCTTTTCAATTTGATAAAATTTGTCTTCATTATCTGATGTTCTGACTTCTACTTGATCTAGTCTATATGTAATATTGTCGTTTGAGTTGTTAATTTGGTTTATGGTTTTTTGCATTTCTAGGATTACTGTTTGATTTTTTTAAAATCTCTATCTCCTGGTAGAGCTCATTCTTTGCCATTTGAATTTGTGTATTTAATTTGTTTTCAGAATATACTTTCATTTCTTGGATTTGCTGTCTCAAGTCGTCTCTATTATTTCATTCCATCTGAGTTAGGTATGCCTTGAGTTCTTTCTCTGTCCATTTTTCTGATGCTTCTAGGTCCTCCTATAGACTTAAGTTGTCCTGCATTGTTTGTAATCCTTATTTCCCTTGTTTTTACATGTTTTTCACGTTAGTTTTCAGCTCTGTTTGACTGCTGTGTTTCTGCTTTCTTCTATAAATTTGTTTTGGTTTTGTATTTCTCTGTTGTCTCTCCTTTGTGGTTAATTGTACTTTGAAGGTGATTCATTCAATTCATAAAAGGCTTCTGGATTCTGTATGCATATAGTGATTTGTTGTTTGTTCTTAGGACTTTGTGTTTAGGTTAGGTGCTATGATGGTATGAGGGTTAGTATGTCTTTGCTACTTTAGAAGATTACTCTACTGAATCTGGATACTAACAGGTGATTGGATCAGGGTGTATGGTAGTAGCAAGGTATTTAGGCACCCTATAGACAGCATCTAAGCTGTCTATTTGCATTTAGACAATTACATGTAATGGAAGACGTAATACTTGGGATAAAATTTGGGGGCGTAGGGGAAGAAAGGTGCTCTTAAAAAGAAAGAAGGAGAGAGAGAGAGAGAGAGATTATAGGAGAATGGAAAAAACAAGAAAACTTGAAACATGAAAGAAAGAAAGAAGGAAAAGGTGAGAAAAGAACAAAGAGAGAAAAAAAAGAAAAAAAATGAAGTCTTAGAGATCCATTTTATTCTCTTCCAGTAGGCAGAGCTGTGCCCTCCAAGCTGAGCTTCTGCAGTCTATGGCCAACAGCAATCCCTATAAGGCGGCTCCTGGGAGTCTCTCAATCCTGTTAGTCCAGAGCCGTAACACTTCTTCGTCCCCTCCCCCGCTTTCTGCTGCCAGCCAGCCAGCCAGGAACTGGAGGCAGTTTCCCAAAGATCTGGTTATACTTGTAGCCCCACTGCATGTCCTATTTCCCGAATGACTGAGCACTCTCTCTGTCATTCATCAAAGCTGCAGTGCTATGTTGCGGTGATCTGGGAACCAACAATCTATTTTTTCCGGACCCCACGGAAACTGGAGGCTAAGACCTTGGGTGTCACCGCGGGTGGTACGGGGAGTTGGGGATTGGGAATCCCCTCTGCTTCACTACATACACGCCCGTGGAGAGATTCCCACGGTTTCCTGGCTATTTGTATCTAGAGGGGGTGGGATTCACACACCTGTTAAAGTGAATTCCCCTGGAAAAGAATTCTGCTGGCCGAACATTGGTGACCTCACCTCTCTGCTATGGCAGGCTCCAGGCTCCTGCCAGAGTGTCTGAAGGGAGAGGTGGGACTAGTCTGTCTCTGGTTGGTTTCAGTTCCCGGTTCGCCATTTCATGAAGGCTTGGCTAGAGACCTGTACCTAGAGTCCCTGGGTTGCTCCTGCTGGGGTGCACCTCAGAGGCTAGCCGCCCAGTCACGGCGGCTGCTGGAGGGCTGCCAACGGTGGCCGAGTCGTGAGGACATTGGCTGGCGGGTCTAGAACTCTGCGCCGTGTGGCAGAGATTCACTCGTCTGCAGCAAACTATCACCTCCAAAAATCTTACTAATTCCTGGCCAGTCTCTCTTCAGTGGAATTTTGCTAGGAGTTTCTCAGAAGGTTGAATCTAAGCGTATCAGTGCATCTCTCTGACCCCGTTATTGAGGAGGTACTGAAAGCGCTGCCTCCTTGCTCACCTCCATGTTAGATCTCTATTTAGGATTAGTTTTGTAGTTACAGTTATTTTTAGGGATAGGTTTATGGTTAGTCTTAGGAGTAGGTTTAGTCTTTGTGTTAGAGTTAGGACTGAGGATAAGTGATAAGGTAAACTCCTCACCCCTGAGGGTAGGGCGAGAGGATGGGTTGCCATTTTAAGATTCCTCTTTTGTTTTGTTTCACTTTTGTTTTAAGTTGCCTCTTCCTGAAGATGAGTGAGATGAAAGTAAAACCACTAATATTTGAGGAAAAATTATTTGCATCTGAGGAACAGTTAGGGAGAAAGGACGGATGGACATTCAGTAAGATAGAAAGGCTATCATGATTTTGTGTTGTTCCATTTTTGTTTCATTCTGTCTCAGTTTTGTTTAGTGTTATCTTGTTGGGTTGTATTATAGTAGAAATATGGGAACAGAAATTAGTAAAAAACAAACCGAAAGAGTGTTAAGTAAATTGTTAGAGGAAGGAGGCATCTCAGAAAAATCAACAGCAGTCAGGGCATATGTTGATACAATACAAAAATGTAGCCCATGGCTTTTTAAGTTGGAGTTGTTAAATATATCACAATGGAACCATCATGGTGAAGATTTAAAAAGAATAGAAAAGAAAAGCCCAGGGACTCTGACAGTTGGCACTTGCCATTGTGGACTTTGGTATCTTGTTTGCTTAGTCCAAAGCCTTCAATTCAGAAAAAGGTAGAGGAAGAAAAAGACATATTGATTAAAGTAAAAGAGAAGGTCTCTCAAATTAGTCAGACAGAGGAAAAGATTCAAGTAAAAGATATGGTCTCTCAAGTTAGTCAGACAGGGGAAAAGATTCAACTATAAGAGAAGATCTCTTGAACTAGTCAGACAGAGGAAAATATTAAAGTAAAAGAGAAGGTCTCTCAAACTAGTCAGACAGAGAAAGAAATTTTAGAGCAGAAAAAGCCATCAGGGGAAAAGTTACAACAGAAAACTGCTACTAACACCTTTCTATCGCCAGAGGGTGTAAGTGTCCAACCAACAGTGCCATCTCCATATGCTGGGAGTCTCCCAACCCCCACAGTTGATAGTTGGAATCCTAAGACAGGTTCTCAAATATTAACATGCCCTGTATATGAGCAGGCAGGGGGGCAGCAAAATCACCATGCTTTAAATTTCAAAAAAGTTAAGCAGCTGAAAGAGGCTGTAACAACCTATGGTTCTCAAGCATCCTTTACTGTAAGCATGGTCGAATCAATTATCAATTGAACATGACGCCAGCAGATTGGGCTAATGTTTTTAAACTGTGCTGAATGGAGGACAATACCTGTTATGGAAGGTTGCCAATGAGGAATTTTGAAAGGAATCAGCTAGGCAAAACTCAGCAGCTGGTTATCCTCAAAGATATCCAGATATGTTTTTAGGAAAGTGACCTTATGAGGATCACAGCAACAAATTTCATATGGTCCTGGTGCATACATACAAATTGCTGTCAATGCGATTAGGTTATGGAAGACTTTACAAGGACATTGAGGTTTACAAGGTAAATTATCTAAGGTAATTCAAGGAGCTAATAAACCTTATGCTGAATTTGTAGATAGACTTATTCAAACAGCTACCAGAATTTTTGGGAATACAGAACAAACAATGCCATTAATAAAACAACTGGCTTATGAGCAAGCAAATCATTGGTGCAGAGAAGTATTAGAGCATGGAAACAAGAAGATTTAAATACATATATTAAATTATGTAGAGACATTAATGAACAAGTGCAAGTCCTGGCAGCTGCAGTACCACAGGTTTTAGATGCCAGAGATATTAATGAACAAGGGAAAATCGTGGCAGCTGCAGTAAAACAGGCTTTAGATGCCAGGCAAGGAACATACTATAATTGTGAACAAAAAAGACATTTTAAAAGGAATTGCCCCATAGGAGGAGGGTTTAACATCCTAGGTATCAAAAGAGTAGATAACCGGGTATTTGCCCATGATGCCATAGAGGGAGATTTGGGCTTATGAATGGCATTCTCAAACCACCATAGAAGGTAATCAATTAAAAAAAATAAACAAGGACCAGGTATTAATTTATGATATCATGGAGAAAGGCTTTAGGCCCATTGCCAAAGAATGGACAAGGGGCACAATGCTTTGGGTCCCAAGACCAAAAATACATGGAGCACTGTAGAAACTCAGCAATCCTATCAGGGTAGTGCCCAGGACACATTTTCCATTAGATCTCTCATCAGACAAACCATAGGGAGTGCAGGGTTGGACATCTGCACCTCTACAAGAACAGTACTAACTCCAGTGATGGGAGTTCATATCATTACCACAGGAATAAAAGGACCTCTTCTTCAAGGAAGAGTAGGCTTATTATAGGGACACAGTTCTTCTACTCTAAAAGGACTTTTGATAATCCTGGGGAAATTGATTTCAATTATGAAGGTGAAATAAAAATTATAGGCAGTTCTCCAAAGGGTATATCAGTAATTTCACAAGGAGATAGAATAGCACAATTACTAATAATACCCAGCCTACATGATAAATTTTCCAGTCATACTGTAGAAAAAGGTTCCCAGGGATTAGGGTCCACAGGTGTAGATTGGGCTATGCTTTCTTTAAATATAGATTCTTGCCCCATGCTAAAGTTAAATGTTCAAAGACATGAATTTAATGGGCTACTGGAAAGAGGTGCAGACCTTAGCATCATCTCTCGTCAAGAATGGCCAAAACATTGGCAATTACAACAAGCCACTCAAATGCTTCGAGGCCAAGAAGTGGAGACTAATCCCCACAGAAGTGCAATGGAATTAGATTAGAAGGCTCCTGAAGGATGTGAAGGAAGTATACAACCATATGTATTGGATCACCTAACTGTATATTTATGGGGACGAGTAGTTCTAGATCAATTAGGTTTGACATTAAAAAATAGCATCAATCAAAATGTACCCAATATTATGGCTAGACAAGGGTTTAGAAAGGGAAAAAGATTAGGAAAACAAAAACAAGGTATAGCAGCACCAACTACAAATAGATCAAGGAACAGGCAGTCTTGGGTTGGATTTTCAGAAAGAGCCACTGAGACAATAAAAATTACGTGGAAATCAGAAAGACCAGTATAGGTTCCTCAGTGGCCTCTGACTAAAGAAAAGGTACAAGCAGCCCATGACCTGGTCAAACAACAATTAGCAGAAGGACATATATAACCTTCTGTGTCTCCCCAAAATACTCCCATTTTTGTCATCAAAAAGAAATGTGGTAAATGGAGATTATTGCAAGATTTAAGAGCCATTAATAATGAGATGGCTCTTATGGGACCTGTTCAATCAGGGATTCCTCATTTGTCAGCTTTGCCAAAAACCTGGTATGTTTTAATATAGATATTAAAGATTGTTGGTTTTTTTTAATTCCAATTTATCTTGAGGATAGTCCATGTTTTGCATTTACTATCCCTGCACTGAATCATGAAGGTCCTCATCAGAGATATGAATAAAAAATATTTTCTCAAGGGATGGCTAAAAGCCCAACTATGTGTCAAATTTATGTTAACAAAGTAATCCAGTCACTAAGAAATCAAAATCATTAACTACAAATATTTCACTATATGGATGATGTATTATTAGCACACAAAGATAAAAACACATTGCTTGAATGTTATGCCACACTTACAAACTTATTAAAAATTATAATCTAGAGATAATAATAGATAAAATACACTTAAATTTTCAAATTAATTGTTTAGGTGTTCAATTATCCTCAACCATGATCCATCAACCAAAAATTCAAATATGAGTAGATCCACTCAAATCACTTAATGACTATAAAGTTATTAGGAGACATAAATTGGATAAGGCCTTATCTAGGTATACCAACAGAGAGTTGAAAAATTTAGTTGTTATCCTAAAATGTCCATCAGACCTAAATTCACCTGAATTTTATTGTCTGAAGCAAGAAAGGCATTAAAAATTATTGAAACATATTTGGAAAATATCCATTTGGATAGAATGGATATAAGTTTGCCTTTATTATTTATTGTACTACCAACAAAAAATATTCCTTCAGGAATATTTTGGCAAAAATGTCCATTATTATGGATACATTTATCTTATTCTCCTAACACTATTCTTACTTGGTATCCTGAGCCTCTAGGACAGTTAATACTCCAAGGAATAAAAGCAGCAAAGAAAGTGTTTGGAATTTCTCCCAATAAAATTATTACTCCATATACTATGAATCAAATTGATGAGTTAGCTAATGGGTTAAACACTTGGGCAATAATCATGTGCAAATGTAATGTTTCATTTAATAGCCACTTACCTTCTAATCCTTTATTGTCTTTTTGGTCATTGCATCCTGTATTTTTTCCAAAAATGACAAGAAAAACACCTATCATGAATGCTCCAAATATATTCACTGATGGGTACAGTGAACATGGTACAGCAGATAGTTAAACCTGATCAAACTTTTACATTTTTAGTACCCAATTAATCAGCTAAAAAGGTAGTGCTTAATGCAGTATGACAAGCTTTGTGATGTTTAAAGTTTCTGTATTTAATTTTTTTTCTGATAGTCAGTATATAGTTAATGCTCTAGATCCCTTAAAGATGCTGGTAGGATTTCCCCTTCCTCTACTCTTTTATTTTTGCTTTCTACTATATAAAGTCTAATCTGGGACAGAAAAGATCCATTCTTTATAGGACATATCAGGGCACATACAGGATGGCCTGGAGCCCTTAGTTTGGGCAATGATTTAGCAGATAAAACTACATATTACATACATATTTTTTTCTACACTAGAAAAAGCTACAAATTTTCATAAAAAGTTCCATGTCAATGCTAACACTTTACAGAATCATTTTAAAATAACTAAGGAAAGAGCTACACAAATAATAAAACAATGTCAAAATTGTGCAACCTCTTTAACCTAAGTTAATCTTAGAGACAATCCTAGAGGACAGATACCTAACCATATTTGGCAGATGGATGTCACACACTTGACAAAATTTGGAAAATTAAAATATTTGCATGTTACAGTTGATACTTCTTCCAAATTTTTGATGGGCTCCCTTCATGCCTGAAAAAAACTAAAGATATTATAGCTCATTGCTTACAAAATTTTGCCACTGTGGGTGTTTTAAAACAGTTAAAAACAAATAATGCCCTGGTTATTCTTCTACCTCTTTTAAACAATTTTGCTTATCATTTTGCATAACTCATACAACAGGAATCCTATGCAATCCACAGGGACAAGGCATAGTTGAAGAAGATCATCAAACTATTAGAATGTAGTTATAATGCAAAAAGAGGGATTTGGAAAGGGGTATATATTTTCCAGGATAAACTTAGAATAACTCTTTTCACTCTAAAGTTTTTAAATTTGGATTCATCAGGACTTAGTGCTGCAGAAAGGCATACGTGTCAAAAAAATGTACATAAGCCCAAGGTACTTTGGAAGGATATTCTAAAAGGAAAATGTAAATGTCCTGACCCAGTAATTGTCTGGGGTAGGGGTCTGTTTGTGTGTTTCCACAGGGAGAACAGCTGCCAATTTGAATTCCAGAGAGATTAACTAAGGTTCTAACCCAGTGATTGTCTGGAGTTGGGAGGTCTGTATGTGTGTTTCCACAGGGAGAACAGCAGCCGATTTGGAGTTCAGAGAGATTAACTAAAGTGATTTCTACAGACAAAAAATAAGATGATTTTGCTCAAATCCATAATAGCTGATATCCAAAACTCCAGTTTGGCTATCCTTACATGTGTGACAAAACGAGGATGCTTTTTTCAATATCTATTTTATTATTAACCTTTCTCACATCATGAAGTTCTATTTTGTTTTTTGAGCACATACAGACCTAGAATAATGTTTTGATGATCAGTTCTATTTTTTTTACTATAGAGTTTTTAAATATTGCAATGGATATTTCACCTCTAAAAAGTTATAAGGCCTTTACTATTACGTTATGTGTTGTATGTATTATATTATGAGTGCACACTTGTGTTTTATGTTGTATGTTTGTATGTACGTATGTCAATATATCATATATGATGAGTGCTCATCAAAAATGGATCCAAATATATTTTAATAGTCTTGTGATTTGAATGGTTTAATTTAAATTTGGTAAAGAGTTATTTAGGATTGTTTTAATATGTGAACAAAAAAAGGGTTAACAGATCTCTTTGCTTACTTTCACCTTCCTTTTCATTTTATTTAATAATTCTCTTCAAGATAATGTAAATTGTTAAGAAAATTGTTTTCTTTTAGTGCCTTCTGGAATGTTACATAATTTTTTCTTTAGCCATTATTGCCAAAATTCCTATCTTCATCCCAGTGCCAGTGAAGACAAAGATAAAAACCAATCTACAGCTTCTGCAAAAGCTATCACTGAACTGCTTGCAGAACTTGACTGGACTATGTACCACTTGTATGCATTGTGAACTCTCTTGTATGCATTGTGGACTATCTGTTGGTGCAGCGACTTGTAGTAGTATTGGGGAAATTTTGCTGATGGTGTCATCGGTAGTACAATTTTTCCAAAAGGAGCCGTCAATTAGATTCTTTTATCTTCTCCCTTCTGCTTGTCATGGTCGTTCAACTATAATTTGGGGCCAACAGAGGTGAGGCAAAGAACCTCACCAGCCTCTTGGTACAAAGACCTATACACAGGTGAGACTATATGCTGAATCAGTGGTCAATGATGGGTAAGATCCATTTGCAATGGTACTAACCTAAGACAAGAGGCTGATGCCTTGAGGTCAGCTCATCTGATGAATGGTAAGGACCATATGTACTATTAGATAACCTAAGGCACTCACGGTCCCAAAGCCACATGCTTGTTGTTTAATCAGAGAGGGGGAAATGTTGAGAGCCACAGCCGAAGGGGGCCCAGCAAACTTCCAGCTTCCATCAAACTTTCAGCTTCCAGTGAACTTCCAGCTTTCAGCAAACTTCCAGCTGCCAGTTGATAATTGGCTCACAGCGGCCCCAGAAAACTTTTAGCTGCCAAATATTTGGCTCCTCTGTTGTAATGCACACTGAGCTGTTTCCCTGACCTTTCTAACAATGGAGCTGCTCGTTGGGGGATTTTTTTTGGCTCTGCCCATGCGACCAAGCCAATCGGCCTCAAGAGCACGAGGAGTGGGGGAGGTTGAGAGGCTTGTGGGAAGCCAGTGGTGGAAGTTGGGCTGTGAAGGTTTTCCTGAAGAGCTGGATGGTTTGGTGTGTGTGGTTCTAAAAATAAAGTTCATTTCTTTTGAGAAGTGGCTTCTGAATTGTGCCCAGCCAGACCGGCACAGTTAAGGTTAAAGTTTGTATTAGGGTTAGAGTTAGTGTGAGTGTTAGGATTAGGTTTAGGTTAAGGTTTATGGTTGGTTTAATTTTTTGAGTTTTAGCTAGGGTTAGGGTTATGGAAAGTGTAGGGTTAGGGATAGATTTATGGTTAGTGTTAGGCTGAGATTCGGGGTTGATTTTATGGTTAGTGTTACTGTTATTTGAAGGATTAGTTTGTGGTTAGGTTTAGGGGTAGGGTTATTGTTATGATGAAGGTTAGTTTTAGGGTTAGTGTTATGTTTATATTCACCTTTAGGGTGTTTATTAGTGTTAATTTTAGCTTAGGGTTAGAGTTAGAGTTAGTATTAGTATTAGGGTAAGGGTTAGTGATAGGTTTAGGGTTATGTTCAAGGTTAGTGTTTGTGATAGGGTTAGATTTTGGGTTAGGGTTAGTGTTTGTTTTAATGTTAGGATTAGGGTTAGGGATAGTATTAGTGTTAGGGATAGGGTTAAGATTAGTATTAGCGTTAATGTTAGGGTGAATGTTAGGGTTATGTTTAGGGTTAGGCTTAGTGTGAGGGTTAGGGTAAGTGTTAGGATTAGGGTTACGGTTACAGATAGAGGTAGTGTTAGATATAAAATTATTTTTAAGTGGTAGGGTTTCTGTTAGCGTGATTGTTAGGTTTAGGGTTATGTTTATGGTTACTGTTAAGATTCAATTTAGTGTTAGTTTTAGGGTTAGTGTTAGGGTTCGTGTTAGAGATGTGTTTAGGGTTAGTGTTATGTATAGTTTAGGGTTAGGTTTAGGGTTAGGATTAATGATATTTTAGGATTAGTGTTAGGGTTCAATTTAGTGTTAGGATTAGTGTTAGGGATAGGGTGTGGTTTAGGGTTAGTATTAGCGTTCAGGTTAGGTTTAGGTTTTGGTTAGGATGAGGTATGAGGTTCGTCTTACAGTTTAGGTTTAGGGTTAAGATTAAGGTTAGGGTTAGTGTTAGGATTAGGGTTGGAGATAGTGTTTATTTTAGGGATATGTTTAGGGTTAAGGTTAGTGTTAGTGTTAGGGCTAGGTTTAGGATTAGTGTTATGCTTATGGTTATGGTTAGATTTAGGGTTATCATTAGTGCTCGTTTCAAGGTTAAAGTTAGGGTAAGGTTTAGGGTTTGGTTTAGGTTAATTTTAAGGTTAGGTTTAGTGTTAAGACTTGGGTTCAGTTTAGTTTTAAGTTTATTGATAGAGTAGGGTTAGGGTTATTTTTAGGCTTAGTGTTAGGGTTTGTGTTAGGGTAAGAGTTATAGTTCAGATTAGAGTTAGGGTTTGTTTTAGGGTTAATATTAGTGTTAGTGTTAGTTTTTGTGTTAGGGTTAGGGTTTGAATGAGAGTTATGATAAGTTTTAGTTTTAGGGTTAATGTTAGGGTTAGGGATAGAATCAGGTTAGTTTTAGGGTTAAAGTTAGAGTTCTATTAGGGTTAGAGTAAGGGTGAGTTATAGGGTTAGTGATAGGGTTAGATTTAGAGTTGGGTTAGTTTTTTTTTTGGACTAATGTTAGGTTTAGTGTTATGGATAGTGTTAGGGTTAGGGATAGGTTTAGGGTTCATGTTAGTGATACACTTAGTGTTACTGTTTGAGTTGGGGTTAAGATTAGTGTTAGTGTTACTGTTAGTGTTAGGGATAGGTTTTAGTGTTAGGGTAAGTTTCAGGGTTAAGATTATGCTTAAGAATAGAGTGAGTGTTAGTGTTAGGGTTAGGGTTAAGATTAGTGTTATGGTTAGGGTTAACTGAGGGTTAGGTTTAGTGTTAGCGTTAGTGTTAGCATTAGTATTAGGGTTTGTCTTAGGGTGAGGGTTAGGTTTAGGGTTAGGGTTACGTTTACGTTAGGATTCAGATTGGGGTTAGTGTTGGCATATGGTTAGGTATGGGTTAGGGTTAGCGTTAAAGTTTATCTTAGGGTTAGATTTAGGTTTAGGTTTTAGGTTAACTTTATTAGTAGTATTATTGTTAGATTTAGTTTAAGGTTAGTTTTAGGTTTACTGTTAGGGTTAGGGTAAGGTTTATTTTAAGCTTAGGTTTAGGGTTAGATTAGGGTTAGGGTTATGGTTAGTATGAGTGTTTGTGTTATGGTTAGGGTTAATTTTAGGAATAAGGTGAAGTTTAGGTTGAGGGTTAGTGCTAGTGTTAGGTTTTGAATTAGAGTTTGTGTTAAGGTTAATGTTAGGGTAAGTGTTATAGTTCAGATTAGAGTTAGGGTTTGTTTTAGGGTTAATATTAGTGTTAGTGTTAGTTTTTGTGTTAATTTTAGGAATAAGGTGAATAGGTTTTGTGTTAGGGTCAGGATAAGATTAGGGTAAAGGTTAGGATTAGGGTAAAAGTAGTGTTATCATTAGTGTTAGAGTGTTAGAATTAGTGTTAGGGTTAGCGTAGGAATAGAGATAGTGTTAATCTTAGGGATAGGTGTAGGGTTAGATTTAGTGTTAGGATTAGAGTTAGGGTCAGGTTTAGTGTTACGGTTAGGATTAGAGTTATGTTTATAGTTAGTGAAAGTGTTAGCATTAGGGTTAGTGTTAGGGTTAAGTTTAGGTTTAGTATTAAGTTTAGGATTAGATTTAGAGTTATTTAGGGTTACGGTTAGGGTTAGTTTTAAAATTAGGGTTAAGGTTTTTGTTTGGGTCAGGATTTCAGTTCAGTTTAGGATTAGGTTACATTTCGGGTTACGCTTAGTGTTGCATTTAGGGTTAGCGTTAGGATTAGGATTAGGATTAGCGTTAGTGTTAGGTTTAGGGTTAGGTTTAGCTTAGGATTTATGATAGAGAAATTTTTAGGTGTAGGATTAGTGTTAGGGTTAGGGTTAGTTAGGTTAGGGTTAGAATTATTTTAGGGTAATGGTTATGGTTGTGGTTAATGTTTGTTTTAGGGTTATATTTAGTAAAAGAGTTAAGGTTCGGGTTAGGGTTCATGTTTGAGTTAGGGTTAGTTTTGGTTTTAGGGTTAGGGTTAGGTTAGATTTAGGGTAAGGGTTAGCTTTAGGTTTAGTGTTAAATTTAGGGTTAGGTTTACAGTTAATGTTAGGATTAGGGTTAGGAATTGGGGTAGAGAAAATATTAGTGTTAGGGTTAGGATTAGTGTTAGAGTTAGGTTTATTTTAATCTTTAGGTTTTGGGTTAGTCTTAGGGTTAGGATCAGTGTGGGTTTAGCATTAGAGTTAGGTAAGTTATAGGGTTAAGGTAAGGTTAGGGTTACGATTGGGTTTCGTGTTAGTGTTATGGCTAGGATTATGTTAAGATTATCGTTAATATTAGGTTTAATGTTAGTGTTAGGTTAAGTATTAGGGTTAGAATTAGTATTACTAATAGGATTAGGGTTAGGGGTTAGGGTTAGTTTTAGGATTAGGTTTAGGGTTCCTGCTAATTTTAGTTTTAGGGATACAAATAGGGTTACGTTTAGTGTTAGGGTTAGTGTTAATGTTAGGGTTACAGTTAGTATTAGGTATAGAATTGGTTTAGAAATAGGTTTTGGGTTAATGTTATGGTTAGATTTATGGTTATGCTTAGTGCTACAGTTCGTATTAGGTTTAGAGATAGGGGTTTTTGGGATTAGGGTTAGTTTTAGCTTTAATTTTATGATTGGTGTTAGGGTTAGGGTTAGAATACGGTAATGTTTGGGTTAGGGCTGTGTTAGGTTTACGTTTATGGTTCGTCTTAGGATTTGTATTAGGGTTAGAGTTATGGTTAGGGTTACATTTAATAATATGGTTAGGGTGAGTGTTAGTGTTAGGGTTAGTGGTAGGGTTCATATTATATTTATTGTTAATGTTAGCATTAAGTTTAGGGTTAATTTAGGGTAAGTTTTAGAGTTAGGGTTAGGTTATTATTAGTGATAGGGTTAGGGTTAATCTTGAGTTACTGATAGAGTTATGTTAAGGTTTAGGTATAGTGTTAGGTTTAGGTGTAAAGTTAGGTTTACTGTTAAGTTTTGGGTTAGGGTTAGGGTTTGTGTTATGGTAGAGTAAGTTTTAGGCTTATTGTTAGGGTTTGTTTTAGGATAGTGTTAGTATCATGGCTAGGGTTACATTTCGAATTAGGGTTAGATTTAGGGTTAAAATTATTATTAGGGTTAGGGTTATCATTAGCATTGGGGTTATGGTTAGAGTTATGGTAAGGTTTAGGTTCATGTTTAGTGTTAGTGTTAGAAATAGGGTTAGGTTTTGTTTTAGAATTAGGGTTAGGGTTCCTGTTAAGATTAGGGTTAAGGTGAGTATTAGGATTGGGTTTAGGTTTAGGTTTAGGTTTAGGGTAAGTTATAGTTCTTGAGATAACATTAGTGTTAGTGTTCTGAATATTGGCAGTGTTAGGGATAGGCTTAAGGTTAGTGTTAGGCTTAGGTTTACGTTAGTTTTACACTTAGTGATCTAGAAGCCTAGTTTTAGGACTAGTAGTAGGGTTATTGTTTGGGTTTGGCTAAAGACTACGATTAGGACTTGGGGCTAGGACTAGGTTAGAGTTAGGCTTATCATTTTCTTACAATTAGGTTTAGGGTAAGAGTCAGGAATTCAGTAAGTGTTAATATTAGGTTGAGGATTCTGGTTAGAATCATGCTTAGGGATAGAGTCAGGGTTAGGGTTAGCGCTAGGTTTAGCATTATGTTTAGGGTTATGATTAGGGTAATGGATAGAATTATAGCTAGGGTTTTGGCTATGGTTACGGTTATGATTAGGGCTAGGATTGGGGTTAGAGTTATGTTTAGGTTAAGAGTTAGGGCTTTTTCTAGTGTTAATAATAGGGCTAGGTTGAGGATTAGGTTCAGCCTTAGGTCTAGGGACAGGGTAATGGTAAGTTTAGTGTTAGGATTAAGGTTAGGGCTAGGGTTATCATTAGGATTAGAATAAAGGTTAGGGTAATGGATATGGTTAAATGTAGGTTTAGATTTAGGTTTAGAGTTAGATTTAATTTTAGGGTTAATATTAAGGCTACAATTATGTTTAGGTTTATAGTATGGGTTAGGTTTTTGGTTGGGTTAGGGCTATGGTGAGTCTGAGTTTTAGGGTCATGTCTATTGTTAGTTTTATGGTTAGAGTTAGGGTTACAATTAGGGTTAAGGTAAGGGTTATCAAGACATTTAGGTTTAGGTTTAAGTAAAGTGTAGGTTTAGAGGTAGGTTTAGAAATAGAGTTAAGTTCAGGGTTATGGCTAGGGTTGGATTTATAGTAAGGTATAGGTCTAAGTTTACGTTTATGGTAAGGTTTGGGCTTTGAGTAAGTTTTTAGATGAAGGCCAGTGTTCGGTTTAGGGTGAGGGTTGGGGCTAGGGTTAGGGTTGCTGTTACAATTCGGGCTAGATTTAGGCCTAGAATTCACTCTAGGTTTTATGTTAGATTAAGGGATAGAATTAGGGCTATGGGTAACGTAAGAGCTAGGATTATGTTTAGGGCTAGTTTTGGTTATGGTTATATTTAGTGTTAGGTTTGTGCTAGGAATAGGGTGAGATTTAGGGATAGGTCCAGGCTTATATTTAGGTTAATGGTTAGGCTTTGAACTATTTTAGGACTAATGTGAGGGATAGAGTTAGGAATAGAGTTAATGTTAGGGTTAGGGTTATGCTTAGGGCTAGATATAGGCCTAAATTTGTCTCTATGTTTAGAGTTACGTTTAGGCCTAAAGTTAGGGCTAGGGGAAATGTAAGATCTATTTTACAATTAGGAGTAGTTTTAGTATTAGGTTTATGGCTTGTACTAAAATTAGGTTTAGGTTTTGCTTAGTTTAAGGTTTAGAGTTAGGTTAAATGTGAAAGCCAGGATCAGTCTTTGGGTTAGAGTTAAAAGTTAGATATAAAGCCAAAATTAGGACTAGGTTTAGATCAAGGGGTAGAGTTAGTGTTTTGGATAGGTAACGTCTTTTTTTAGGGTGAGGGCTAGAATTTTGTTTAGGCCTAGAACTAGAGTTGAGGCTAGATTTAGAATTAGGTTTAGGTCTAGAGTTAGTGGTAGGGTTAGGTTTTGGTATAATATTACAAGTAGGTGTAGTGCTAAGGTTTGGTTTAGCGTTAAGATCATGATTATATCTAGGGTTTATGTGGTGGTCAGAATAAAAATCTGGGCTGGGGTTAGGGTTTGGGATAACATTAGAGCTAGAATGAAATCTAGTGTTAGGACTATTTATAGGGTTAGGATTTGGTTAACCTAAGGATTAGGGATAGGTCTAGCATTACCATTGGGTTTAAGAAATTTCTCAGGATAACACATAGTGTTAGAGCTAGGGTTAGGATTATGATAAGGGTTAAAGCTAGGTTTAGGCCTGACATTAGTGCTAGTTTCTGTGTCAGGTTTCAGGGTAGATTTAGGGCAATGGCTAATATAAGAACTAGGATTATAATTAGGGTTATGTGTAGGGGTAGTTCAAGTGTCAGGGTTAGGTTGAAGATTAGAGTGATATTAATTGCTTGGGTTAATGTTAGGATATCAGTCAGGTCAGCATTAATTTTAGAGTTAGGTTTAGGACTCAAATTAGTGCTAAGTATACTGTTACAGTTCAGTTTAAGTTTAGGATTGTATTTAGAGCTAGGATGAGTGTTAGGATATAAGTTAGGTTCAGGATTATTTTAAAGTTATGATTAAGACTCGAATTAGGGCTAGGTTTAGATCTAGGTGTACTGCTAGGTTTTGGTTTAAATAAAGGTTAATGTTAGGCATGTTTCATGGTTTCATTTTAGTGCTATGGTTAGGATTAGGACTAGATTTATGATTAGCTTTATTGTTAGGGCTAGGGTTATGGTTAGATAGGATTAAGGCTAGATATAAAGCTAGGATTAGGGCTAGGGTTTTTTGTTAGTTTTAGAGCAAGAATTAGGGCTAGAAATAATGTCAGATCTAGTTTTATATTTAGTGATATTTTTAGGGTTAGGTTTATGGCTAGGTCAAATTAAAATGTTACATTTAGGGAAAACGTCAGATTAAGAGCTCGCTACTATTAGGGTCAGAGTCAGGCTTCGAGTTTGGGTTAGGTTAGGGTTTAGGGTTAAGGCTCAAATTAGCATTAAATTTAGAATTAGAGCCTGGATAATTAATAGGGTTATATTTAGGGTTCAGGTTAGGTTTAAGGTAATGGATATTTTTAGAATTTGTGATAGATTAGGTTTAGGCCTGGGCTTAGCATTAGGGTTATGGTTATAGTTAGGGTAATTTATATGGTTAGACTTAGGTTTAGGGCTTGGATAATCGTTAGGATTAGAGCTAGATTTAGGGTTAGGGTCACAGTTAGGGTGAGAGTTACACTTAGAGTTAGGTTTAATGCACAGTTTATTGTTAGAGCTATGATTTTTTGCTATGGCTAAGTTTAATTTATGGTTTGGTCTAGGGTTATGATCATGGTTAGTCTTACCATTAGGAATAAGGTTATCAATAGGGTTAGGGTAATAGGTATAGATGTAGGGTTGAAGACAGGTTTAGGTTGAGGTTAGTGTTAGGTTTAGATTTAAAATTAGAATTAGGTTTAAGTTCACTGTTTGTTATAGGGTTAGGTTTATGTTTATGGATAGGGTAGGTTTAGCTTTAGGTAGGTCTTGTGTTAACATTAGGATTAAGATTAGGGTTAGGCTGTTGGGTAGGTTTCAAACTAAGCTTAGGGCTAGAGTTAAGGTTAAAATTAGGACTGTGGATAGGTTTAGGGTTAGGCCTTGGGTTAGTGTTAGGTTTAGATTAAGGGTAAGTTTTAGGGATTGAGCTAGATTTAGGTCTAGGGCAAGGGTTAGGGTTACAGTCTTGGCTATGGTAGGGTAAAGGCTTGTTTTAGGGCTAGGGTTCGCATTATTTTTAGGGTTATGGTTAGTGTAATGGATAGAGTTAGAGCTAGGCTTTGCACCATGGTTACAGTTAGGAGAAGAGCTATAGTTAGGGTAAGGTTTAGGGTTTCAACTAGGGTTATGTTTAGTGAAAGGTTTAGGGTTTGAAGTAGTATTAGGGCTAGATTGAAGGTTAGGTTTACGGTTAGGGCTAGGTTAAAGGTAAGGGTTTTCATTAGGGTTCAGTTTAGGGCTGTAATTAGGGCTAGGTTTTGTGTAAGGTTTAGGGCTAGTTTTAGGTATATGGGTAATGCAAATGTAAGAGTTATGGTTATGACTAGATTTAGAGTTCATCTAGTGTTAAGGTTAGTTTTGGGATTAGAATAGGGTTTATAGCTAGGGTTTTTATTCAGTAAGTGTCAGGGTTTAGATTAGAATTCGGTTTAGAGTTAGGTCCAGAATGAGGTTTAGGGTTAGATCTAGGATTATATTTAGTGTTTGGTTTAGGTAAATGGTTATTGTTAGTGTTAAGGCTAGGTTTATGCCTATATTTAGGATTAGGTTTAGGTCTAGTGGTAGTGTATGAGTTAGGTTAAGTTTTAGGGTTACTGGTAGGGCTAGTGTTAGGTTTCAGATAAGGGTTAGAGTCAGGCTTAAACCTAGATTTAGAGTTATGATCAGAATAAGTGTCAGCGTTAGGTTTAGGGTTTGGGTTAACTTTGGAGCTCTAATGACGGCTAGGTTTAGGACTAGTAATAGAATTATGGTTTTTGGGTACGCATAGACTTAGGGTTAGGAAAAGGGTAGTAATAGGGTGAGGGTTTGACTAAGTGTAAGATATAGGGTTAGAGCAAGGATTAGGACTAGTGATAGGGTTAAGGTTAGGGCAAATGTTAGGATTACGTTAAAGGCTAAAGTTAGGCCTTGAATTAGGGCTATGTTTTGTTTTAGATTTAGAGCTATGGCTGATTTAAGAACTAGATTTATGTTTAGGGCTAGTTTTAGTGTTAGTTTTAGGTTGAGGTCTAGTGTTAGTATTAGATTTAGTGATAGGGCTATGTGTAGAGCTAGGGTTAGTGTTAAGGTCAGAGTCAGGGTTAGTATTAGTTCTAGGGTTAGAGTTAGGACTAGAATTTGGGCAAGGATTAGGGCAAGGTGTAGGATTAAAGTTTGGTTTAGGTTAAGATTTAGGGTCAGTGCTATGGCTCAGTTTTGCTTGAGGGCTAGGGCTAGGTTTAGGGCTATTTTCAAATTAGTATTAGTGTTAGAACTAGTGTTATGGTGTGGTGTAGGGTTAGGGTTAGGGTTATAGTTAGATTTAGAGTTAGGTTTCAATCTAGGTTTAGGGCTACAGAGAAGGTTAGGGTAGGGTTAGGCAAGGGTTTGAGTGATTATAAGTGATAGGGTGAGAACAGTGAATAGAGATAGGGCAAGAATTACAGTTAGTATTAGTGTTAGATTTAGGGTGAGAATTAGGGCTAGGATAAGAGCTAGGGTTAATATTAAGGCTAAGCCTAGGGTTATGGCTAGTTTATGGTTATGGTTATAGTTGGGTATGATGTTATAGCTAGCTTTAAAAGTAGGATGAGGTTTAAAATTAGGGATAGGTCTAACTTTAGAGTTAGGTTTTGGATTAAGACTAAGATTAGGGCTAGGATTAGGGCTTGAGTTTGTTTTGGATTAGGGCTTCATTAGGGCTAGTGCTAATTTCAGGTCTAGGGATATGGTTAGAAACAATTTTAGTGTTTAAATTATTAGGGTTAGAGTTATGTTTATGGGTTTGGTTAGTTTAGGGTTCAGCTTATGTTAAGGGTAATGTATAGTTTTAAGTTTAGGAATAGGTTCAGGATCAACCGATGGTTAGCAATAGGGTTAGGATTAAAATTAGGGTAATGGATAGGGTTATAGCTCAGGTTGGGCTAGGTTTATGGTTAAGATTAAGGATATGCTTAGGGTTAGGTTTTGGGTCATGTCAAGAATTAGTTTTAGGGTAAGGGTTATGACTAAAATTAAGGTTATGATTACGATTGATGGTAGTGTTAGGACACTCATTAGGAATAGCTTTGAGTTAGGTTAAGCCTAGGTTTAGGGCTACAGCCAATGTAAGAAGTAGGATTATAATTAGAACTAGTTATAGGGTTAGGGTTAGAGTTAGGTCTAAAATTAGGTTTAGGTTTTGCTTTTGAGTGATATTTAGAGCTAAGGTTAGTGTTAGGGTTCAAGTCAGGGTCAGAGTTTGTTTTAGGATTAAGGATAGTGCTCAAATTAGAGCTAGGTTTAGATCTAGGTGTAGGATTAGTGTTTGGTTTATGTTAAAGGTTAGGGTTAGAACTATGGCTTGGTTGCTTTGTAGGGCTAGATCTAGGGTAGGACGAGTTTTAGGATTAGCATTAGTGTTACAGCTTCTGTTTGTGAGAGGATTAGTATAGGGTTAGGATTACATTTAGAGTTAAGGATAGATATAGGATTTGGACTAGAGCTAGGGTTAGGGTTAATATAAAGGCAAGTGATAGGATTATGGTTAGGGATAGGTTAAAAATAGAAATAGGACTAAGGTGATAGTTAGAGTTAGTCTTAGAGCTAGGGTTAGGTTAGGTTTAGAGCTAAATTAGGGCTAGGATTAAATCTAGCATTTGTATTAAGTTTAGGCCTAGTTTTAGGCTTAAACTTAGGTTTGGGGATAGCGTTAGGTATAGGGGAAGCAATGGGATTAGAGCTATTTTTAGGGGTAGGTTGAAGGTTAGAATTCGGTTAGGTCTAGGGTTATTTTTTGGTTTAGTAATAAGGCTAGGTTTATGACTAGGATGAGGGCTAGGGTTTGTTTCAGGGTTATGGCAAACATTAGGGCTATGGCTAGTGTCAGATCTAGGCTTACATTAGGGATAGATTGATGGTTAGATTTATGGCTAGGTCTAGTGTAAGGATTCAGTTTAGGATAAGAGTCAGGTTTAAAGCTAAGCATATTATTAAGGTTAGAATTAGGTTTCGGGTTTGGTTTTAGTTTGGGTTTAGGTCTAGAGCTTGAATTAGCATTAGGGCTCGTTTAGGGTTATGATAGTTTAGATTTAGGGTTCATGTTATGTGTACGGTTATTGAGAGGGTTAGAATTAGCAAAAGGGTTAGTGTTAGGCCTAAGGTAAACTTTAGGGTTATGATTGTGCTTCTGATAATGAATAGAGTTAGGACTAGGGTTATGATTTTTATTAGGTCTAGAGTTGGGATTAGGCCTTGAGTTAGGGTTAGGTTTAGGTTTAGGATATGATTTAGAGTTTGAGCTAGGGTTAGCGCTATATCAAGTGTTAGGTTTAGGGTTAGGTCTAGGTTACACTTACGATTAGTGTCAAGGTTTATGTTAAGTTTAGGGCTAGGGTTATCATTAGGTTTCGGGTATTTGATATAGATTAATGTTGTGTTAGGTTTAGGGTTAGGATTGATTATTGGCTTAAGTTTAGTATTAAGGATAAACTTAGAGTTAGGTTTAGGGTAATGGTTAAGGTTTGAGCAAGAGTTAGCTCTCTGGCAATGATTGGGTTTATGGTTATGTCTAGGGTTATGGGTTAGGGTATATTTAGGGTATGGGATAGGGTTATCATCAGGGATATGGTTATGGTTAGAGTAATGGATAGGGTAGGAGCTAGGGTTTTGGACTAGGGTTATCATTAAGGTTAGGGTTAGAGTTAGGATATTATGTAGGCTTAGAGATAGGGTTAGTGATAGGGTTAATACTAGATTTAGGGCTAGGGTTAATTTTATTTTTAGGTTTAGTCCATGGGTTAGTGTTAGGGATTAGGTTAAGTTTAAGGGTTAGGGATTAATTCTGTGTTTGAACTAGGTCGAAGATTAGGGTTAGAGTCAGTGTGAGGGTTAAGGCTAGGGTTAGTATTAGTGTTATTTGTAGGGTTAGGTTAATGAATAGAGTTAGAGGTAGATTTTGGCCTATGGTGATGGACAGTTTCAGAGTGAGTGATATAGCTAAGTCAAGTGTTAGGGTTATGATTTTTGTTAGGATAACAAATAGAGCTAGGTTTTCTCTTACGGTAAGGTTCAGTGTTCCATTTAAGGTTAGATTTATTGTTAGGTCCAGTATTAGGACAAAGTTTTGGTCCAGGGGTAGGGTTAGTTTTGGGGGTTAGATAAAGGGTTATTATTAGGGCTAGGACTATGTTTTTGTTTATGGCCAGGCCTAGAGTTATCACTAGATAAAGGATTAAGTGTAGGTCTAGTTATAGTGTTAAGGTATGTTTTAGTCATAGGCTTACAGGTAGTGCCAATGTTAGGTTTTGCTTGAGGGTTAGGGACAGGTTTAGACCTATGTTTAGTGTTAGGGTCAGTATGAGGTTCAGGGTTAGGTTTAGAATTTGGGATAGTGATTGAGCTAGTTTTGGTTTAGGGTTAGTTCTAGTAATAGAGTTTAGGTTTTCAGTTAGGCTGAGAATTTGCTTTAGAACTAAGATAGCTTTAGTTTTAGAGTTTGGCTTAGGTTAAGGGATAGGGTTAGTGCTAGTGTAAGGGCTAGGGTTATGGTTAGGGTTAAGATTAGGGTTAGGATTAAAGCTAGTGTTAGAGCTTAGATTAGGGCTAGGCTAGTTTTTTTGTTAGCTGTAGGGCTACAGCTAATATAAGAACTAGGGTTACATTAGGGCCAGTTATAGGCTTAGTATTACGTCTAGGTTAAATGTTTGGTTGTGTTTAGGGTTAGGGTTATGTTTAGGGTACTGGATAGGTTAGGGTTAGCAAATATGTAAAGGTTAGGCCAAGGGTTAGCATTAGGGTTAAGATTAATGTTAGGGTTTGTGTATTGGATAGGGTTGGAGCTAGGGTTTGGGCTAGGGTTATATTTAGTGTTTGTGTTAGTGTTACGGTTAGTGTTTGGTTTAGGGTTAGTGCAAGAATTAAAGTTATGGTTAGGTTTAGGGTAAGGGTTAGGACTTGGTTTAGGTTTAAAGTAAGGGTTAAAGCTAGTGTTTGGGCTTGCATTAGGGCTAGATTTTAGGTAACATTAGGGCTAGTGTTAGGGATACACCTAATGAAAGAACTAGGGTTAGGATTAGGGCTAATTTTAGGGTTACAGTTAGGGCTAAATCTAGTTCTATGGTTAGGTTTAAGTTCAGGGTGACGTTTTGAGCTACGGTTAATGTTAGGTTCAGAGTCAGGGTCAAGATTAGTTTTAGGGTTGGGAATAAGACTCGAAAGAGGGGTAGGCTTAGGGCTAGATGTAGGGTTAGGATTTGGGTTAGGTTAAGGATTAGGGTTAGTGCTATTGCTCATTATGTTTTAGGGCTAAAAATAAGTTAAAGGTAGTTTTACAATTAATGTTAGTGTTATTGCTATTGTTGGGATGAGTTAGGCTTAGGGGTTTAGAATTAGGGAATTCTAGTTTTAGGGCTATGGATAGAGTTAGGGCTGAGGTTAGGTCTACTGTTTAGGTTATGGTAAGGGATAGGTTTAGAACTAGGAATAGAGCTAGGATGATATTTAGGTTTAGTCTTTAGGCTAGGGTTAGGGTTAAGTTTAGGCCTATATTTGGGCTAGGATTATGTCTAGGATTGGTGTTAGGGTTAGTGCTAGGATTAGAGCTATGTTTAGAATTAGGTTTAGGGTTAGGTTTAGGGGAAGGGATGGAGTAATAGCTATGTTTAAGGCTAGGGCAATGATTAGAATTAGGTTGAGGTGTAGGTTTAGGTTTGAGTTAGAATTAGGCAAGATTTAACGTTAGGATGTTGGCTATGGTTTGTGTTAGGGTCAGGGCAAGTTTTAGGGATAATGTCATTTTTAGGGTTATGGCTAGGAATAGTTATAGGGTTTGATTCTTGGCTAGGTCTAATATTAGGTTAAGGTAAGGCCCAGGTTAAGAGTAAGATGTATTTTAAGGTCAGGGTCAGGTTTTGGTTTTGTGTTTAGGGTTAGGGCTGAAATTAAAGCTAGGGTTAGAATTAGGGTTAAGTTTATTTATAAGTTTAGGTTTAGGATTCTGGTTTAGACAATGGTAATTGGTAGGGTTAGGGTGAGTGATAGTGTTAGGGTTAGGCTTAGGGTTAGTATTTGGTTTAAGGTTATTGTTGGGGTAATGAATAGCATTAGATCCCATGTTAGAGCTAGGGTTTTGGATAGGATAAGGTCTAGAGTTAGGGTTAGGGTTAGGCTAGGGCTAGGGTTAGGGTTTGCGTTAGATCAAGGGTATAGATTAGGTTTTCAGCTAGGTTTAGTGCTTGGGTGAGGGTTATGATTAAGATTATTTCTAGGGTTAGATTTAGCATTAGGGTTAGTGTTAGTGTTAAGGTTAGGTCAAAGGTTATCTTTAGAGTTAGAGTAATGTATAGTGTTAGATGTCAGGTTAGGGTTAGGGGTACTTTTAGGTTTAGAGTTAGTGTTTGGGTTAGGGCTAAGGTAAGTGTAAGAGTAAGGGTTAGGTTTTTATCTAGGATTAAGGCTAAAATGAGGGTTAGGTTTAGAATTAGGTCTAGGATAGGTTTACACTTAAAATTAGAGCTAGTGTTATCATTAGGGTTAAAGTTCAGTATAGGGTAATGGATTAAGTTAGAGATTCCATTAGGGCTAGTTTTCACATTATGATTAGGGTTAGAATTAAGATTAGGTTTAGGGATGTGATTACGGTTACTTTTGGGGTTCAGTTTTGGGTTTTATCTAGGGTTAGTTCTAAGGCTAGGGTTAGTGTTGGCATGAGGGTTAGGCTTAGGGTAAGGGATAAGGTTAGGTAAGGGTAAGGATTATGCTTTGGGATAGATTTAGGCCTAGAATTAGGGCTAAAATTTGTGTTAGGTTTAGAGATAGTTTTACTGTTATGGTAATGTAAGTTTTATGTTCACCATTATGGCTAGGTCTAGTGTTAGGTTTAGGTTTTGGTTAGAGTCAGTTTTACAGATAGGGTTACTGTTAGTGTCAGGGTCTGTGTTTGGATTAGTGTTAGGGTTAGGGCAAGAGAAAGAATGAAAATTGGTTTGGTATAGAGTTAAGGTTAGTGTTTGACTTAGGTTAAGGCTTATCATTAGAGGTAGTGTAGTTTTTTTGTTTAGGTCTTAGTTAAAGATATGGCTAATTTTAGGATTAGGTTTTATCTAGGGTTAGAGTTATGGTTAGGTTTAGATACAGGGTTATGTGTAGGGATAGTGTTAGGGTTTTGTTTAGGTTCAGGGATTTGGTTATGGTTTAATCAAGAATGAGAGCTAATATTAGGACTAATAATAGGGTTAGTGTTTGGATAAGACTAAAAATAAATTTAAGACTAGGGTTAGCATTAGGGCTGGGGTTTGGATAGGGTAAATATAAGCTAAGATCTGGGGTTTGGGTTAGGGTTAGGGCTAGTGTTAGGGTTAGGGTTAGGGTGAAACAGGGTTTTGTCTCAGATTTGGGCTAGGTTTTGGTTAGCATTATGTTTAAGTTCACAGCTAAAGTATGATCTAGGCTTATGGTTAGAACTAGTTTTAGAATTGGGGTTATTACTAGGTTAGTTAAGGTTTAGGTTTAGGATGATATTTAAAGGAACAGTTAGTGTTAATTTTAGAGACAGGTTCAGGTATTTTTAGGGTTAAGATTAAAATTTTAATTACGGCTAGGCTTAGGGCTAGATGGAATGTTAGGGTTTGGTTTATGTAAAAGTTTAGGGTTAATGTTATGGCTCAGTTTTGTTTTAGGACTAAGCCTATGGTTAGGACTAGTTTTAAGATTAGCATTAGGGTTAGGGCTAGTGTTAGTATTCGGTTTAGGTGTAGAATTTGGGTTAGATTTAGATACATTTAGATATAGTGTTAGGGCAAGTTTAGGGCTGGTGTTATTCTAGATTTAGGGCTAGGAATATGTTTACGGTCAGTGATAGGGTTAGAATTAGGGCTAGAGCTAGTGCGAGAATTATGCATAGTCTTAAAGCTAGGGATAGGGTTAGGTTTAAGATTAGGGATAGGGTTAGTGTTAGAGTTAGTCCTAGAGTTAAAGTTAGGGCTAGGGTTAGTGTTAAGGTTAGGGATTTGTTAGGTTTAGAGTAAGCAATGGGGTTATAACTAGGTTTACTGCTAGGAAAAGAGTTAAAATTAGGGTACGGTTATGATTAAGGCTAGGTTTGGGGCTAGGATTAGAGCTAGTGTTCGTGTTAGGTTTCGGACTAGGATTAGGGCTTGGGCTAATATCAGGTCTAGGGTTACAGTTAGGGGTAGATTTTGTGTTATGTTGATGGTTATTTCTAGTCTAAAGATTAGATTTAGGATACGGTTCAATTTACAGCTGTGTATATTATGAGAGTCAGTGTAAGGCTTAAGGTTTGTTTTAACTTAAGGTTTAGGTTTAGGCCTCAAATTAGCATTAGAATTAGAGTTAGTGTTAGGGTAATAAATAGGCTCAAGAATAGGGTTTATGTTAGTTTTAGGGTATTGAATATGTTTAGAAATTGCAATAGGGTTAGGGATAAGCCTAGGGTTAGCCTTAGGATTAGGATTGTGATTAGGGTAATGGATAGAATTAGAGGTAGGTTTAGGGCTAGGATTATGGTTAGGATAAGGGCTAGTGTTAGAGTAGTGTATATAATTAGAGTGGTGATAAGGTATATGGTTAATGTTAGAATTAGGGTTAGTATTAGGTAAGGGTTTGGAATAGGGCTAGAGTTAAGGGTAAAGATTAGGCTTTGAGCAAAGGTTAGGTTTAAAGTGAGGCTTAGGGTTAGGATTAGAGCTAGGGTTAGATTTAGGGTTACACTTAGGGTTAGGTTTAGGCCTAGGATTAGGGCTAAGTTGTGTATTAGTTTAGGCCTAGTGTTAGGGCCATGGGTAATATAAGAGCTAAGTTTATGATTACGACTAGTTTTAGGGTTAGGGTTATGGTTAGGTCTAGGGTTAGGTCTAGGGGTAGGGTTAGTATTTGGGTTAGGTTAAGGTTTATTGTTAGGGCTAGAGCTAGGTTGTTGTTCAGGTCTAGGGCTATAGATATTGCTAGATTTAAGATTTGATTTAGGTCTAGGTATAGTGTTAGATTTAGGTTTAAGTATAGGTTTACCAGTTTTGGTTTAAGTATAGGATTAGGGTTCAGTTTTAGGTCAGGGTCAGGTTTAGACCTATGGTTATTTTTAAGGTTAGAATAAGTGTCAGGTAATGGTTTGGATTTTGTTTAGGGTTACAGCTAGAATAAAGTTTAGAGTTAGTGTTTGAGTTAGGCTAAGGATTAGGGTTAGGACTAGGTGTGGCATTAGATTTAAGGTTTAGCTTAAGGTAATGGATAAAGTAAGAGCTATGATTAGAGCTAGGGTTAGGGTATAGTTTAGGCCTAATTTTAGAGTAAGGTTAAAAATAGGGTTAGCGCTTATATTAGGGGAAGGTTTTGGGTTAGGTTGGGGCTAGTGTTAGACCTACAACTAATGTTTGAACCAGAATTATGATTAGGGCTACTGTTTTGATAAGTGTTAGGGCTAGGTAAATTGTTAGGTTTAGGTTTAGGGTTAGCATTAGCGTGATGTTTAGAGATAGGGTTAGTGTTAGGGTCAGAGTCAGTGTTCGGGTTATAGTTAGGTTTAAGTTTAAACCCAGAATTATTACCAGAGTTAGATATAGGGGTACAGTTAGTGTTTGTATTAGGTTAAGGTTTATCATTAGAACTATGGCTAGGTATTCTTTTATGTCTAGGGCAAGAGTACGGCAACTTTAGGATTAGATTTAGGTGTAGGGATAGTGGTAGGGTTAGGTTTAGGAATAGGTTTATTTCTAGTGAGAGTTCAAGTTCAGTATAGAGTTTGGGTCAGGTATAGACCTAAGGTTACTATTGGGGTCAGAATAAGTGTCAGGTTTGAGTTATGGCTAAAGCTAGAATGAGGACTAGGGCTACCACTAGTTATAGGGTTTGTGTTTGTATTAGGCTAAAGATTAGGGTTAGGCCTAGGGTTAGCATTAGGGTTAGAGTTAGCTTAGGATAATGGGTAGGATCAGAGCTAGGGTTAGGGCTATGTTTAGGGTTATTTTGAGGGCTACTGTTAGGTTTAGGTTTAGGTTAAGGATAGCGTTAGGTCTTGCATTATGACTAGGTTTTGGTTAGAGTTGGGACTAGGTTTAGAGTTAAGGCCAATGTATGGACTAGGGTTTTGATAGGGCTAGTTATAGGATTAGGGTTATAACTAAATGTAGTGGTAGAATTAGGTATAATATTAGGGTGATGTTTAGAGCCAGGGTTAGTGTTAGGTTCAAATTCAAGATCAGAGTAGTTTTCGGGTTAGGTTTTTGATCAAATTAATGCTATGGTTAGGGCTAGGTTTATGGTAAGATTTTAGTTTAGGTTAAGTTTTAAAGTTAGGCCTGTGGCTCAGTTTTGTTTTCGTGCTTGGGCTATATTTAGGGCTAGTATTAGGCTTAGCAATAGGTTTAGGGCTAGTGTTAGGTTTAGGTTTAGGCTTAGGGTTAAAGTTAGATTAAGATTTAAGTTTAAATTTAGAGTTCCGTCTACGGCTAAAGATAGGGCTACTGTTAGGTCTTGGTTTATCGCTAGAATTAAGGTTATGATAAGAGGTAGCGTTATAACTAGGAATAGGGTAAGGGTGGTAGTGAGAGTTAGTCTTATGGCTAAATTTAGAGTTTGGTTAGGTATAGGACTTAATCAGGGGTAGGAATTGGGCTAGTTTATGGTTATGTTTAGGCCTATTATTAGTTTTAGGCTCATAGTTAGGTTTAGTGTAAGAGATGGTGTTAGAGCTAGTGATAGGGCTAGAATCAAGGTTAGAAACTAGGGTTAGGACTAGGGTTTCTTTTGAGTTATGATTAAGGCTAGTTTTAGGGGTAGGAAGAGGGCTAGCGTTTATGTTAAGGTTTGTGCTATGATTAGTGTTAGGGCAAATGTCAGATCTAGGGTAATGTTTAGAAATAATTTTAGTGTTACGTTTATATCTAGGTTTAGTGTAAGTGTTAGGTTTAGGGGAAGGATCAAGTTTAGAGCTAGGGGTATTATTAGGGTCAGGGTTAGGATTAGCGTTTTGTATAGGTTAGGGTTTAGGTTTAGGGCTCAAATTAGCATTAGGTTTGGGGTTAGGATAATGATAGCATTTGGTTTAGGGTTCAGGTTAGCTTGAGCATAATGCACAGGGTTATGTTTAGGGACATGATTAGATTTAGACCTAGGGTTAGCATTATAATTATTGTTATGTTTAGGGTAATTTAGAGGGTTAGAGCTAAATTTAGGGCCAGGTTTATGGAAAGGAATAGGGCTAGGGTTATGGTTATGGTAATGGGTTTTGTTTGTTAAGGTTAAGTCTAGAATTATGGCTAGGGCAAATATCATGTCTAGGATTATGGTTAGGGTTAGATTTAGGGTAAGGTTAATGGATATATCTATTTTAAAGCTTAGGTTTAGGGGCAGGGTCAAGGTTAGAGATAGATATATTATCATGGGAAGGGTAAGATTTAGGGTTTGGGTTAGGTTAAAGTTAAGGTTTAGGGCTCGAATTAGCATTAAAGTTAAAGTTAGGGTAATGATAGGGTTAGGTTTAGGGTTCAGCTTAGGTTTAGGTTAATTAAATAGGTTAGGGTTAGTGATACGTATAGGATTAGGCCTAGAATTACCATTAGAATTATGGTTATGGTTAGGGTAATGGATAGTGTTAGATCTAGTGATAGGGATAGGGTAATGGTTAGAATTCTGGCTCATGTTAAGGTAAGGTTTATGGCTAATTTCTGAGTTAGCATTAGGGTTAGGATTAGGGTTAAATCTAGGGTTAAGGCTTGGATTAGAACTTGGTTTGAGGTTTGGTTATGGCTATTGTTAGTGCTATGTCTAATGTATGAACTTGTGTTACAATTACTACTAGTTTTAGGGTTAAAATTAGGTTAGGGCTAGGTCTAGTGTTATGGTTAGGTTTAGGGTTAGGGTGATGTTTAGAGCAAGGGTTATCTTTAGGGTAACTGTCAGAATCAGTGTTAGTTTTAGGTTTAGTGTTAGAACTCAAATTATGGCTAAAGTTAATATTAGGTGTACAGTTAAGATTTGGTTTAGGTTAAGGTTTAGGAATAGAGATTTGTTTTGTATTAGGGCTAGGGCTACAGTTATGGCTAGATAATGGATTAGCATCAGGGTTAGGGCTAGTGTTAGATTGAGGTATAGGCTTAAGTTAGGATGAGATTTAGAGTTGGGATAGATCTAGGGTTAGGGCTAGGGCTAGGGTGGGGACAAGGGTTGGGTTATGGTAATGAATATGATTAGAACTAGGAATACAGCTACGGTGAGAAATAGAGTTAGTTTTAGTAGAAGTCTTAAGGTTAGGATTAGGGTTAGGGTTAAATTAGGGCTAGGATTAGGGATAGGGTTAGGGTTATGGCTAAATTGGAGCTAGTTTTAAAGCTAGGGATAGTGTTGGGATTAGACTAAGGGTTTGGGCTACATTTAGGGTTAGCATTGGTGTTAAGGTTAAGTTTAGATTAATCGGTGGGTTTATATCTAGCTTAGGACTAGGGTGAGGGTTAGAATTAGGATTAGGCCTACAGTTATGGTTTAGTTTAGGATTAAGGCTATGTTTAGGGATAGGTTAAATAATAGGGTTTGTGTTAGGATAATGGCTAGGACTAGGTCTAGTGCTAATATTAGGTCTAGGGATAATGTTAAGGATAGTTTTAAAGTTAGGTTATGGCTAGGCCTAGTGTATGAGTTAGATTTAGGTCAGTTTAGGACTAGGGCTATTATTAGGGTCAGGGTCAGTGTTAGGGTCAGCGTTAGCATTTGGTTTAGGGTTAGGGCTCTATTTAGCATTAGGTTTAGGTTTAGGGTTATCATAATGGATAAAGTTCAGTTTTGGTTTCAGTTAAAGTTTGGGGTAATGGATGGATTAGGTTTAGTGATCATGTTAGGGTTAAGTTTAATATAATCGATAAGTTTATAGCTAGGGTTAGGGCTAGGTTAAGGTTTGCATTAAGTCTAGGATTATGTCTAGGTTTATGGATAGGGCAAGGTTGTCATTTAGGGTAAGTTTTAGGATTAGGGTAAGTGTTAGTTTTAGGGCTAGGGTTATGGTTAGGTTTGGGTAAGAGTTAGTGTTTGAGCTATGGTTAGGGCTAGGTTGATCTTTAGGTTTAGGTTTTGGTCTAAGTTTAGGTTTGAGCTACGTCTAGGTCTAGGTTTAGTGTTAGGAATAGAGTTTTAATTAGGGGTAGTGTAAGTGTTAGGACAATGAATATGGTTAGAGCTAAAGTTCAGGTTATGTTTAACTTTAGAATTAGTTTAATGTTAGGGTTAGGGTTTAGGATAAGGCTAAGGTTATATTTAGTGTAAAGGATAGGCTTTGAGCTATGGTTAAATCTAAGTTGAGGCTTACTTTAGGCCTAGGTGTAGGGCTAGTGTTAGACTGAGTGTTATGCTTACAGCTAAGTTTAGGCCTAAGATTAGTGCCAGGTTTTGTTTTAGGTTTTGTGTTAGGTTTAGGACAAGGCATAATGTATGAATTAGGGTTATATTTAGCGCTAATTTTAGGGTTAGGATTATGGCTAGTTTTAGTGTTACTTCTAGGTTTTTGGTTAGTGTCAGGATTAAAGCTAGTTTCAGTGTTAGAATCAGGGTTAGTTTTGGGGATAGGTTTAGAGTTAGTGATGGAGCCAGAATTAGCAATAAGTTTAGGTCTAGTTGTAGGGGAAGTGTTTGGTTTAGTTTTAAGTGTTATTGATAGGGCTAGTTGTAGGTTTTTAGGTCTAGGGCTAGAGTTATAGCTATATTTAGAATTAGCTTTGGGTCTAAGTCTACTTTTAGGCTTAGGTATAGGTATAGGGTTAACAGTATATCTATGTTATAATTTGGTTTAGGTTTAGGGTCAGGTTTAGACCTAGGGATATTCTTAGGGTCAGATGAGGGTCAGCGTTATGTTTAGAGGTAGAATGTGTGCTAGGATTAAGATTACTATTATGGTTAGAGTTTAAGTTAGGATAAGGGATAGGTTTAGAACTATGGTGAGCATTTGTTTTTTAATTAGGCTTAGTGTAAGGAATAGTGTTAGAGTTAGGCTTAGAGGTAGTGTTATGGTTAGGGTTAGGACTAGTATTATGGTTAAAGCTAGAATTAGGTCCCGTATTAGGGGTAGAATTTATGTTCGAGTTAGGGCTATGGTTAGGACAATGACTAATGTATAAACTAGGGTTATGATTAAGCCTAGTTTTTGGTTAGGTTCAGGCTAGAAATAGTGTTAGGGTTAATTTAATCTTACGGTTATTTTTGGAGCTAGGATTATTGTTAGGGTCAGTGTCAGGTTAATGGTTAGTTTTAGAGTTAGTTTCAGGGACAGTTGTAGGGTTAGGGTTTGATTTACGATAAGGATTCGTATTAGGGATATGGCTTGGTTCTGGTTTATGGTTAGGGCTAGGGATAGTGCAAGTTTTAGCATTAGCACTATGGTTAGAGATGTTTTTAGGGTTTGGTTTAGGATTATTTTTATACTTATATTTAGAGTTAGGTTATGTTTAGACTTAAGCGTAGATCTATGGTAAGGATTAAGGCAAAGGCTAGAAATAGGGCTAGGGCAATGGCAAGAGTTAGAGTTAGTCTTATGGCTAGGTTTAGGGTTAGGATAGGATTAAATAAAGACTAGGATTAGAACTAGGCTTTGTGTTAGGCCTAGGTTTAGAGTGAGGGATAGGTTTAGGGTTAGGGTTATGGTTAGTTTTTAGGTACAGGATGAGGTTATAGGTAGATTTAGGGCTAGGGCAAATAATAGAATTAAGGTTATAGCTCGGGTTTTTGTTTGGGATAGGATTTAGCCTAGGTTTAGTGCTAGGATTACAGATAAGGCTAATTTCAGGTCCAGTGTTATGGTTGAAATACTTTTAGGATTAGGTTTATGGCTACGTCTAGTGGAAGACTTAGGTTTAGGATTAGGGTCAAGTTTAGAGCAAAGTGTACTATTAGAGTAAGGGTTGCGATTAGTGTTTTGAATAGGTTAATGCTTAATATTAGGCCTCAAATTAGCATTAGAGTAAGGACTAGGGTAAATATAGTGTTAGGTTTAGGTTACAGGTTAGGTTTATTGTAATAGATAGAGTTAGGAATAGGGATACAGTTAGGTTTAGGCCCAGGTTTAACATTAGGATTAGGGTTATGGTTAGGGTTATGGATAGGATTAGAGATACGGGTACAGCCAGGGTCAATATTATACTTATTGATAGGGTTAGGCTTAGGGTTACGGTTAGGGTAAAATCTAGGGTTACGCCTAGAGTTATAGTTACAATTAATGATAGGGTTAGGGTTAGGAGCAAATCTAGGGATAGTGCTCAAAATAAAGCTAGATTTTGACTTAGGTTAAGACTAGGTTTAGGGTAACAACTCATGTAAGTTTCACGGTTGCCTTTAGGCTAATTTTAGGGTTAGGGTTAGGAATAGGTGTATTTTTAGTTTTAGGTATAAGGTTAGAGTAATGTTTAGAGGTAGGGTTTGTGTTAAGGTCAGGGTCAGGGTCAGGATTTGTTTTAGAATTTGGCTTAAAACTTGAATTAGGCTAAAGCTATTGCTAGGTGTAGGGTTAGGGCTTAGTTTATATTAAGAATTAAGGTTAGGTCTATGGCTTGGTTTTGTTTTAGGGCTAGGGTTAGTGCTAGTTTGAACATTAACATTAGAGTTAGGGCTAGTGTTAGTTTTAGGTTTACACTAAGATTTAGTGTTAGATTTAGAGTTAGGGTTAGATCTAGGGCTGCTGCTAGGGCTCTGAATATGGCTAGTGTTAGACCTATGGTTTAGGCTAGGATTAGGGTTCCAGAAAATTATAGAATAGAACTAGGTTTAGGACTAAGGTGAGACTTAGAGATAGTCTTTGGATTAGAGTTAGGGTTATGTTAGAATTGGGCTAAGTTAGATCTAAGATTAGGTATACGGTTAGTGTTACGGCTACGCCTAGAGTTATGTTTAGGATTATAATTAAGGCTCTGTTTAGGGCTAGGATAAGGGCTAGGGATTGTGTTAGGGTTAAGGCTAATATCGTGGCTAGGGCTAATATCTAGACTAGGGTTATGCTTAGAGATATTATGAGGGGGAGTTTAATTGTTATGTCTAGTGTAAGGGTTAGTTTTAGAGTAAGAGTGAGGTTTAGAGCTGGAAAATTATTAGGGTCAGTGTCAGTGTTAGGGTTTGGTTTAGGTTTGAGTTTAGGGTTAGGGCTTGAATTAGCATTAGGATTAGAGCTAGGGTAATTATTGAATTAGGTCTAGGGTTCAGGGTAGGTTTAGGGTAATTGATAAGTTTGGTAATAGTGATATGTTTAGGGTTCGACCTAGGGTTAGCATTAGGCTAAGGGTTATGTTTAGGGTAATGATATAGTTAGACTTAAGGTTACTGCTATGTTTGGTTAGGATTAGGTCTTTATTTCGGATTAGGGTGAGAGTTAGAACTAGGGTTAGGTTAGTTTTATGTATAGTGTAAGTTTTAATTTCTGAGCTATGGTTTGGCGTAAGCTGAGATTTAGATTCAGGATTAGGTCAAGGTATATGATTATGGTAGAATTTGGGTTAGGGAAACGGTTAGCATTAGACCTAGGATTAGTGGTAGGGTCAGTAATAAGATCAGGGTTAGTGTTAGGGTTTTGGATAGTGTTAGATCAAGAATGAGGGCAAGGGTTAGGAATATTAATAGGGTTAGTGTTTTGGTTAGCCAAAGGATTATGAATAGGCTTAGGGTTACCCTTAGGTTTAGGATTTTTCTTTGGTAAGGGATTTGTTTAGAACTAGGATTATAGCTATGGTTATGGTTAGAGTGAGGTTTAAAGCTAGGTTTAAGTCTTGGATTAGGCTTAGGTTTTGTGTTAGGGTTAGGGCTAGTGTTATGGCAATGGCTAATGCAATAACTAGGGTTACCATTAGGGTTAGTTTTAATGTTTGGGAATGGGTTAGGTTTAGTTTTAGGGTTAGGTTTAAGGTTAGGGTAATATTAATAGCTAGGTTTCATGTTAGGATAAGAGTCAGGGTCAGGCTTAGTTTAGGGTTAGAATAATGACTCAAATTAGGGCTAGGGTTACTATTAGGGTTCAGTTTATGGTGAGGGCAGTGATTAGAGCTAGGATAAGTGTAAGGATATGAGTCAGGGTCAGGGTTGGTTTTAAGGTCAGGCTTAAGACTTGAATCAGCGCTCTTGTTAGATCTAGTTGTAGTGCTATGATTTGATTTAAGTTAAATTTTAGGGTTAGGGCTCATACTCGGTTGTGTATTAGTTCTAGAGTTAGGATTAGGGCTAATGTTACTATTAGGATTAGGTTTAGGGTAGGGCTTATTTGGAATTAGGTTTAGATCTAGGGTTAGGGCTAGAACTAAATTTTCTTAAAGATTTATGGCTATGTTTAGGGTTATGGTAAGGGATAGGGTTAGAACAATGGGTAGGGCTAGGGTGAGATTTATTCTTAGGGCTAGGGTTAGGGTTAGGGTTAGGGTTAGAGATAGAGCTAAATTAGGGCTAGAATTCAGGGTAGGTTTAATATTTAATTTAAGCCTAGTGTTAGTGTTAGGGTTAGGGTAATATTTAGAGTATAAAGTTACAGTTTGGAGTTTAAGTATAGAGTTAGTGCAAAGTTTGGGGTAAGGGATGACTTTATAGCTATGTTTAGAGGTAGGGTGAAAATTACAATTAGGTTTAGGTCTGTGGTTAGGGTTATGTTTAAATTAAAGCTACATTTAGATTAGGATGAGAGCTAGGATTTTTTTTTTTTTTTTTTTAGGTTCAGGGCTAGGATTAGTCCTGAGGCTAACTTCAGGGTCAGAATTATGGTTAAAAATAGTTTTAGGGTTAAGATTATCAGTATGTCTAGTGTAAGGGTTAGGTTTAGTGTTAGCATCAGGTTTAGAGCCATGCGTATTATTAGAGCAAAGTTCTGGGTTAGGGTTTGGTACAGGTTAAGGTTGAAATGTAGGGCTTGAAGTAGCATTAGGTTTAGGGATAGGGTAATGGTAATTGATAGAGTTAAAAATCAGTTTAGAGCTAGGGTTTTGGTTATTATTAGAACTAGGATTTGGGTTAAGTTAGTGCAGGGTTAGGGTTATGGTTAATGTAAGTACGAGGGTTATGATTATGACTAATTTTAGTGTTTTAGGGCTAGGTTTACTGTTAGGTTAAGGTTTAGGGTTAGGGTGATGTTTAGACTTCGGGTTAGTGTTATTGTCAAAGTAAAGATCAGAGTTAGTTTTAAGGTTTATCTTAAAACTCGAATTAGGGCTAGGTTTAAGGCTAAGTGTAGGGTTAGGGCTTGGTTTAGGTTAAGGTTTAGGGTTAGAGCTTTACTTTGGTTTGGTTTTAGGGTAATATTAGGGTTAGTACAATTTTTAGAATTAGTGTTAGGGTTAGGGCTAGTCTTAGATTTAGGCTTAGGCTTCGTTTTAGAGTAAAATTTAGGGTTAGGTTTCTATCTAAGGTTAGTGCTAAGACTAAGAATAGGGCAAACGTTAAGATTAGGATTTGGGTTAGGGTAAGGATTATGGGAAGATATAGGATTAGAACAAGAGATAGGGCCAGTGTGAGAGTTAGAGTTACTCTGAGGGCTACGTTAGGGTTAGGATTAGGAAAAGGAAAAAATTACGGCTATGGTTAGTGTTAGGGCTAGGGTTAGAGAGAGTTTTAGAATTAGCTTCAGGGTTAGGGCTAGTTTTAGGCTTAGCCATGGAGTTAGGGTTAGATTTAAAGTTAGTTTTTGATATAGTGTTAAAGCTAGGGTAAAAATAGGGCAATGGTGATGACAAGGGTTAGGGTTAGAGTTAGGGTTACATTAAGGCTCAGGGATGTGGTGTTGGCTAGGTTTAGGGTGAGGGCAAGGGTTAGTATTACGTTAGGGCTTAGTTTGGATTAGGGTTATGATTAAGGCTAGGTATATGGCTGGAATAAAGTTTAGTGTTTTGTGTTAAGCTTAGGGATAGTATTAGGCCTAGGGCTAATGTCAGGTCAAGGGTTAAAGTTAGAGCTACACTTAGTGTTAAATTTATTGCTTGTTCCAGTGTAAGAATTAGGTTTAGGGTAAAATTCAGGTTTATATCTAGAGTTATTTTTAGGGTGAGGTTCAGAGTTATGGTTTGGGTTAGATTAGAGTTCAGCCTTAGGGTAATTACAGGGTTAGTTTTAGGGTTTAGCTATGTTTTAATGTAATGGATAGGGTTAGGGTTAGGACTAGTTTTATCTAAAGGGTTAGGGTTGTTGTTAGGGTAATGGATAGGTTTAGACTAAAGGTTAGGGCTAGCGTTATGTATATGATTTGCGCTAGTTTGGGGGTTAGTTTTAGGTTTGAGTTTAGGGTTAAAGCTATTTTTAGGACACATTTTATGCTAGGTTTTGGATTACGTTAGGTCTAAGGTGAAGGCAATGTCTAATGTATAAAGTATGATAATGATTAGCCCTAATTATAGGGTTAGATTTAGATCTAGGTCTAGTGTTAGTTTGAGGTTTACGGTGATGATGGTCTTTAGAGATAGGGTTAGTGTTAGGGTCAGAAACAGGGTCAGGGTTTGTTTTCAGGTTAGGATTAGGACTAGAATTAGAAATATAATTAGGGCTAGATGTAGGGTTAGGGTTTGGTAGGGTTAGGGTTAGGGTTATGACTCGGTTTTGCTTTAAGACTAGAGCTAGTGTTAGAGCTAGTTTTAGGATTAGCATTAGTGTGAGGGCTAGTGTTAGCTTTAGGTTTAGGCTTAGGTTTAGGGTTTGATTCATGTTTAGGGTTAGATCTAGGGTTATGGCCAGGGCTATGAATGGGGCTATAGTTACACCAAGGGTAAGCCTAGAATTAGGTTTCAAGTAAGGGATAGAGTTAGACAAAGAGTTTGGGTTAGGGTGAGAGAGTTAGTCTTTGGGCTAGATTTAGGGTTAGGATTAGGGATAGGGTTAAATTACGGCTAAGATTAGGGCTAGAGTTAATCTTAGTGTTATGCCTAGGGTTTAGATTAGCGATAAAATTAAGGCTATTCTTATGCTAGTATAAGGGACAGGGTTTGTGTTAGTATTAGGGCTAGGATTAAGGCTAAGGTTTATTTCAGGTCTAGGTTTAAGATTAAGCTTAGGAATAATTTTAGGGTTAGGCTTATGCCTAGGTCTAGTGTAAGGATTAGGTAGAGAAATTGTCAGGTTTATATCAAGGCAATTATTAGGGTAACAGTTATTGTTAGTGTTTAGGTTTAAGGTTAGATTAGGGCTCAAATTAACATTAGTTTAAGGGTTACCATAATGATTGGGTTAGGTTTGGCGTTCCGAGTATGTTTAGGGTAATTGATAGGTTTGGGAAAAGCAATAGGATTAGGGTTAAGCCTAGGATTAGGATTATTATAAGGGTTATTTTTATGGTAATAGATACATTGGAGTTAAGTTTAGGTCTATTGTTATGGTTATAATTAGGCCTTCTGTTAGGGTTAAGGTGAGGGTTAGAACTAGAATTAGGTTTAGGGTTATGTATATCATAAGGGTTATGTTCTGAGGTATGATTAGGGCTCAGATGAGAGTTGGGTTCACAGTTATATTTAGGGATAAGATTATGATAAATTATTGGTTAGGGTTGAGGTTAGGGTTAGACCTAGGTTTAGTGTTAGGGTCAGAATAAGGGTCAGGGTTAGGTTTAGGGTTTGGAATAGTGTTAGAGCTAAAATGATGGCTGGGGTTAGGACTATTAATATTGTAAATGTTTTCATTAGTATAAGGTCTAGGGATATGTCTAGGGTTACCCTTAGATTTAGGGTTTTGCATAGGGTAAAGAATTGATTTAGATCTATGGTTAGCACTATGGTTAGGGTAAGAGTTAGAGTTAGAGCTAGGTTTAGGGCTCGGTATAGCATTAGTTTTTGGGTTAGGGTTAGGTCTAAGATTAGGGCACCGGCTAATTTAAAAACTAGTGTTACAATTAGGATTAGATTTAAAGTTAGGGTTAGGGGTAGGTTGAGTGGTAGGCTTAGATTTAAAGTTAGGGTAATATTTATAGCTATAGTTTTTGTTAGGATAGGTGTAAGGGTCAGGATTAGTTTTAAGGTGAGGCTTAGGACTCAAATTAGGGCTAGGTTTAGGTCTAGGTTTAGTGTTAGTGTTTGTTTGATGTTAAGTTTTAGGTTTAGGGCTAATTTTCAGTTTGGTTCCCTTCTAGAATTAGGGTTAGGGCTAGATTTATGATTAGCATTAGGATTAGGGCTAGTGTTAGTGTTAGGCTTAAGGTTAGATTTAGAGTTAAGGTCAGGGTTGAGACTAACTTTAGGTCAAGTGCTAGTGCTAGTGTTAGGTTTATAGTAGCACATAGAGATAAAAATATGAATAGGGCTAGGGCAAGGGTTAGAGTTAGTTTTAGGGCTGGGGTTTGGATACAGTTAGAAATAGAGCTAAATAAGGTTTAGGATTAGGGCTAGGTATTTTTGTTTAGCTTAAGCCTAGTGTTAGGTTTAGGATTAGGTTTAAATTTAGTGTAAGAGATTACATTATAGCTAGGTTTAGAGGTAGGGTGAGGGTTAGAATTAGGGTTAGGTGTAGAGTTAAAGTTAGGGTTATGTGTAAGGATAGGTTTAGGGCTAGGATGAGTGCTATGTGTGTTTTTAGCATTAGAGACAGGATTATGGCTAGGGTTAATTTCAGGTTCAGTATTATTGTTAAAGATAGTTTTAGAATTAGGATGATGGCTAAGTCTAAGCCAAGGGTTAAATGTTGAGTTATGGTCAAGTTTAGAGCTAGCGGTATTATTAGGATCAAGTCTGGGTTAGGGTTTGGGATAAGTTAAGGTTTCAAGTTAGGGCTTGAATTAGTTTTAGGATTTGGGTTAGGGTAATAATAGGTTTAGGTTTAGGATTCTGGTTAGGTTTAGGGTAACAGAAGTGTTAGGATTTGGGAAAGGGTTAAGTTTATTTCTATATTTATGGTTTATCTTCATGCTTAGAGTTATGCTTATGCTAATAGAGTTAGAGATCAGTTTAAGATTAGAGTTTTGGTTACAGTTATGGCTAGTGTTAGGGTTAGGTTAGGTTTAAAACTAGGGTTAAGACTTGGATTAGGTCTAGGTTTTGGGTTATGTTAGGGCTAGGCTTAAGATTACAGCTAATGTAAGCACTAGGTTTACAATTAGGGCTAGTTTTAGGGTTTTAATGCTAGGTTTCGTGTTAAGGTTAAGTTTACAGTTAGGGTGATTTGAGAGCCAGTAGTGTTAGGGTCAGTGTCAGGGTCAGGGTTATTTTTAGGGTTCGGCTTCAAACTCAAATTAGGGCTAGCGTTAGGTCTAGGTGTAAGGTTAGGTTTTAGTTTAGGTTAATTTTTAGGGTTAGAGCTATCTCTCGATTTTGTATTAGGGCTAGGGCTATTTTTAGGGCATGTTTTAGGATTAGTATTATTGTCTGGGCTAGTGTTAGTGGTAGGCTTAGGCTTCCATTTAGGGCTAGATTTAGAGTTATATTTTGCCTAAGGTTAGTGCTAGTGATAAGGATAGGGAAAGGGTTAGTACTAGGGTTAGTGCTAGGTCTAGGGTTATGGTAAGGAGAGGATTAGAAGGAGTGATATGGCTAGTGTGAGAGTTAGAGTTTGTTTTAAGCTAGGGTTAGGGTTAGGTTTTGGGATAGAGCTAAATTATCACTAGGGTTATGTAAGGGCTAGGGTTAGGACTAGTTTTAGGATTATGCTTAGGCATTGAGTTAGGGTTAGATTTAGAATTAGGTTTCGGTCTAGGGTTATGCTAGGGCTAAGAATAAGGCAAGGGTTACCATTAGGATTAGGGTTAGAGTTAGGTTTTAGCTTAGCCTAAAGATGTGTTTATTGCTTGGTTTAGAGAAATGTGAAGGGTATTATTAGGGTTAGAACTAGGTTTGGGGTTAGGGTTATGATTAAGGGTATGTTTGGGGCTACTATAATGACTAGAATTTAGGTTTAGGGATAGTATTAGGATATGACTAATGTCAGGTCTATGGTTACAGTTAGGGATAGATTAAGTGTTAGGTTCATGGCTTGGTTCAGTGTAAGGGTTAGGTTTTTAGTTAGGGTCAGGTTTAGACTTAGGGTTATTTTTAGAATAAGGGTCAGGATTAGGGTGTGGGTTAATTTAGTGTTTAGGTGCAGGTCTCAAATTAGAGTTAGATTTAGGTTAGGGTAAGGACCAGATTAGGTTTAGGATTTAGGTTTGGTTTAATGTAATTTATAGGGTTAGGGTTAGTCATAAGGTTATCAGAAGTGTGAGGGGTTATAGTTTTGGTAATGCATAGGTTTAGCCCTAAAGTTAGTACTAGGGTTATGTATAGGATTTAAGCTATTGTTTGCATTAGTGTTAGGTTTCAGTTTAGGGTTTAAGCTAGGTTTAGGATTTGGCTTAAGTCTTGGGTTATGGCTAGTATAGGGGTAGAGTTAAGGCTACCCCTAATGTATGAAGTAGGTATATGATTACAGCTAGTCATAGATTAGAGTTAAGTCTAGGCCTAGTGTTAGAATTAGGTTTACGGTGATGATGATATTTAGCACCAGTTTTAGTGTTAGGGCCAGAATCAGAGTCAGGGTTAGTTTTCTGTTTAAGGTTAGACTATAATAAGGGATAGGGTAAGGGATAGTTGTACGGTTAGTGTTTGGTTTAGGGTAAGGGTTAAAGTTAGTGCTATGACTCAGTTTGGTTTTAGGTCTAGAAGTATGGATAGGGGTAGTTTTAAGATTAGTCTTAGGGTTAGGGCTAGTGTGAGTGTGAGATTTAGGCTTAGGTTAAGAATTAGGGATAAGAGTAGTGTTATGGTTAGATTTAGTCTTAGGGTTAGGTTTAAAATTAGAGTTTGGTTAATATAAATGTTCTGAGATAGGGCTAATTATAAGGCTAGGGTAGGGCTATGTTTAGGGCTAGGAGTTTGTTGATGGTAAGGGGAGAGGGTTAAAACTAGGTATAAAGCTAATTTGAGAGTTAGAGTTAGTCTTAGGGCTAGAGTAAAGGTTACAGATAGGGCTAAATTAGGGCTACAATTATGGCTAGGTTTAGTGTTAGGGTTAGGCTTAGGGTTAGGGCTAGGGTTAGTGTCAAGATTAGGTTTAGGGTTAAGTATAGCGAAAGGGATGGGGATATAGCTACTTTCAGGACAAGGGTGAGATTTAGAGTTAAAGATAGAACTAACTCTAGGGTTAGGGTAATGATTAAAATAAGGTTCATAGGTAGGATTTTGGCTAAGTTTTATATTAGAGCTAGGGCTAGGATTAGAGCTTTGGCTATTGTCAGGTCTAGGGTACAGTTAGGTATAGTTTTAGGGTTAGGTTTATGGCTAGTTCTATTGTAAAGTGTATGTTTCTTGTTAGGGTCAGGTGTGGAGCTATGTTTGAGTCAGGGTCAAGGTTAGGGTTTGGGTTAGGTTAAGGTTCAGGTTTAGTGCTCAAATTAGTCTTATGTTTAGGAATTGGGCAATAACGCAGTTAGAATTAGGGTTCAGGTTACGTGTAGGTTAATGGAGAGGGTTAAGGCTATTGCTAGGATTAGGGTCCACCTAGGGTTAAAATAAGGATTATAGTTATCTTAGGGAATGAATAGGGTTAGAGGTATGGTTAGGGCTTAGTTTAGAGCTAGGTTTAGTGTTAGTGTTAGGGTCAGTGTTCAGGTTAGAGATGGTTTAAGGTAAAAGGCAGAATTAGGATTAGAGTTAGGTCAGGGGATAGGGTTAGTGTTTGCTTTAGGTTAAGAACTCTTAGGGCTAGGGCTCAAGTTTGTTTTTGTTTTTTTGGTTTTTTTTTTTTTTTGGTCTAGGTCTAGAGTTATTGCTATATTTAGGATTAGGCTTAGGTCTAGGGTGCTAGTTTTAGGGCTTGGTTCAGGGTTAGGGTCAGATTTAGACAGAGAGCTTGTGTTATGGTAAGGATTTGAGGTAGAGTTACAGGTACAATGAGGACTAGAGTTTGGACTAGTAATAGGGTGAGTATTTGTATTAGGCTATGTAATAGGATTAGGGCTAAGGTCAGCATAATGGAAAGGGTTTGGCTAAGGGTGAGTGATAGAGTTAGAGCTAGGGTAAGGGTTAGTGTTAGGGCTAAGGTTAGGTTTAGATTTAGGTTTACTTCTAAGCTTAGGGCTCAGTTTAGGGCTATTTTTTCTGTTAGGTTTAGGGCTAGAATTAGGGCTATGACTAATATAAGAACTGAGTTTATGATTAGAGTTATTATTTGGTCTTGATATAGTGTTAGTGCTATCTTTAGTGTTAGTGTGACATTTAGAATTCTTGTAAGTGTTAGAATATAAGTCAGTGTCAGGATTAATTTTAGGACTAGGACATGAAATAAAGCTAGAAGTTTATGGTGAGGCTTATGGTTAGGTTTTGCTTTAGGTTAATATTTAAGTTTAGGACAATGGTTCAGTTTTGTTTAAGGGATAATGTTAGGGTAATGACTTGTTTTAGGATTAGCAATAGTGTTAGGTCTAGTGGTAGGTTGAGGATTAGGCTTAGGGTTAGGATCAAATATAAATTTATGGTTAGATCTAGGGTAGGGTCTAGGGCTAGGGTTAGTGCTAGGGTTAAGGATAAGGTTAGGGCTTGTGTTAGGTTTATTGTAATGGATAGGGTTTCAACTAGAAATAGGGCTGGTTAGAGTTAGAGTTGGTCTTAGGCCAAGGTTAGGGGTAGAGATGGGTTAAAATAAATTAGGGCTTGGATTAGTTCTAGGGTATGTGTTAGGGTTAGATCTATGGTTAAGACTAGAGATATGGTTAGTGTTAGGGTTAGACTTAGTGATAGGGTTAGGGGAAATTATGGGGTTATACCTAAGCATTAGGGCTATGGATTATGGTTATGGCTAGTATTAGGGTTAACGTTATAGATAAGTCTAGTGTTATGGTTAGATTTTGAGTTAGGATAAGATTTAGAGCTAGGGTTTTTGTTAGGATAAGCATCAGTGTTTGGGTTACGGTTAGGGGCAGAATTAGGAATAGCATTGTGTCTAGGCATAGAGATAGTGTTTGTGTTAAGTTGAGGGTTATTGTTAGGGCTAGTTCAAGGTTTTTCTTTAGGGCTAGGGCTAGATTTATGCCACTATTTAAAATAAGGTTTGGTCTAGTGCTAGTGTTACTGTTTGGAATAAGTATAAATTTACCAGTAAGTTTAGGGTTAGGGTCAGGTTTAGATCAAGGGTTAGTGTTAGGATCAAAATAAGGGTCAGGTTTTGGGTAAAGCCTAGAGCAAGAATGAGGCTGAGGATTAGGACTAGTAAAAGATTTAGGGTTTGGGAGAGACTAAGAACTAGTGTTGGACAAGGGTAGCAGTAGGGTGAATTTTTTGCTTAGGGTAATGAATAGAATTAGAGGTAGGGTTTGAATTAGGGATAGAGTTAGGGATAGGGTTAGGGTTAGGGTTACATTTGAGATTACGTTTAGTGTTAGTTTTGCAATTTGAGTTAGTGTGAGGTTTAGGGTTATGGTTAGGAATAGTGTTAGTGTTTGGGTTATGATTATAGTTAGGTCTAGGAATAGTGTTAGGTTTAGGGTTAAGGTTATTGTTAGGTAAACGATTAGGACTAATCGGTGTTATAGTTAGGGACAAGGTTAGGTTTGGGTTAATGTTAGGGTTAAGCTTAGGTTTAGAGACAGAGTTAGGTTTAGGGATACGGTTAGTGTTAAGGTTAAGGTTAGTTTTATGTTTATAGTTAGGATTTAGTTTTAGGGATTGTGCTAGGTGTAGGGTTACAGTTAAGATTAGGGAAACACTTAGGGTAAGAATTAGAATTAGCGTTGGGGGAGTGTTAGTGATAGGTTTAGGTTTAGTGTTTGTGATAGGGTTTGGTTTAAGCTTAGGGTTCAGGTTAGGGTTAGTGTTAGTTTTATAGTTAAGGTTAGGGTTGGATTTAGGGGTAGTGTTAGGGTTAGTGTTTGATTAGAGTTAGGTTTTGCATTAGGGTTAGGGTTAAGGTTATTATTAAGGTTAAAGTTAAGATTAGAGTTAGAATTAGGGATAAGGTTAGAGTTATGGTTAGGGTTAGTATTAGGTTTAATTTTAGGATTATGGTTAATTTTAGGGTTAGGGTTGTTGTTAAGGTTAGTGTTAGGGTTCATGTTAGGGTTAGTTTTAGGTTTAGGTTTAGGATTAGGTTTAGGTAGAGGTTAGGGTTAGGTAAGGATTAGAGTTATGGTTTGGTTAGGGAATATGTTAGGGTTAGGATTAGGTTAAGGATTTCTCTTAGAGTTATGGTTAGTGTGTGGGTTGTTAGGGTTTAGGTTAGGTTTAAGTTTAGGTTTCGTGTTAGAGTTATGGTTAGGGTTATGGTTTCGATTTGGTTTAGGGTTCATGTTAGAGTTAGGGTTTGGGTTACTTTTAAGTTTAGGTGTAGGTTTATGGTTAGGTTTAGGTTTAGGGTTAGTTTTAGGGTTAGGTTTAGAGAAAGTGTTAGGGTTAGAATTACATTTATGGTGAGGTTTAGTGTTAGTGTTAGTGTTAGATTTAGTGATAGTGATAAGCTTAGGGTTAGCTTTAGGACTATTGTGAGTGGTAGGGTTAGATTTACAGTTAGTTTTAGTGTTAGAGTAAGGGTATGGTTTAGGAAAGTCTTAGGGTTAGGGTTAAGATTAAGGTTAGGGTTAATATTAGGGTAAGGGTTCATGTTAGGTTTAGGCTTCATTGTAAAGTTAGGGTTAGGGTTCGTGTTAGGGTTAAGGTTAGGGTTAAGATTAGGATAAATGTTAGAATTAGGTTTAGGGTAGTATTAGTGTTAAAGTTAGGTTTAAGTTTAGTTTTAGGGTTTGTGCTCTGGTTAGGGTTAGGGTTAGTTTAGGGTTCGTGTAAGGGTTAGGGTTATGTTTACAGTAAGAATTAGTTTAGTGATAGGATTAGAATTAGTGTTAGGTTAGGATTTGAGTTAGCATATGGTTTGTGTTAATCTTAGAGTTTGAGTTAGGTTTAAGTTAAAGGATACGGTTAGATTTAGAATTGTGGTTAAAATTATGGGTTTGGTTATGGTTAGGTTAAGTCTTTAGGGTAGGATTAGGCTTAGGGTTTTTGTTAGAGTTATGGAAAGATACTGTTAACAGTTAGGGTTAGTGTGAGGGTAGGGTTAGTTTTAGGTTTAAGTGTAGCATTAGTGTTACTGTCAGGGTCAATGTTAGAGTTATGATTAGGGTTAATGTTAGGTTTAGCAATAGGATTATGCTTAGGTTTATGGTAGGGTTAGGGTTGGGGTTAGGGTTAGTTGTAGGTTAAGTGTTAGATTTATGGACGGGTTAGTCGTAGGGTAAAAGTAGGTTTAGATTTTACATTTGGATTAGGGTTTGTGTTGAGGTTCGAAATTGGGGAAGAAATAAGGTTAGAGTTAATGTTAGGATTAGTGTTAATGTTAGGGTTGGGGTTAGGGTTCATGTTAGAATAAAGGTTAGGGATTCAATTACTGTTTGGGTTAAGATTAGATATAGGTTTAGTGTTATTTTTAAGTTTAGGGTAGTGTTAGTGTTAGGGTAAGGGTTAGGCTTAGGTTAGGGTTAGGGTTAGGATAGGGTTAGGTTAAAATAGTTAAGTTTTAGAATAAATATAATTTTAGGTTTATTTTTATTTTTAGGTTTAGCGTTAGGGTTTTGTTAGAAAAATGTTTGGCTTAGGAATAGGGGCATGTTAAGATTAGAATTAGGGATAGTTTTAGGTTTAGGTTTAGGGATAGGTTTAAAATTAGTGTTAGGGTTATGATTAGGGTTAGGGTAAGTGATAGATTATGGGTAGGGTTAAGGTAAGTGTTAGGTTTAGGTTTAGTGTTAGGGTTAGTTGTAGGGTTAGGTTTAAATTTAGGTTTAGGATTGGAGTTACGATTAGTGTTAGGTTTAGTGTTAGTGTTAAGGTTAAGTTGAGAGTTCCTGTTAGGGTTAGGGTTAGGGTTAGGTTAGTGTTAGGGTTATACTTAAATTTAACTGTTTTTTACGATTAGTATTAGTGTTTTGTTTAGTTTTTGTGTTTGCATTAGTGATTAGGTTCGGGTAACGTTGTTTTCGAGTTAGTGTTAGGGCTGAGGTTAGGGATAGTGTTAGTATTAGGGTTAGGAATTGCGTTAGGGTTAGTGTTAGCTTTAGTATTAGAGTTTTGGTTAGTTTTAGGTTTAAGGTTAATGTTATAGTTAGGGTGTTGGTTAGTGTTAGGTTATGGTTATGTTGCAGTTAGGGTTAGTTGTAGAATTAATGTAAGTTGTCCAATTAGGGTTAGGGTTAGAGTTAGGTTTGGTGTTAGTGTTGCATTAGGGTTAAGATTAGCGTTAGGGTTAGTGTTAGGTTTAGCAATAGGATTTGTGTTAGGGTTAGGGTTGCGTTAGGCTTAGAGTTTCAGTTAAGATTATTGTTCCAGTTAGAAATAGGATTTATATAAGGGTTAGGTTTAGGGTTATTGTTAATTATAGGGTTAGGCTTAGGGTTAGCATTTGTGTTAGGCTTAGAGTTAGGGTAGGGTTAGTGTTTGTGATAGTATTAGGTTTAGGCTTAGGGTTCAGGTTAGGGTTATGGTTAGGTTTTAGATTTAGGTTTAGGGTTGGCATTAGATTTAGGGTTAGGGTTACTGTTAGGGTTAATGTTCGGTTTGTGTTAGAGTTTGTGTTAGGGTTAGGTTTAAGTTTGTCTTTATTGTTATGGTTAAGATAAGATTTATAATTAAAATTAGGGTAAGGGTTAGGGCTACGGTTTGCATTAGGGTTAGGGAAAGTGTAATGTTTAATTTTAGGGTTAAGATTAGTGTTAATTTTAGGGTTAGGGATAGAGTTAGTGTTAGGAATAGGGTTTGGGTTAAGGTTACTGTTAGTGTTAGGGTTAGGGAAAGGGTTAGAGTTAGTTTTAGGTTAGGGTTACTGTTGCTGTTAGGGTTAGGGGTAGGCTTAGTGGTAGGCAAAGCTTACTGTTGTGGTTAGGATTAGTGTTTGATTAAGTGTGAGTGGTCCTGTTAGGGTTAGGATTAGGGATAGTGTTATAATTAGGGTTAGCTTTAGGATCAGTGATAGACTTAGTATTAGTGATTTGGTTACATTTATGTTTAGGGTTAGTGTTAGTTAAAAGGTCAAGGTTAGTGTTAGGTTTGGGTAAAGGTTAGTGTTAGTGTTAATGTTAGGGTTAGTGTTAGTACTAATTTTTGAGTTAGGGTTAGAGGAATGTTTAGTGTTAGGGTTAATGTTAGAGTTACGATTTGGGTTAGGGTATATTTAGGTTTATGAGTAGGGTGAGTTTACGATAAGAGTTAAGGTTAAGATTTATGTTTATGTTATGGTTAGTTTTAGGATTAGGATTAGAGTTGTCGTTGCGTTTATGACTAGGGTTACTCTTAGGGTTAGTAGTAATGTTAGTGGTAGGCTTTTGGTTAGTGTTAGGGTTAGGGTCAGCATTAGATTAAGGTTTAGGTTTCGGTTTAGTGTTAAAATTAGAGTTATTGTTAGTGTTAGGTTTAGGGTTAGGGTAATTGTTAGGGTTAGGGTTAGGGTAAGTGTTTGGCTTAGGGTTGGTGTTAGGATTAGGGTTAAAGTTAGTGTTATGGTTGAGGTTAGGTTTGGCTTTAGGGTTCATGTTAAGGATAGGGTTATGGTTAGATTTAGGTTATGGTTAGCGTTTGGCTTAGGGTTTGTGTTAGCATTAGGGTTAGGGTTGGTGTTAGGCTCAGCTTTAGATTATTGATAGGGTTAGTGTTACAGTTAAAGTAGGATAAGCATTAGTGTTTGGTTTAGCATTATAGGGTTATAATTAAGTTTAGGGTTAGATTTATGGTTCAGATTATGGTTAGATTCAGGTTTAGAGTTAGGTTTTAATTTTTATGTAAAGGTTAGGGTTAGGTTTGAATTGGTGTAATATTTAGAATTATGGTTAGACTTAGGGTTAGGATAATGGGTAGTATTAGGTTTCAGGTTAGGATTAGTGTTAGGAGTACTACTAGGCTTAGGGTTAAGGTTTGGGGTTTGGTTTGTGTTTAGGGTTAAGTTTAGCGTAAGGTTTAGGGTTAGTCTTAGGGTTAGGGTTATAGTTCATGTTAGGATTAAGGTTAGTGTTTGTTTAAGTTTTGGGGTAGGATTAGGGTAAGTTTTAGGGTTAGTGTTCATTTTGGGTTAGGTTTAGTGTTAGGGTTATAGTTACAGTAAGCATTGGTTTTAGGATGATGGTTATTGTTTGTTTAGTCTTGGGTTCATGGTAAGTTTAGAGTTAGGGTTTGTGTTATTGTTAGGATTAGGATAGGGTTAGTATTGGTGTTAGGGTGAGTGTTTCATTTAGTGTTAGGATTATGTTTAGGGTTAGGGTAAGGGTTATGATTAGACTTATTGTTACTGTTATGCTTAGAGATAGGGTGAGTTTTAGGGTTCGGTTTAGGGTTAGTGTTAAGTATACTTTTAGGTTTAGGAGTAGTATTATGGTTAGGTTTAGTGTTATGAATATGATTAAGGTTATGTGTAGGTTTAGGTTAAGGGTTAGGTTTGGGTTAGGGTTAATTTTAGGGGTATGGTGAGGGTTACTGTTAGGGTGATGGTTATGTTTGGAGTAGGGTTTGTTTTAGGGATAGGGTTAGGGTTAGTTTTACCATGGGTTAGAGTTAGGTTTATGATTCTTGTTAGGGTTAGAGTTACTGTTATATTTAGGTTTAGTTTTAGGATTAGGCTTAGTATTAGTTTTAGGCATAGAGTTAGGGTAAGCATTAAGGTTTAATTTTGTGTTAGGGTTATGTTTTGCGTTAGTGTTCATGTTTTATTAGAGTTAAGGTAAGGGTTAATGTCAGGTTTAGGGTTATGATTACAGTTTGTATTATTGTTAGAGTTAGAATTAGGTTCAGTGTTTGGTTTAGAGTTAGAATTTGAGTGAAATTAAGTGTTAGAATTAAGGTTAGGGTTATGGTAAGTCTTATGATTAGGATTATTGTTAGGATTAGGTTTAGGTTTCGGGTTGGGTTAGGGTTAGGGTTAGTTTTAGGGATCAGGTTAGGGTTGAGTTTAGTGTTCGTGTTAGGGTTAGGATTATGGTTAGGTTTATTTGAAATTAGATTAGGGTTAATGTTCGTGTTAGGGTAGGCTTAGTTTTAGCGTTATGTGTAGGTTTAGGTTTAGGGTTAGTGTTAATGTTAGTGTTAGGGTTAGGGTTATTGTTAGCATTAGGGTTAGGGTTAGATATAGTGTTAGTGTTAGCATTAGTGTTAGGGTTAGGGTTATCATTAATGTTATGGTTAGTATTAGAATTAGGGTTAGAGTTTGGGATAGGGTTAGATTTCGGGTTAGACTTACAGTTAGTATTAGGGTTAGGCTTAGATTTAGATTTAAGAATAGTGGTAGGGTTAGGGATAGGTTTGGAGTTACTGTTAGGGTTAGAATTAATTTTAGGGATAGTTTTATATTTAGGGTTAAGTTTAGGGTTAGTGTTATGGTTAGATTTAGCTTTATGTTTAGTTTAATATATGGGTTTGAGTTTGGGTTAGGTTTAACCTTAGGTTTAGATTAAGTTTAGAGTTACTGTTAGTGTTAGGGTTAGAGTTTGTATGGGAGTTAGGATTAGTGTTATTTTAAGTTTTAGGGTTAGTGTTAGGGTTAGTTATAGGGTTTGAGATAGTTTGGGGCTTAGGATTAGTGTTAGAGTTATAGTTAGAGTAAGGGTTGATTTTAGGATTAGGATTAGGGTTTGATTAGTGTTAGGGTAAGTTTAGGGTTAGGATTTGTGTTATGGTTAGTGTTAAGTTAGTGTTAGTCTTAGGGTAAGTGTTAGGTTTAGGCTTAGGGTTATTGTTATTGTTAGTTTTAGGGTTCGTCTTAGGATTACTGTTAGTGTTAGGGTTAATTTTAGGGTTATGGTTATTGATAGGGTTAGCATAAAAATAAGGTTTAGGATTAGGGTGAATGTTATGATTAGAGTTATCGTTAATGTTTGACTTAGGCATAGGGTGAGTGTTAGTGTTTGTGTTAGGGTTAGGGTTAAGTTTTGTGTTAGGTTTAGTGTTAGTGTTATGGTTAGATTTATTGTTATGATTATGATTAGGGTTAGGGATAGGTTTAGTCTTAGTTTTATGTTAGGGTTAGGGTTAGGTATATGGTGAGGATTAGTGTTATCGTTAGGGTTATGTGTGCGGTAAGGGTTTGTTTTAGAAATAGAGTTAGGATTAGGTTTACATAGGGTTAGGGATAGGGTTACTATTTGTGTTAGGGTTAGGGTTAAGGTTAGTGTTAGGTTTAGATTTAGGTTTAGAATTTGGATTAGTGTTAGTTTTAGGCTTAGAGTTAGGGTTAATATTCAGATTAAAGTTAGTCTTAGGGTTAGGTTTAGGGTTAGTGTTCATGTTTGATTAGAGTTAAGTTAATGTTTTTAGCTACGTTTAGTGTTATGATTACATTTAGTATTACTGTTTGAGTTAGGATTAAGTCAAGTGTTTGGTTTAGAGTAAGTATTAGGGTTTATTGTTAGGTTTAGGATTAGTGTAATGGTTAGGTTTATGGTTATGATTAGGATTATTGTTAAGATTAGGTTTAGGGTTAGGGTTAGGTTAAAATTAGAGTTAGGGTTAGATTTGGGATTACATTTAGGGTTACAGTTAGGGTTAAGTTTACTTAGAATTAGAGTTAAGGTTAGGGTTTGTGTTAGGGTAGGGTTAGGGTTAGTGTTATGTTTAGGTTTAGGTTTAGGGTTAGGGTTAGTGTCAGTGTTAGGGTTAAGGTTGGTGTTAGCTTTAGGGTTAGGGTTAGGTTTAGGGTTAGTGTTAGTGTCGGGGTAAGGGATAGGATTATCATTAGTGTTTCTTTTAGGATTAGGTTTAGGTTTTAAGTTTAGGATTAGGGTTAGATTTAGGGTTAGAGTTACTCTTACTAATAAGTTAGGCTTAGGTTGAGATTTAGGAATAGTGTTAGGGTTAGAGATTGGTTTAGATTTAATATCAGGGTTAGGGTTTAATTTTAGTTTTAGTGTCATATTTAGAGTTAAGTTTAGGGTTAGTGTTATGGTTAGGTTTAGGTTTAAGTTTAGTTTCTATATATGGGTTTGGGTTAGGGTTAGCACTAGTGTTTTGGTTAGAATTAGTTTAATGGGTAAGATTTAGGTTAGGTTTAGTGTTAGGTTCATGTTTTTTTTTAGGGTTAGGTTTTGTGTGATGGTTAGAATTAGAGTTATAGTTAGTTTAAGTATATGGTTATTCTTAGGTTAAGTTCAGGGTTGAGTTTAGTGTTAGGGTTAGGTTTAGGTTAAGGTTTAGTGTAAGGTTTAGTGTTAGAGAGAGTGTTAGATTTAGGGTTAGGTTTAAGCTTAGGTTTAGAAATAGGTTTAGTTTTTGTGTTAGGTTAAAATTAGTTTTAGGGTCAGGGTTAAGGTAAGTGTTTGGTTTATGTCAGAGTTAGGGTTATAGTTAGGTTAGGTTTAGAGTTAGTATTTGGATTAGGGTTAGGTTTAGTTTTAGATTTATGGTTAGTGTTAGAGTTAGGGTTAAGGTTTATGTTAGGTTAATGTTAGAGTTAGCATTAGGGTCAGATTTAGTGTTAGAGTTAGATTTAGTGTTATTGTCACGGTTACAGTTAAGTTTAATTTTAGTGTTATGGTTAGGTTTAGGTTTATTGTTAGATTTGTGGTTAGGGTTCATTTTAGATTTAGGGTTATGGATTTTTTTAGGGTTATATTGGGGGTTACGGTGAGGGTTAGGGTTAGAATTACAGTTAGAGTTAATGTAAGGAATAGTGTTTGTGTAAGGGTTATTTTTGGGTTTAGGCTTAGTGTTAGATTTAAGATTAGGGTTAGTTTTGGGTTAAGGTAAGGTTGAGTTTTATGGTTAATGATAGGGTTAAGTTTATGGTTAGAATTATGGTTATGGTGAAAATTAACTTTAGGGTTAGAGTTAGGTATAGGGTAAGTGTTAGGTTAATGTTAGGGTCACGTTTAGGGTTAGTGTTAGGGAAAAGATAAGGTTTAGGTTTAGTGGTAGCATTTTGGTTAGGGTTTGTTTTAGGGTCAAATTATGGATTGTGAAAAGATTAGGGTTAGTAATTGTTAGGGTTAGGGTTAGAGTTATGGTTAGTGTTAGATTAGTTTTAGTTTATGATTAGTTTAAGGGTTAGGGTTATGGTTATGGTAAGTGTTGAAGTTAGGGTTCAAATTAGGGTTAGGGTTAGTTTTAGGGTTACAGTTAAATTTTTAGTTTTTATTTAGTCTTAGTGTTTTGGATAGGGTTAAGAAATTTTTTAGTGTTAGGTATAGATCTGTGGTTAGTTTTAGGGTTAGATCTAGGGTTAATGGTAGGGTTTGTGTTATGACTAGTTTTAATTTTATGATTAGGTTTCGTGTTAGGCTTAGGGTTAGGGTTATGATTAGGGGTAGTTGTAGAGTTAGGGTTTGGGTTATTTTTCAGGGTAGGGTTAGAGTCAGTTTTAGACTTAAGGTAAGGAATAGGATTAGTGTTAGGATTAGTGTTAGGGTGAACAAAATTGTTTCTAGTAAGGTAAGTGTTAGGGTTGGGGTTTGTGTTAGGTTTAGGGATAGAATCAGTTATATTGTTTTGATTAGGATTGGGGTTAAAGTGAGGCTTAGTGCTTGGTTTTAGCTTAGATTTAGGCTTATGCATAGGTTAGGGTTAGTGTGAGTTTTAGGGTTAGGGTTAAGTTCAGAGTTAGTGTTTTGTTTCAGGTTAGAGTTTGGGTTGGGGTTAGTGATAGGGTTGAGGTTGGGGTTAAGTTTAGTGTTAAGATTAGGGTTAGTAAAGCATTATGGTTAGGATTAGGGTAAGAGTTAGGGTTTGGGTTCAGGTATATGTTCGGAGTATGGTTTGGGTTAGGGTTAGGTTTATATTAGGCTTCAGATTATTGTTAAGATTAGGTTTATGGTTAGGTTTATGGTTAGTCTTAGGGTTAGGGTTAGGGTTATGGTTTGTATATGGGTTGGGTTTGAGGTGAGGGTTTGTCTTAGAGTTAGAGTTAGGGTTAAGTTTCGTGGTAGCATTAGGTTTAGGGTTAATGTTAGGCTTAGTTTTAGGTTAAGGGTTACTTTAAGTGTTAGAATTCAGGCTTCTGTTAGGTTTAGGGTTAGCATTTGTGTTAAATTTAGGGTTAGGCTTAGTGTTAGTGTTAGGTTTATGTTTATGGTTAAAATTAGGAATAGTGTTAGCATTCGGGATAGCCTTAGTTAGAGTTTGAATTAGGGTTAAAACTAGGCTTACTGTTAAGTATACGGTTATGTTAAGAGTTAGCGTTACAGTTAGTATTAGGGATAGAAAAAGTGTTAGTATCAGGGTTTGTGTTAAAAAAAATTTCAGGATTAGGGTTAGTTTTAGCATTAGGGTTAGGTATAGGATTTGTGTTAGTGTTAGGGATAGTGTTAAGAATAGTGTCAAGTTTTGGGTTAGGTTTAGGCTTAGGGATAGTGATAGATTTAGTGTTAGGGTTAGTATTAGTGTTAGGTTTAGGTTTAATGTTAGGTTTCGCTTTAGCGTTAGGGTAAGGTAAAGATTACGGTTAGGGTTACGTTAGGGTTTTATAATCGTTAGGGTTAGGGTTAGGTCAGAATTCACATAAGGGTTTGGGTTAGGCTTAGTTTTAAGGTTAGAGTTAAATTTAGGTTTAGTTTTAGCTTTAGTGTTATGGTTAGTGTTAGTTTAGGGTTAGTGTTAGAATTAGCGTTTGGTTTATGGTTAGTGTTAGTGTTAGGGTTAGGGTTAGTTTGAGGGTTAGTGTTAGGGTTTATGGTAGGTTTAAAATGAGGCTTTGTTTTAGGGTTGTGTTATGGGTTAGTGTTAGGCTTAGTGTTAGTGTTACAGTTAGGGTTAGGATTAAGTTTTGGATTAGTGTTTGGATAAGGGTTAGAGTTAGGTTTAGGGTTAGTGTTAGGGTTACATTTAGGTTTACTGTTGGGTTAGGTTTAGGTTTAGGCTAAGTTAAAGGTAAGTTTTAAATTTATGGTTAGTGTTAGGATTAGGGTTAGTGTTTCGTTTATGGTAAAGATTAGGGTTGGGGTTAAGTTGAGGGTTAAGATTAGTGTTAGGTTAGTGTTAGGCTAAATTTAGGGTTAGTGTTACGGTAGGGTTCATATTAGGATGTGGGTTTATGTTGGATTAGGGTTAGAGTTAGGTACTGTTAAGGTTATGGTTCATGAGTTAGGGTTAAGGTAAAGGTTATTATTACCTTTAGGGTTAATATTAGGCTTAGGTAAAGGTTTAGGGAAATGGTTAGGGTTAGGGGTATGTGGGGCTTAGGATTAGTTTTAGGGTTACAATTAGTGTTAATTTTAGGTTTAGGGTTAGGATTAGGGTTCGTGATAGGGTTAGTTCAGATTTAGGTTTATGGTTAGTGTTAGGGTTTGTGTTAGGTTTAGGATTAGGGTTAGTTTTAGGGTTAGTTCAGATTTAGGGTTATGGTTAGTTTTAGGGTTAGTGTTAGGTTTCAGGTTTGCATTTGTGTTAAGGTTAGGATATGGTTTAGATTAAGTGTTACTGTTAGTGTTAGGGTTAGAGTTAGGATTAGGGTTATGTTTAGGTTTAGTGTTAGGTTTACGTTTAGGATATGCGTAAGTGTTAGAGTTATGGTTATTGTTATTTTTAGAGTTAAGGTTGGGGTAGCATTAAGGTTAGGGATAGTGTTATTGTTATGTTTAGGTTTAGTGTATGGGTAAATGTTAGATTTAGTATTATGGTTAGGGTTAGGATTCGTGTTAGCATTAGTTTTAGGGTTAGTGATAGTTTTATCTTTAGGTTTATGGTTATTGTTAGTGTTAGGGTTAGGGTTAGTGATAGTCTTAGGGTTAGCAATTGGTTTAGTGTTAAGATTAGGATTAAGAATTTGTTAGTGTATGTGTTACTGTTAGGTTTAGGTTTAGGGTTAGTTTTATGTTTAGGGTTAGGGTTCCAATGAGTTTCAACATTAGAGTAAGGGTTATGGTTTGTCAGGTGTTTGTTTCAGTGTGAGGTATAAGGTTTGTGTTAGTATTAGGGTTCGGTTTAGTGTAAGAAATAGGTTTAGGTTTTTGGTTTGTTTTATTGTTAGTGTTAGTGTTAGGGTTAGGGTTAAAGATATTTTATGGTTACGGATAGGTTTAGGGTTAGGGTTAGGTTTTGGCTTAAGGTTAGTTTTAGGTTTAGGTATAGGGTTAGTGTTAGGGTTATTTCGAATTAAATTTATGGTTATGGTTTCAGTTAGTTGTTGAGTTAGGGTTAGATTTTGGGTTAGATTTAGGGTTAGTTATGCAGTTAGGTTTAGGGTTAAAGTCAGTATTAATATTAATGTTAGGGCAGAGATGTTTTGTGTTAGGTTAAGAGTTAGATTTAGGGTTTCTGTTAGGGTTAGTGATAGTTTTAGGGTTAGGGTTGGGGTTATGTTTAAATAAAGGTTAAGTTTAGGGTTAGACTTATGGTTAGAATTAGAGTTAGGTTTAAATTTAGAGTAAGAGTTAGTCTTACAGTTAGTTTTAGCATTAGGGTTAGTGTTAGTATTAGTGATAGCATTAGGGTTATCGCTTGTGATAGGGTTAGGATTATTTTTAAAATTTGTGTTAGGGTTAAGGTTAGGGAGAGTTTTATGGTTAGTATTAGGGTTAGAGTGAGAATTAGGGTTAGTTTTAGGGTTACGTTTAGGGTTAGGGTTAGTGTTAGGGTTAAGTTTAGTGTTAGGGTCTAGTGAGGGTTAAGGTTAGGGTTAGTTTCAGGTTTAGGGTTAGGGTTAGGGTTACAATTAGTGGTAGTATAAAGTTTGGGTTGGGGTAAGGGTTAGTGTAAAGATTTGGGTTCAAATTAGTGTTATGGTTAGAGTTAGGGTAAGGGTTAGGTTAGGGTTAGAATTAGGGATTGGGTTAGGTTTTTTGTTAGCATTAGAATTATGGTTACTTAAGAGTTTGGGCTAGGGTTAGGTTTAGGGTTGACTTTACTGTTAGGATTAGTGTTAGGGTTTCTATTAGAATTATGGTTAGGCCTATGGTAAAGTTTAAAATTAGGGTTACAGTTAGATCCATGTATTGGGTTAGCATTAGGATTAGAGTTAGTGCTAGGGTTAGGGTAAAGGTTAGAATTACAACTAGTTTTAGGGTTAGAGTTAGGGTTTAGGTTAAATCAGGGTTTAGGTTGAATTTATGTTTCATGTTAGAATTAAGGTTAAGATTCGTGTTAGGTTTAAGTTTAGGGTTTAGGATTAGGGTTAGTGTAAGGGTTAGGTTTAGGGTTATGGTTAGTGTTAGTGTTATGTTAAGGGTTAGGTGTAGAATTAGGTTTAAGGTTAGTTTAGTTTTAAGGTTAGGATTAGGGTTAGTGTTAGTGTAAGAGTAATAGAGTTAGCTTTAGGGTTAGTGTTAGGGTTAGGTTAGAGGTTAGTATTAGGGTTAAGTTAAGTTTAGGGTCATTGTTAGGGTTAGAATCAGAGTGGGATTTAGGTTTAGGGATAGAGTTAGGGTTAGTGATAGTGATACATTAGGGATAGGGTTGGAGTTAGGTTTGGGGTCAGGGTTAGGATTAGGGTTAAGTTTCATGTTAGGGTTAGAATTAGGTTTAGGTTTAGTTTAGGGTTAGGGTTAGGGTTTAATTAAGAGTTAAGGTTAGGATTAAGGTAAAGATTCGGGTAAGGTTTAGTGTTAGGTTTAGGGTCACGGTTAATAGTAGTGTTAGTATAGGGTTAGGGTTTGGGTTAGGGTTAGTGTTACTGTTAGGATTTTGGTGAGCGTTAAGATTAGTATTAGAATTAGTGTTAGGGTATGGTTAGGGTTAAAGTGTGTGTTAGAGTTAGGGTTCAGATTAGTGTTAGCGTTAGGGTAAGTGTTAGGGTTAAGGTTAGAGTTAGTCTTAGGTTTAGGAATAAGGTTACTATTAGGGATAGTGTAAGGGTTAAAATTAGAAATAAGTTTAATTTTACATTAGGGCTAGGGTTAGTGTTAGGAAAATGTTTAGGTTTATGTTTGGGGTTAGGTTTAATGATAGAGTTAGGGTTATCTTCTGGATTAAGGTAAGTGTTGGAGTTAGGGTTATGGTTAAAGTTAGGTTAATGGTTGTGTTTTGTTTAATTTTTGAGTTAGTGTTACGGATAGGTTTAGGATTTTTCTGAAGTTTAGTGTTAGGTTTATGTTAGGGTAATGGTTAGTGTTTGGGTTCATGTTAGGTATTGGATTAGGATTAGTACTAGAATTAGGTTTCAGGGTGAGAGTTTGAGTTAAGATTAGTGTTATTATTAGTGTTAGGTAAGTTTTTTGGTTAGGGTTAGTGTTAGTGTGAGCGTTACGGTTACCTTTAGGAGAAGGTTAAGTTTTAGTTCTAGAGTTAGGTTTAGGTTTAGGTTAGGGTTGGGATATGGTTCGGGACAAGGTGATGGTTTATGTTAGTGTAAGGATTAGGGTTAGTGTTAGTATTAGGTTAAGGTTTAGAGTTTAGGTTAGTGTTAGTATTAGAATAAGAGTTAGGTTTAGTGTTAGAATTGGGGTTAGGGTAAAAATTACGTTTAGGTTTACTGTTAGGTTTTGGGATAGTATTAGTGTTAGGTTTAGGTTTAGGATTAGTGTGAGGGTTAGGATTATGATTTGGTTTAGGTTTAGAGTTAGGGTTATTGTTACGGTTACAGCTAGGTATAGGGTTATATTAAGGTTAGGTTGAGGTTTAGGGTTAGGGTATTGTTAGGATTAGGTTTAGTTTTAGGGTTAGTGTTAGGGTTATTCATTGGTTTAGGTTTAGCATGAGGTTTAGTGTTAGGTTTAGAATTAGGTTTAGCCTTAGAGTTTGGGTTAGGGTTAAAGTTAGTTTTAGGTTCAGTGTTACTGTTAGGTTTATGGTTAGTGTTATTGTGAGAGTTTATTTTAGTGTTTCAGTTAATTAAAGGGAGGGTTATCGTTATGGTTACACTTAGGTATAGGGTTATGTTTAGGTAAGGTTTAGGCTTAGGGTACGATTAGGGTTAGGTTTAGTTTTAGGCTTATGGTTAGGGTTAGTCATGTGTTTAGGTTTACCATGAGGTTTAGTGTTAGGGTTAGGGATAGGGTTATACTTAGGATTAGGATTATAGTGAGACTTAGGGTTAGTGTTAGTGTTAGTTATAGTGTTACAGTAGGTTTAGGGTTATGGTTATGGTTACGGTTAGGGTTAACGTTAGTGTTAGAATTAAACTTAGATTTATGATAAGGGTTAGTGATAATGTTAGAATTGGAGTAAGAGTTATTTTAATAATAAGGTTATGGGTAGTGTTAGGTTTAGTGTTAGATTTAGGTTTAGTGTTAGGGTAATACTTAGGGTTAGTGTTAGGGTTAGGGTTATAGTTAGTGTTAAGGTTAGGTTTAGGGTTAGGTTTAGGGTTAGTGTTAGGAATAGGTCTAGAATTATTGTTAGTAGTAGGGTTACAGTTATGATTCAGTTTAGTATTAGGTTTTGGTTAGATTTATGGTTACTATCAGATTAGGGTTAGGGTTAGAGTTAGTATTAGTGTTAGGTTTAGGATTAGTTTTAGAAAAAAGGTTTGCGTTAGGTTAAAGATTAGGCTTAGGGTAGGTTTATGGTTACAGATAGGGTTAGTGTTAGATTAAGGGATAGGGTTAAACTTAGTGTTAGGTTTAGATTAACAATTTAGTGTTAGGGTTAGGTTTAGGTTTATGTTTAGTGCTAGAGTAAGCGTAAGTGTTGGGATTAGGGTAAGGTTACAATTTGCGTTTGTATTAGTGTTAGTATTAAGGTTAGGTTTAGGGTTACGGTAAGTGTTAGGGTTATATGTAGTGTTAGGGTTAGTGTACGGGTTATAGTTGGGGTTATATTTATGATTATCGTTATTATTAAAGTTAAGATTAGTGTTAGGATTAATGTTATGTTAGGGTTAGGTTTATTGTTAATTTTAAGTTGCAGTTTGTGTTACGTTTAAATTTTGATTGAGGATTAATGTTAGGGTGAAAATTAGGGTTACAGTTAGGATAAGTGATAGGTTTAGGTTTAGGGTTAGTCTTAGGGTTACAGTGAGTTTCAGTTTTAGGGATAGTGTTAGGGTTAGGGTTAGTTTTAAGGATTAGATTAGGGTTAGGGTTAATGTAAATGTTTGCATTAAGGTTAATTATAGGGTTAGGGTTAGGGTTAGTGTAGGGTTAGGTGCAGGTTTAAAATTAGGGTAAGTGTTAGGATTAGGTTTCAAGTTTGGATAGGGTTAGTGTTAGTGTTAGGTTTTGGGTTAGGGTTAATTTTAGGTTTAGTGTTAGTGTTAGGGTTAGGCTTAGTGTTAGTATTAGCTTAGGGTTTTTATTAGGGTTAGAGTTGGGGTTAGGGTTCTGGTTATGCTTCATCAAAAGGTGTTAGTGTTAGAGTTAGGTTTAGTGTTAGTGTTGTGTTTGGGTTTGGGTTAAGTATAGTGTTAGGTTTAGTTTTACAGACAGTTTTAGGGTTAGTGTTATGGTTAAAGTTAACATTATATTTAGGGTTGGAGATAGGGTTAGGGTCAGCGTTAAGTTAAGGTTTTGGTTTTGGGTAAGTGTTAGGGTAATTGTTAGGGTTAAGTTCATGTTTAAAGTCATTTTAGGTTTTGATTAGGTTTAGAGTTAGGAATTCTGTTAGTTTTTTGATTAAATTTAGTTTTGTATTGGGGTTAGGGTTAGATTTAAATTAGTTGTTAGGCTTAGCATGAGGTTTAGAGATAGTGTTAGGTTAGTGTTAGTTTTACTGGAAGTTTTTGGGTTAGTGTTAGTTTTACGGTTAGGGTTAGTGTGTTACCATTAGGGTTTGGGATAGGGTTAGTGTTTGGATGTTAGTTTTTTAGATAGATTTAGGGTTAGTGTCAGGGTTAGTGTTAAGGTTAGGGTTAGTTTTAGAATTAGGTATAGGTTAAAGGTTAGTGTTAGGGTTAAGGCTCGGGTTAGTGTTAGGGTTATGGTTAGGATGAGTATTAGCTTTAGTGTTAGGATTAGTATTAAGTATCATGTTAAGGTTAGGGCTAGGGTTAGGGTTCAGAAACGGTGTAGTGTTAGGTTTATGTTTAGGGTTAGATTAAGGTAAGTGCCATTTTTAGGAATAGAGTAAGGGTGGGGTTTAGGTTTAGGGATAGAGTTAAGGTTAGTGTTAGTGATACATTAGGGATAGGGTTAGAGTTAGAGTTGGGGTTATTATTAGGGTTTGGTTTAGGTTAGGGTTAGTTTTAGGGTTCAGATTAGGTTTAGGTTTAAGTTAGGTTTTGGGTTAATGTATGGGATTAAGTGAGGATTAGGGTAAAGATTTGGGTAAGGTGTAGTTTGGGTTTTGTGTTACAGTTAATACTAGTGTTAGTAAAGAATTAGGGTTTTGTTTTGGGTTATTTGAGTTAGGGTAAGTGTTAGGTTTAAGGTTAGAGTTATTCTAAGGTTTAGGGTTAGGGTTACTGTTAGAGATAGGGTAAGGAATAAAATTAGAATTAGCTTTAGTGTTACATTAGGGTTATGGTTAAAGTTAGGCAAAGGTTTAGGGTTAGGGTGAGGGTTATGGTTCATGTTAGTGATAGGGTTATCTTCAGGGTAAGGGTAAGTGTTGGGGTTAAGGTTATGGTTAGGATTAGGTTAAAGGTAGTGTTTTGTTTAATTTTTGAGTTAGTGTTAGGGTGAAGATTAGGATTTTGGTGAAGGTTAGTGTTAGGTTTATGTTAGGTTTAGGGTTAGGGTTTGGGTTCATGTTAGAGACAGGATTAGGATTAGTGCTAGGATTAGATTATAGGGTGAGTGTTTGAGTTAGGGTTATTGTTAGTGTTATGTAAGTTTTATGGTTAGATTTGTGTTAGTGTGAGCATTACATTTATCATTAAAATTAGGTTTAGTTTTGGTTTAGAGTTATGTTTAGGTTTATGTTAGAGTTGGGTTAAGGTTCGGGACAGGGTGAGGGTTTATGTTAGTGTAAGGTTTAGGGTTAGTGTTAGTATTAGGTTTAGGTTTAGAGTTTGGTTGTTAGTATTAGAATTTTGATTAGGTTTAGCATTAGAGTTTACTGTTTAGAGTTTAGAGTTTTGATTAGGTTTAGCATTTAGAGTTTACTGTTAGGTTTTGTATTAGTGCTAGTGTTAAGTTTAGGTTTAGGGTTAGTGTGAGGGTTAGGGTTCAGGTTAGTTTTAAGGTTAGGGTTATTGTTATGGTTACAGTTAGGTATAGGGTTATATTAAGGTAAAACTGAGGTTTAGGTTTAGGGTTATGGTTAGGATTAGGTTTAGTTTTAGGGTTAGTGTTAGGGTAACTCATGGGTTTAGGTCTAGCAAGAGGTTTAGTGTTAGTTTTAGGATTAGGTTTAGCATTAGAGTTTGGGGTAGGGTTAAATTTAGGTTTAGGTTTAGTGTTAGGATTTGGGTTATGTTACCCTTAGGTTTAGGTTTAGTGTTATTGTGAGAATTAATGTTAGAATTTCGGTTAATTTTAGGGAGGGTAATTGTTACGGTTACACTTAGGGATAGGGTTATGTTTAGGTAAGGTTTAGGTTTAGGGTTAGTGATACAGTTAGGGGTTAGTTTTAGGCTTATGGTTATTTTTATCCATGAGTTTAGGTTTAGTATGAGGTTTAGTTTTAATGTTACGGTTAAGGTTACAGTTAGAATTAGGGTTGTAGTGAGGTTTAGGATAGTTTTTAGTGTTAGTTATAGTGTTTAGTAGGGTTATGGTTATGGTTATAGTTATGGATAGGGATAACGTTAGTGTTTGAATTAGAGTTAGGTTTAGGATTAGGGTTAGTGATAAGGTTAGCATTAAGTTAAGAGTTAGTGTTAACATTTAGGTTAGAATTACTGTTAGGTTTAGTGTTAGATTTAGGATTAGGGTTTGGGTAAGGATTAGGGTTAGTGTTAGGGTAAGGATTAGGGTTTGATTTATTTATAGGATTAGGTTTAGGATTAGGTTTAGGGTTAGTGTAAGGATTAGGTTTAGGATTGTGGTCAGTGGTAGGGTTAAGGTTAGGTTTCGGTTTAGTATTAGGTTTTTGGTTAGGTTTTTGGTTACTATGAATTAGTGTTAGGGTTAGAGTTACTGTTAGGTTTAGGATTAGTTTCAGGGAAAGGGTTCTTGTTAGGATTAGGATTAGGGTAGGTTCATTGTTACAAATTGGGTTAGTGCTGTGTTTAGGTTTAGGGTTAGACTTAGTGTTAGGGTTAGGTTTAAAATTAGAAATAGTGTTAGGGTTAGGGTTAGTGTTTGTGTCATGGTTAGGTTTGGGTTTTGGATTAGGAAAATGTTACAATTTGTGTTAGTATTAGTGTTAGTATTACGGTTATGTTTAGGGTTATGTTTAGTGTTAGGTTTAATACTAGGATTAGTGTTAGGGTTACAGTTAGGGTTATGTTTATGATTATGGTTATGTTTAAAGTTACAAGTAGGGTTAGAATTAGTGTTAAGTTAGGGTTAGGGTTAGGGTTAGTTTTACATAATGTTTTGTGTTAGGTTTAAGTTTAGGTTGAGGGTTAGGGTTAGAGTGAGGATTAGGGTTACAGTTAGAATAAGTTATAGGTTTAGGTATAGAGTTAGTGATAGGGTTACGGTGAGTTTGAGTGTTAGGGATTGTGTTATGGATAGGGTTAGTTTCATGGATAGGGTTAGGGTTTTGTTTACTGTAAGTATTAGTATTAGGGTTAGTTATAGGATTGAGTTTGGAGTTAGTGTTAGGGTTAGGTGTAGGGTTAGAATTAAGGTTAGTGTTAGGTTTAGGTTTCAAGTTTGAATAGGGTTATGGTTAGTTTTAGGTTTAGGGTTAGGGTTAGTTGTGGTTTAGTGTTAGTGTTAGGGTTAGTGTTAGTGTTAGTATTAGGGTAAATTATTGTTAGGATTAGGTTTGGTGTTAGGGTTAGGGTTATGTTTAACTTTAGCTATAGTGTTAGGGTTGGTATAAAGTTTCGTGTTAAGGTTAGGGCTTGGGTTTGGTTTTTTTTAGATGTAGTCTTAGGTTTACTGATAGTGTTAATATTAGGATTAGCGTTAGGATTAGGTAAGTGTCAGAGTTACATTGTGTTAAGTTTGAGTCAGGGTTATGGTTTAGGTTAGGGTTTCTTTTAGATTTAGAGTCAGAGTTAGTGTTAGTTTTAGGTTTATAATTAGGAATAATTTTAGTGTTAATTTTAAGATTAACTTTAGTTTTAAAGTTACCTTTAGATTTATAATTAGGTTTTGTTTTCTTGTCTTGTTTAGTAGTATGATTAGTGTTTGGGTTTGTGTTAAGTTTAGGGTTAGGGTTAGTATTAGGTTTATTGTTAGGGTTAGGGTTTCTGTTAGGGCTAGTTAATATTTGTGTTAGGTTTATGTTAGGGTTTTGGTTATAATTTTGGGGGGTTAAAGTTATGTTTATGGTTAGGGATAGGGTTATGTTTAGTGTTCTTGTTCATATTAGGGCTGGGGTTAGTGCTATGGGTAGGTTTATGTTTAGTATTAGGGTTAGAGCTTCTGATAGGGTTAGGTAAGGTTAATGTTAGGGTTATTTTAGGGTTATGTTTATGATTTCTTTTAAAGTTAGAGTTAGGTTTAGGGTTAGGGATAAGGTTAGAATTTGTCTTCTAATTTGTGTTAGGAATAGGGTTAGGGTAATATTTAATTTACATTTAGGGTAATATTTAATTTTATGGTTTGGGTGCGGTTTAGGGTTAGTGTAAGTGTTGGTGTTAGCATTAGTGTTAGTGTTAGAGTTAGGGTTAGGTTTAGCATTTGTGTTAGGGTTAGGAAAATTATTTAGGTTTTGTGTTAGGGTTTGTGTTAGGTTTATTGTAAAGATTTGGTTTGGTGTTGAGTTTGGGTTACGTTTAGATAAGTGTTAGTGTTAGGGTTAGGGTTTGTAATACGGTTAGGGGTAGGTTAAGGTTAGCGTTAAGATTAGTATTCACAATAGAGTTAGGTTTAGGGTTTGGTTTAGGATTAGTTTTAGGGTTACGAGTAGATTTTGTGTTAGTTTTAGGTTTAGAGTTAAGGTTAGGTTAAGTTTAGGGTTAGGATTAGGGTAAGTGTTTGGATTTGGGTTAGAGATAGAGTTATGACAAGTGTTAGGATAAAGATTAGGGTTAGGGTTAACTTAGCATAGGGTTAGGTTACAGTTAGGGATATGGTAATGGTCCATGTTAAGGTTAGGTTTAGTGTTAGTTTTATGTTTAGTTTTAGGGATAGTGTTAGTGTTGGAGTTAGACTTAGTTTTCAGGTAAGTATTATGGTTGCAGTTTGGTTGAGCATAAGTGTTTGTGTTAGGGTTATAGTAAATTTTAGTGTTAGTGTTAGGGTTAGGGTTAGGGACAGTGTTTGGTTTTGGGTTAGGTTTAGGGTGAGATTTAGTGTTAGGGTTATTTTGGTGTTAGGTTTAGGTTAAGGGTCAGGTTAGGATTAGTGTTAGGGTTACAATTAGGGTTAGTTTTGCTATTAGGGTTAGTGTTATAGTTAGGGTTAGGTTTCGCATTAGAGTTCATGAAGGATTTAGGGTTAGGGTTAGTGTTATTTTTAGGTATAGTGTAAGGGTTAAAATTAATGGTAAATTTCGTGTTGGAGTTAAGGTTAGGGTTACTATTACTGTTATTTTGATGCTTAAATAAGGGTTAACTTTAGGGTTCATGGGAGAGTTTGGGTTAGGATTACTGATAAAGTTAAGATAAAGGATAGGGTTAGTGATAGAATGAGGGTTACGGTTAGGGTTACTGTTAGTGTAGTGTTAGGTATAGGTTTAGGTTAAGGTTAGGATTATGGTTAGATTTAGGGTTTGTGTTATAGTTAGGGTTATTGTTGGGGTTAATATTACGGTTAGGTTAAAGTTAGTGTTAGGATTAGGTTTAGGGTTAAGGTTAGGTTAAGGTTCATGATTAGGTTTAGCGTTATGGTTAGAATTTGTGTTAGTGTAAAAGTAGTGTTAGGGTTTGTCTTACGGTTAGGGATATTGTTGGTTATAGGGTTTGCATTAAAGTTTCTGTTAGAGTTACCGTTAGGGTTATATATAGATTTAGAGTTATGGTTTGTATTAGGGTTAAAATTAGGATTAGTGTTAGGGTAAGTTTGGGTAAGGATTAGGGTGGAGGTTAGAGTTAGGGGTATGGTTAGGGTTAGGGTAGAGATTAGAGTTAGTGTTAATTTTAGGATTAGGTTAAGAGTTAGGGGTAGGGTTAGGATTAGCGTACAGAGTAGAGGTAGGGTTAATTTTACATTTAGGTTTTGAGTTAGGGTTAGGATTAGTGTTAGGATTAGGGTTCCTAATGCTTATATTATACCTAGACAAAAACCTATCCTAAAACCTATCCATAACCATAACCCTATACCTGACATTAGCCCTAGCACTAAAGCTAAACTAATGCTAACACAATTCCCAGTCCTAATCCTAGGCCTAACACTGGATTTATTCCTAAACTTACTCTTAATTCTATACTTAACCCTAATTTTAACCTTCACCCTAGCCCTAAAACTAGCTGTAACATCATACTTTACTCTTAACCTACCACTACCACTAATACTATCTCCAACACTATCCCTACCATAAGCAAAACCCTAACCCTAATGGTAATACTAGACCTATCCCTAATCCTTGGGCTAATAAAAACACTAACCATATAAATAGTTCTAATGCTAGCCCTCATTCTAGCTCTAACTCTATCCCAAACCCTAACCCTAACCCTGACCCTTATTCTAACCATAACAGTAACCATAGGTATAAACCTGACCCTAAACCAAGGCCAAGCCCTAACACTATCACTCCCATTAATCTTAGACATAACCCTGACCCTACCACGAGCCCTAGACATAAACCTCATTCTAAATCTAGCCTTAACTCTAGCCCTAGGCCTCAACAAAAACCTAACCCTAGCCTTAACAATAACCCTTAACAACACAGAGACTAACTGTACCCTAGACATAAATGTAGTCCTTATTCTTGCTTTAACCTGTACTCTAAAGCTAACTTGAAAACTGACCCTGCATTTAACACTAAGCTATCTCTAAACCTGACCATAACTAAAAACCTAAACCTAACACAAGACCTAGCCATAATCCTAATCATACAACAAGCCCTAATTATAACCCTAGCTCTACATTACTCATAGCCCTAATGCTACACCTTTACATAACACAAAACCTAGAGTGAATTCAAAGCCGAAACCTAGCCCTAATCATTACCCTAACCCTAACCTTTGCCCTGATCCTAAACCTAGCCCTATCCCTTGTTCTAAACCATACTCAAACCCTAACTCTTACCTTTAATATAAACTTAGACTTATAGCTAATACTAACCCAAACATTATCCCTAACCTAAACTTAAGCCTATTCCTAAAATAGCTCTAAACCTACACATAACACTAACCATAAACCTAAACCTTTTAATAATCCTAGACGTAACCCTAACCCTAACCATAACTGAAAAACTAACCCTACACGTAACCCTAAACCTACCACTTGCCATAGCCCTAACCCTAGCTCAAACCTTAAAATAAAATAAAATAAAACTAAAGATAACCATAACACTAACCTAAAACTAAATCTAACCCTAACCCCAACCTAAACCTACATCTAAACATATCCATTACCCTAATCTTTATCCTAACTCTAATGATGAGCCTAGCCCTAACCCTAACCCTAACCCTAAACACACCATAGTCCTTTCACTAAACTAAATGCTGAACCTAACCCTTGACCTAGCATTAGCCCTAACCCTAGCTCAAACCCTAACTCTTAACCTAAACATAACCCTAGGCCAAACCCTAACTCTCATCTTATCCCTAAACCTAAACATAATATTAGCCCAAACCCTAGCTCAAACTCTATTCATTTTCCTAAAAATAATCCTAAACCTAGTACTACACCTAACCTTAACCTTAACCCTAAATCTATCCCTATCTTTGTTTCTCACCTAAAGCCTTAACCAAGCCCTAACATTTACTCAATCCCTGACTCTTACCCTTAACATAATCCTAGCTCAAACCCGAACCCTAATCCAAATCCTAAACCTAGTTCTAATCCTAAAGTTAACCCTAGCCTTTACCCTAGATATAACCCCACCTATTTCCCTAATTCTAACCATAAACCTCATGGTAACCCTAGCCCTATCCCTAAAACTACTCTAACCCTAAAGGAAAACCTAACTCTAGAGCTAACCATAAACCTAACCCTTACAGTAGTCCTAACCCTAGCTCAAACCTTAACAGCTATGTGAAGCTGTTATTAACATATACCTAAACCTAACTCAACATGTAACCCTGTCCACTACCCTTACTCTAATGATAACACTAGCTCTAGCCCTAATACTAACCCAAATTCTAGACCAAACCATAAAACCTATGATAATCTTAGCACTAACCCTAGCTCAAACCCTAACTCATACCCTAAACCTAAACATAGCCTAAAACCTAATACTTACCCTAACTCTAGCCCTAATCCTAAACATAAGCATAGCCCTAACTCTATACATTACTCTAATGATAAACATAAAAAAATACAAACACTAGGCCTAACTCTAAACCTATTCATTACCCTAAACCTAAACTGAGTTGTAAAACTAACCTGAAGCCTAAACCTAACCCTATTCTCTATCCTAACCCTATGTCTAAACCTAAAACTAATTTCAGTTCTAAAGCTAACCTCAACCAAACCCAAACCCCAAACCTCACCATGTCCATTATTATACCCCTACCTCTAAACGTGAAGCTTATCCTAAATCTAACTCTGAAACTAGTCCTAGCCATAAACCTTACCCTAAAAGTATTCCCAACAATAACCCTAGCCCTGATATTTGCCCTAGACCTAAATTTTGCCATAACCCCAACACAAACTTAAGCCCTCATCTTACGTTAAACCTAGCCTTGATCCTAATCCAAACCATAAATCTAGCCCTATCCCTAAATTTAACCCTGGTCCTAGTTCTGAACCTTGCTATTACCCCATCCATTCTCATAAATGTAACTCTAAGTCTAACTCTAGACCTTATCTTTACAGTAATCCTAGACCTACCTAATCCGAGAACTAATTTAGCCCTAACCCTAACCCTAACACTAGCACTAAGACTAACTCTAACTTTCACCCTAGGCCTGTTCCTAAATTTACCCATATTCTTTTCCATAACACTAATATTTACTTAACCTTATCCCTAACACTAGCCTTAGCCCTAACCCTACATCTGAAGATAACTCTAAATCTAACCCTAATCCTAAGCCTAAAACTCACACGAACCGTAGTCCTAACACTAACACTAGTCTTAAAACTAGACCTAACCAAGTCATAGCCCTATATAAAGACCAAGCCATAGCCCTAATTTTTATCCTTAACCTAAACCAAAACTTATCCCTACACCTAGCCTAATTTTATCCCTATTTCCAGTCCTACCCTTTCCCTAAAACTCACCTTGAATCTGATTCTGACTCTAACGCCATTCATAGGTCTAACATCACCCTAAAAGTATACCTAAACCTAAAACAAGACCTAGCCCTAAACGTAACCCTAATATTAGCTCTAATTATAACTCTAATTCTTAAATTAACCTTAGCCCTAATCCTAGCCATAACCTAACCCAAAACCTAGCGCTAATCCAATTCTACACTTCTTTTTAATACAAACTCTAACCATAGCCCTAACCATTACCAAAAACTTAAACCTAACCCTGAAACTTTTCTTAACCCTTAATTTAACTCTAGTCTTAATCCCAACCATAATCCTAGTCCAAACTCTAGCTCTAACACTATCCATTACCCTAACTAAAATAACCCTAACCCTATATCTAATCCTAATTTTAACCAATATCCTAAACCTAACCTGAACCCTTAACCTAAACATAAATATTACCCTAACCTTAATCCTATCCCTAACGCTACTCAGAGCCCTGACCCTAAAACTTAATCTACCACAAATATTAACCATTACTGTGACCCTAATAATAACCATCTCTAAACCTGACCCTAACACTCAACATAACACAATGGAACTAACCATAAACCTAAATCAGAACTAACCCTAAATATAAACTTAGACCTGAAATTACCACAAGCCCTAATCATAGTCCTAACCCTAACACAAAACTTAGCCCTAATCCTAGCCTTAAACCTAGTCCTGATACTAGCCCTGAACCTAGGCTTAATCCTCATCCTAACCCTAACTTAAGCCCTAACCTTATTTGGACGCTCTTCATCACCCTAGGTATAACATCAGATCTTAGACAAATTCTAAACCTAACCCTAACCCTAACACTAACACTAGCACTAATCTTAGACCTAATTTAACTCTCACCTTAACCAGACCCCTAACTCTCATTCTAGTAGTAATCCTAGTTCTGAACCTATTTTTACCATAACCCAAACCCTAGCCCAAGACCTAGCCCCAATATGAGCCCAAATTTTCCCCTAGCTCTAAACCTAAAACTAACCCTACATCTAAAGCAAACCCTAAACCTAAGCCTAAACCTCATCCTAACACTAACCCTAATCCTAATGATAATTGGAAAACTAACCCTAAACCTAGGCCTAGCACTCAAACTAAACTGAGTCATAGGCCTAACACTAACCTTTAACCTAAACCAAACCCTAAGCTTATATCTAGACCAAAGCTAGCCCTAATTCAAGTTCTAACCATAACTCTCGAACTTACCCTGACTGACTCAGACACTATCACCAAGCTCTAACCATCACCTAACTTAAACCTAAACTGAACACTAGGCCTAGCTCTAACTCAAACCCTAAAACTAGCCCTAGTAATAATGCCAATTCTTACATTAGCCATAGCCCTGTAATAACAGAAAACCTGGCCCTAATCCAAGACATAAACCTAGAATTAAATGTAACACTAAACTTAAGCCTAACCCTATCCCTAACCCTAACACAAGCCCTAATCCTAGCTCTAAAATTATCCCTTATCCTAAGCCAATCCTTCAACATATGCTACCCTAGTCCTAACCCTTATTCTTAGCCTACCTCAAAACATAACTCTGATAATAATCCTAACCCTAGCCCTCATTTGCTCTTACCATAACCCATACCCTAACCCTAACTGTGACCCTTATTATGACCCTAACTCTAAAACTAGTTTTAAACCTGACCGAAAATCTAAACTCAACCCTAACCATAGCCCAACGAGTTAATGAATACCTATATATAAACTTGACACTCCACCTAGACAAAAACCTGATCCTAAATCTACCAATATTTCTAGCACAAGCCAAAAACAAATACCTAACCCTAGACCTAAAAATAAGTCTTAACCTAACGCAAACCCTAACCCTACCTCTAGACGCAACACTAGCACTAATTCTGGCCCCCAAATTAAACTTAACCCTAACACAAACAAAGACCCTTCTCCTAACAAAAACCCTATCTCTAAACCTTATGCTAACCCAAAATCTAGCCATAACTCTAAGCCTAGACCTAACCATAATCCTAACCCTAGCTCTTACATTACCCATAGCCTTAACACTAGCCCTAAGCTCACACAAAACTTAGCCCTAATCCTAGCCCTAACCCTAGCCCTTAGTGTAATCCAACCCTAAATCTTTCCTTAGTCCTAATTCTAGTTCAATCACTAACCCATACAATAAATATTTCCCTAGCCTGAGCCCTAAACCTAACACTAATGCTAGTCCTAATCCTCACCATAACCATGGCCAAACCCTACTTCTAACTCTGTCCATTACCCTAATCATAATCCTAACCCTATTGCTTACCCTAGCCCTCAACACTAATCCTAAAACTAGACCTGACACTAACCCTAAAACTTGTCCCAGCCCTAACCATAGCTAAAACCCTAACTCTTACTTTATACCTAATCCTACCACTAACCCTAGGCCTAACAGTAACCCTAACCTCACCCTTCCCATAATTCTAAACATAAAACTAGAACTACACCTATCCATTACCCTAAATATAAGCCTAACTCAAATGCTGACCCTAGACCTAACCCTAAACCTATTGGTAACACTAAACCTATCCATTACCTAAACCTAACCTGAACACTAAAACTAAACCTATCATTTACTGTAACCCTAACACTAGCCCTAATGCTAATTTGAGCACTAAACCTAAATCATAACCTAAACCAAACTCTAAACAAGACACTTACTCTAATAATACACCTAGCTATAAACCTGGTCGTAATTCTAAACCTAAACCTCACAGTAGACCTAGCCATAAAACAAACCCTAACAGTATCCCTAACCATAACCCTAGACCTAACATTATCCCTATACCTAATACTTGCCCTAAACCTAACAAAAAATCCAATCCCTAATCCTCGACCTAAACCTAGCCTTAATCCTAACCTGCACTCTAACCCTAGCTCAATTCCTAATTTCAACCCTCGCCTTTGTACTGAACCTAGGTATAACCACATTCATTCCCCTAACTCTAACCCTAATTCTAACATTATCACTAACACTAAACCAAGCCCTAACCCTAGGCCTAACCATAACACTAACCGTAGCTCTAATCCTACCCTAATTTGTTGCTAACTATACACCTAAATCTAACTCTAGTCCTAAAATTAACTCTATATCTCACCCTAGACATATTTCTAGTACTAACCTTATCTGTTACCATAACTTCAAAACTAGCCCTAACATAGCCCTAACACTAGCTCTAACCATAGATCTAATCATAAATCTAAATCTAACCCTAACCCTAAGACTAAACATCACCATACCACTAGCCGTAAAACTATTGCTAATACTAAAACTAGCCTTAACTCAAGCCCTAGACCTAAAACACAACCGAACAATAGTCCTAATGCTAATCCTAACCTAACCATAACCCTACGCCTGACATTAGACATAGTTCAATTTCTTGACCTACACACAAAACCTAACCAATACACCTAGCCTTAATTTTATCTCTACTTTGAGTGTTATCTGTATCCCTAAATCTAACACTCACCCTGATTCTGATTCTAACGATAACCCCATCTCAAATCTTTACCCTAAAGCTTAATTTAATACTAATAGTAGATCTAGCCCTAACCCTAGTCATAAATCTAGCCCTAATAGTAATCCTAGTTTTTAAATTAGCCATAGCCCTAACTTTAGCCCTAAACTAATCTAAGACTTAACCCTAATTTGAGTCCTAACCCTAACTTCAACCCTAAACCTAGCTTTAATCCTAACCATAACCGAAACCCTCACTCTCCCTTTAATCCTATGCTTTAGCTTACCCTAACTCTATTTTTAATTGCTAACCCTGGGATAACCTTAACCCTATCCATAACACTAACCCGATACATTACTTTAAACCTAACCTGAAACATATATCTAACCATATCCATTACCCTATCTCTAAATATATAACCCTAAAGCTAATTTGGGCCCTAACCCTAAAACTCAAACTAAACAAACCCTGACCCTGACTCTAATGATACCCCTAGTTCTAAAGCTTACCTACACCTTCAACCTAAACATTTTACTATACTTAGCAATAAACCTAAACCTAAAACTATTTCTAACCATAAACCTAGATCATACATTAGCCCTAGTCTTAATGCTAACCTTATCCCTAACAAAAATTATTGCCCTAAATCTGGCTCTAAACCTAGCTTTAATCCTAACCCTAATTCTAACACTAGCCCTAACCCTAAATTTACTCCTTGCCCTAGGCCAAAACCTCGCTATAACATCATACCATACCCAAATCTTAATGATAACACTAGCCCAAAATCAAGGCCTAACACTAATACTAACCCTATCTCTAATCCTAGCCCTAACGCTAAACCTAATCATATCCAGAGCCCTAAGGGTAACTCTATCTCTCGCCCTAGCCCTATCCCTAGTTCTCAAGTTATCCCTTGCTATAACCCAAAGCCTAGCCCTAACCCTCTCTCAAACCTAGCCCTAGACCTAAATCTAAATTTAACACTAACTCCTAATCTAGCCCTAAACCTAACCCTAAACCTCACAGTAACAATAGTCCTAACCCTAATGCTAGTTTGAAAACTAGCCCTAAACCTAGCCACAGTGCTCAAACAAAACTATGCTACAGCCCTAATGCTAACCCTTAATCTTTAACAAATCCTAACACTATGCCTAGTCTTAACCCTAACCCTAAACCTCACAGTAACAATAGCTCTAACCCTAATGCCAGTTTTAAAACTACCCCTAACCCTAGCACAGCCCTCAAACAAAACTAAGCTACAGCCCTAATGCTAGCCCTTAATCTTAAGCAAATCCTAACACTACACCAAGTCTTAACCCTATCTCTAAAACTAATACTGACCCTGATTTTGACCCTAAATCTAACACTAGTTCTAAATATCACCATAACCCTAAACATAAGGCAAACACTAACCATAAAACTAGCCTGAATTTAAAAGCCAGTTTTTACATTAGCTATGGCCCTAACCCTAACAAAAAACCAAACCTTAATCTGAGCCCTAAAGCTAGCTTAAACCCAAACTCTAAATATAATCCTAGCCCTAACCCTAATCAAAACACTAACCCTAGCTCTAACCCTATACCTCACACTAAGCCAAACCCTCACAATAATGGTACCCTAGTTCTAACCTTAACCTTAGACTACCCCAAACCCTAACCCTATAACTAGTTCTAACACTAGCCCTCATTCTATATCTAACCCTAACCCAAACTTTAAGCCTAAACCTGACCCTTGTTCTGACCCTAGCACTAACCCTAGGTATAAGCTTCACCCAACCTCTAAACCGAACCCTAACACTAGCTCTACCAGTAAACCTATACATAACCTATCCATAATATTATTATTAGACTAAACCTAATCTTAATATAACCATATATAGCCCTAACCTTAACCCTAAAATATCCTAACCATAGCCCTAACAATAACCATTAACCTAACGTAAAGACTAACCCTACCCCTAGATCTAAACTTAGTTCTCATTCTGGCCCTAACCCTAAACCCAAAGCTATCCCAAACACTGAACTTTATTCTAACATGAGCCCTAGCTCTAAACTTTATCCTAACTCAAAACCTAATTCTAGCTATAGACCTATTCATTATCTTTACCCTAAAACTAGCCATAATCATAAACCAGGATCTTTAATTACCCATAGCCCTAACGCTAGCCATAAATCTCACACAAAACCTTGCCTTAACCTTAGCCATAAGCATAAACCTAAAAAAACCCTAGCCCAAGCCCTAAACCTAATGCCTGCCCTATCCCTAACCCTAACTCGAACTCTAACATTTTTTCTAAACATAACTCTAGCCCTAACCCTAAACCTAGCCCTAATGTTAACTGTAACCATAACCCAAAACTTAGATCTAACATTATCCACTACCTTAAACAGAGCCCTGAATGTAATGCTAATCCTAGCCCAAACCATAATCCTAACCCTTACCCTCGCTTTAGCCCTAAACCTAGTTCAAAACCTAACACTTATCCTAAACCTAACCTTTACTCTAAACCTAAACTTATGCCTAACCCTAATTATAACCTTAATTCTAAGATTAACCCAAACCCTACAACAGCACTAACCCTATCTTTTATTCTATCCATAAGTCTAACCCAAATCCTAATCTTAGGCCAAACCCTAAACCTATCACTAACACTGACCCTATAAATTACTCTAAACCTAAACTGAATCCTAAACATAACCTTATCCATTATTCTAACCCTAAAACTAATGATAACTCTAACCATAAAACTAACTCTAACTGTAAACCCAGTTCTTAAACATAATGCTAATTTGAGCCCTAACCATAATCCTTAACCCAAACAAAACCGTAACTCGCCTCTGAACCTAATAATACTCCTAGGTCTAAATTTGAGCCCTACAATAAACCTAACCTTTACACTAGACCTAGCCATAAACCTAAACCTAACATTATCCCTAACCATAACCCTAGACCTGACATTAGCACTAGCCCTAATCCTAGCCTAGACCTACCCCTAACACAAACACTAGCTCTCATCCTAGCCCTAAATCTAGCCTTAAACCTATCCAAAACTTTCACCCTAGCCCTATTCTAAATTTTAAATCTCATCCTAGCCATGAACCTAGATATAACCCCATCACTTCCTCTGACAGTAACTCTAAACCTAACACTAACACTAACCCTAATGCTAGTCCTAACCATAGACCTAACCCTAACACTAACCCAAACGCTAATCTTAGCCCTATTGTAGCCCTAACCCTAAACCTACCCCTAACCCTACACCTTAGACAAACTATCAATCTAGCCGTATTTCTATTTCTAACCCTATCCATTAATGTAACCCTTAAACTAGCCCTAACCTTAGCCATAACCCTAGCCATAAACCTAACACTACATATAAACACAAATCTAAATATAACCCTGAGCTTAAGCATAAACCTCACCATACCACTAGCCCTAACACTGTTGCTATTCCTAAGACTAGCTCTAATCATACCTCTAGCCCTAAAACAAAACTGAGCCATTATTCTTACCCTAAACCTTACCCTATAGCAAGCCCTAGCCCTATAACAAGAAATAACCCTAGCTCTAATTCGAGTCTTAGGACTAAATCTAACCCTGAACCTGTCTCCTATCTAAACACTAACCGTAGCTGTATATATCATCATAAGCCTAAAGCTAAGGCTAGCACCATTCCTAGCCCATAAGCATAAACCTAACAAAAACCGTAAGCATAAAACTAACGCTGATGTTAACTCTAGTTCTTACATTGGCCATAACCCTAATCCTAGCCCTAAATCTAACCCAAACAGAAAATAGCACTAATCCAAGCCCTAACACTAGATTTAACCCTAACCCTAACCCTAATCCCAGCTCTAAACGAAACCCTAAACATAGACCTAACCCTAGCTTTAACCATATCCCTTACCCTAAGCCAAACCTTATCTATAATGATAACCTTAGTCCTAATCCTAATCCTTAGACAAAACCAAACACTAACCCTATTACTAGCCCTAACTCTAGACCTCATTCTGCCTCTAATTTTAACCCAAAATCAAACTCTAAACTTCACTCATATTTTTACCCTAAAACTAATTATAGGTATAAATCTGAACCTAACCCTAATTGGAACCCTACCACTAGCCCTATAGGTAACCTCATACCCAAACATAACATTAACTAGCCCAAGACCTAAACGTAATTCTAAATCATGTGATAACTCTAGCCCTAGAACTAAACAAAACTTAGTCCAATCCCTAAATATAATGCTTAAACAAATCCAAACCCTAACCCTAACCCTATACCTAACCTTGTTTTAATTTGTTCTCATACCCTAACCCTAAGAATAACCTGAACACTAACCCTGAAACTAACACCAGACCTAGCTCTTAACCTAAAAATAAACCAAAATTTAAACTTAATAGTTGACTTAGCCATAACCCTTACCCTACTACTAACCGTAGTTAGAACTCTAGACTTTACATTACCCATAGAACTAATCCAAAGACTAACCCTAATATAAAACATAGCTGTAATCCAAGAACAAAACCTACCCTAAGCATAAACCTCACCATAACCCTATTTTAACCCTAACCCTAACCCTCACCTTAGTCCTAACTCCAGCTCACAGCCTAACTCTTAGCATAAATATAACCCTAGTCTTATTCCTGATTATAACCCTAACCCTAACCCTAAACCTAAACTTATTCCCAGTTCTAAGCCCCTCAATCCATTTCCCTAACTTTAATTCTAAATGAAATTATAACCCTAGCCCTAACCATAACCAAAACCCTAACACAAAACATAAACCTAACCTAGACCTAACCCTCAACCTAAACATTGCTTTAGCCCTAACCCTAACTCAAAACCTATTTTTTTACTCTAAACCCAATAGTAATCTGAGTCCTAAAACTAAATTTAACCCTAAACCTAACCTTAATCCAAAAGATAATCTTACATCTAACCCAATTACTCTAAACCTAACCCTAAACTGAATAAAAACCTAACCCTCACCCTAGGACTAAACCTAGATCAAAACGTAACTTTACCCTAAACCTAACCCTAACCTACCCTAAGCCAGGATTACTAAACCTAACCCAAATCCGAACTCTAACTCTAGCCCTAATATTAGCCATAAACTATCTCTAACTCTATACATTATCCTTATGATAATCCTAATCCTAATGCTAACTCTAGGTCTAATCATTTTCTTATTGCTACCTCAAAACCTCCTCATTACCCTGAATCTACCCTGAACCCTAAACCAAACACTAACCATTACCCTAAGCAGAACCTGAGAGCTCATTTGAGCCCTATCCCTAAACCTTAACAAAAAACATACCTTAAACCTGATCCTAATCCTAAAAATAAACCTTGATTTAAACCTGACCCTTACACTAAGCTTAACACTTACACTAGAGCTTGACACAAACCTAACCCTAAATATACACCTAACTGTAACACTAGACCTGACATTAGCCCTAGCCCTAATTCTAGACCTTAAACAAAAACAAACCCTAGCCCTCATCCTCGCCCTAAACCTAGCCTTAATATTAATCTTAACCCTAACCCTAGCCCTATCTATAATTCTAAACCTAACCCTTCTTCTAAACCTAGCTCAAACAACATCCCTTATCCTACATATATTCATAACCCTAGACCTAATGCTAGGCCAGTGCTGAACAATATCCCTAGACCTAATCCTAGTCCTAATTTAGGCCTATCCCTAAAACTACCCATAACCTTAGCCCTAACACTAACTCTAACTTTCACACTAGACCTATCCCTAGTTCTAACCCTATTCCTTACCATAACCCTAACCCTAGCCCTAAACCTAGACGCAACCCTAGTGATAACCCTTGCCTTATCTTTATTCCTAGTCTTAACCCTAGATCTAACACTAACTCTAAACCTAACACTAAACTTAAGCCTAAGCCTAAGCTTAACAATAGCCCTAATCCTAACATAAATTAAAAAAAAAAAAAAAAAAAAAAAAAAAAAAAAAACTAGGACTAACCCTATGCCTACAGTAAAAAAAAAAAAAAATAAATAAAATAAAAAGTAAAAGACAAAACAAAAACAACAACAAGAAAAAACAAGCAATTGCCCTAACAGTAAGCCTTAAATTACACCAAATCCTAGCACTACGCTAAACCTAGCCTTAATTTGAGTCCTTACCTTAACCTTAATACTAATCCTGACTCTGACTCATATCATAACACTCACCATATCTCTAAACATCACTCTAAATTTATACTTAAGTCTTCAGTAACCCTAGACTTATTTTGAGTCCTATCCCTAAGTCTAAAATTAACCCTGATCCTGCCTATTAACCTAACACTAACACTACCACTAAATATCACCGTAACCTTAAACCTAATCCTAACACAAGATGTTTAACCCCTAATCATAACCCCCAAATTAACCATAATTGTAACCCTAGTTCTTACATTAGCCATTGCTCTAACCCTAGCCCTAAACCTAACACAAAACTAGCCCTAATCTGAGCCCTAAATTTAGCTTTAATCCTAATCCTTGTCCTAATCCTATCCCTAAACCTAGCTCTAATCCTATACGTTACCCTAAGCAAAAACCTAACTCTAATGCTAACCCTAATCTTTAACCTAACCCAAAGAGAATAACCATAACTAGTTTTAACCTACCCTTCATTCTACTCATAACTAAAACCCTAATGCTAAATCTGATCCTTATTCTGACCCTAACACTAATTGTAGGTTTAAACCTGAACCTAACCCTAATCCCAACCCTAACAATAACCCTATTGGTAACCTCATTCCTATACCTAAGCCCATGACTGCAAGGCTGAGACTTTCATCTGAGCCGAGATAGAACCCACAGCCAAGACTTCTGTCTGCACAAAGAACTGAAATGCAGCTGAGACTTGCGTCTGAGCTAAGAGCACATGTGCAACCTAGACTTCCGTCTGTATAAAGACCTCATTCGCAGCCGAGACTTATAACTTCCCACTGAGCAGAAAGCAACCAAACAGTCGAGCCTTCCATCTGCACAAAGAGCTCCAGTGTGGCCCTAGTTTTCTTCAAATTTCTATAATATTGGGCAAGATTAATCTTATACTTAGCCTTAGTATGCTCCACAGGTTTGGGCCTTCTCGGTTCAATGGGTTGCTGTCAGGAACAGTTTGTATTTTAAGATTTTACTTCATTATGGCTTATTGACGGGAATGAAAATTGAGCTAGACATCAAACATGGTTGGTAGGAGATGCTTTAAACTTCAAAAATTAATTCTCATTGAGAACTTTCAGGTTTCTTTCTTTTGAAGATAGGCCAAAGCTGAAGCATGCAAAAGCAACTGTATCTGAGAGCACTTAAGGAGAAAACAGAGAAATATGTATGTATTGAAATTAGTCTCCCAAATATTTGATCAGATTTCTTTGATACTGTGCAATATTCATCTTTAACTTGCCCCATTAGGGTTCCCAAGATTGGAACATCTAAGATCAATGGTTTTCTATACAGGAAACTGTTATGGTTATGCTTAGGGCTAGGGTTAGTTTTAGAGCTAGTGTTAGAGTTATTTTTCTTTAAATTTCTTTGATACTGGACTGAATTAATCTTTCTCCAAGTGTTACAATTCTCTGCAGGTTTGAGCCTTCGGGGTTCAGTGGTTCACTATCAGGAACAGTTTCTATTTTAAGATTTCACTTTATTTTGACCTATATGGGTAAATAAAAATAGACCATTAAATCAAACACAGTTGGTTTGAAAGTTTGCTTGAAACTTCACACACTCAATCAGTTCTCAGTGTGCATTTTCTCTTTTGTTTCCTGTTGAAGAAACCCTATGCTGAAATACAAAACAAAAATAGCTTAATTTGTGAGTAATTTAGGAGAAATCTTCAATATTTGTTGCTCTAATTACTTTGATACTGTAAAGGATTCATCCTTTACCTAGCCTTAATACTATCCCCAACTTGGGGCCATTAAGTTCAATGGTTAACTGTCAGGAACACTTTGGATTTTCTGGTATCACTTAATTATGGCATATATGTGTGAATAACAATGAATCAGGGAATCAAACAGGGTTGGTACTAGCTGCTTGATATAACAAATTGATACACTCAATTTGTTCTCTGTGAGCACTCTCTGCTTCTTTCTATTGAATATAGGCCAAAGGAGAAGCATGTTAAAACAACTTTATCCAAGAGCACTTTAGGAGACAATATCAGAATAAAAATAAAATAAACAATCTCTCGCAATTATTTGTTCAGATTTCTTTGAAATACTGTGCAATTTTTATCTCTTAACTTGCTCACTAGGCTTCACAACTTTGGGACTTCTATAATCAAAGGTTATCTAAACAGGTTAGGGTTAATGTTACAGTTAGGCTTAGGGCTAGTTTTAGACCTAGTTTGAGGTTTAGAGTTAGTTTTGTTAAAATTTTCTTGATACTGGGTAGGATTTATCTTATATCTGGCCTTACTATGTTTACCATGTTTGAGATTTTTCAGTTCAATGGTTCGCTGAGAATAACATTAATAAATTTTATTAATGAGGTTTCACTTCATTTTGACTTATATGGTAAAGGGAAATGGAGCTCAAAATCAAAGAGGGTTGGTGCTAGCTAATTGAAACATTTCACACTCAATCAGGTCTCTGTGTGCACTCTCTGGTTTGTTTCTTGTGAATGTAAACCTAAGCTGAAGCATGCAAAGCAACTTTGTCTGAGAGTACTTTAGAGAAAAACAAGAAAATAGGCATGTACTGAATAATCTCCCCCAATTATTTGGTCAAATTTCTTAGATTCTGCACAGGATTCATCTATTAGCTTGCTCAAGTAAGCTCCCAATATTTGGGATATCTAGAATCAATGATTTTCTAAACAGGTTATGGTTAGGTTTAGGATTAAGGTTAGGGCTAGCATTAGAGATAGTATTAGGGTTAAAGTTGGTTTTGTTCAAATTTCTTTGGTACTGGGAATGATTCAGCTTTCATTATGTGCCCCAGTTTTTGGCATCCTTTTTTAATTGTTTGCTGTTGGAAAGAGTTTGTTTCTAATGTCTCACTTCATTTTAACTTATGTGGGTAAATTCAAATTGAGCTAGAAATCAGAGGGTTGGTGCTAGCTGATGAAATGTCACATACTCAATCAGTTGTGTTTGGGTACTCTCTAGTTTCTTTCTTGTGAAAATAGCTATAAGATGAAGTATGCAAAAAAAAAAATTCATCCAAGATCACTTTAGGAGAAAACAGGGCAATACACACGTAGTGAAAAACCACCCCTAATTATTTGGTCAGATTTTTTTTTTTTTGATACTTTGAAGAATTCATCTGTAAGCTTGCCCCACTAATCTTCCTATGTTTGAAATTCTATGATCAGAGTTTCTCTTAACAGGTTAGGGTTAGGGTTAGGGCTAGAGCTAGGGCAAGTGTAAGAGCTAGTGTTAGGGTTAAAGTTAGTTTTTTTAAACATTGTTGATACTGGGAAGAATTCATTTTTTTCTATCCTTAGTATAATCCCCATGTTTGGGCCTCCTAGGTAAAAGGAGTTGCTCTCAGAAGCAGTTTTAATTTTCGTGTTTCATTTCATTTTGATCTATGGGGTAAATAGAAATGGAGCTGGACCTCAAAGAGGGTTTGTGCTAGCTGCTTGAAACTTTACACAATCAGTTCTAAGTGTACAATTTTTTATTTGTTTCTTGTGGAAGTAGCCTATTTGTGGAAGTAGCCCAAAGCTGATGTAGAATGAAACAGCGTTATCTAAGAGCATTTTAGGACCAAGCTTCAGCTTTTTCTGCTTTTTGCATAATTGCTTGATACTGTACAGGTTTCATCATTTTCCTAGCCTTAGTAAAACCTCCACATTTGGGTCTTTAAGGTTTGCTGGTTCACTGTCAAAAACAGTTTGCATTTTTAGGTTTCACTTTATTATTACCTATAGGTTTGAATGAAAATGGAGAGTGTAAATCAAACAAAGTTAGTATTAGCTGCTTGAAACTTCACCCCTCAATCAGTTCTCTGGGCACTCTCTGGTTTGTTCCTTGTGAAAGTACAATAAACTGCAGCATTAAAAAATAACTTAACCAAGAGCACATTAGAAGAAAACAGGAAAATATAAATGTACTGAAATATCTCCCCCGATTACTTGGTCAGAATTCTTGATACTGCACAGGATTTATCTGTTAGCTTTTTCCTTTAGGCTTCTTTATTTGGGGACTACTATGATCAATGATTCTCTAAACAGGTTAAATTAGGTTTAATATTATGTTAGGGCTACATTTACAGCTAGTGTTTTGTTAGATTTAGTTTTGTTCAAATTTCTTTGATACTGGGCTGGATTCAGTTTTTACATAGCCTTACTATACTCCCTAGGTTTAGGCATTTTGGGTCAAGGGATCACTGTCCAGAACAGTTTGTATTTTAAGTTTTTACTTTTTTTTTTTTTTTACCTATGTGGGTAAATGGAAATGGAACTGAAAATCAAGCAGGGTTTCTGCTTGCTACTTCAAACCTCACACACTCAGTGTTATCTATGGACATTCTCTTGTTTATTTTTTATTTTTTTGAAAGTAGCCCTAAGCTGGTTTATTCTTTGTGAAAGTAGCCCTAAGCTGAAGCATGCAAAGCAACTATAAGTGATAGCACTTTAGGAATAAACAGGGAAATATGCATGTGCTTAAATACCTCCCCCAATTATTTGGTCAGATTTCTTTGATACGGTGAAAGATTCATCTGTTAACCTGCCCACTTGCCTCCAAGTGTGGGACTTCTAGGATCAAAGGGACTCTATACGGGTAAAAGTTAGTGTTAGGGTTAGTATTAGAACAAGGATTACACCTAGTGTTAAGGTAAGAGTTAGTTTTGTTTTGAAATTTTTATGATACTGTGCAGGATTCATCTTTTTACTATTTTGACTATACTCCAAATGTTTGGGCCTCCTACATAAAGGGTTTGCTTTCAGGAGCAGTTTCAATTTTCATGTTTCTCCTTTTTTATGCACTATAAGGGTGAATGGAAATGAACCTGGAAATAAAACAGGGTTTAGGCTAGCTGCTTGAATCATCACATAATAATCAGGTCTCAGTGAGGATTCTCTGATTTGTTTCCTGTGGATGTAGCCATAAGCAGAAGTAGAAAAAAAAAACAGCTTTATCTATGAGCACATTAGGAACAGGCCTTAGTAGGGTTCCCAAGTTTGGGCCTTCAAGATTCAAAGGTTCACTTTCAGAAACAGTTACTTTTTGACCTAAATGGAATTGGAGCTAGTATTCAAACAAGGTTGTATTCAAACTAGTATTCAAACTCAATCAGTTCTCTGTGGGCACTCTCTGGTATGTTCCATGTAATGCAAGTTTATCTGAGAGCACTTTAGGAGAAAAGAGGAAAATATAAATATATTAAAATACCTTCCCCAGTTATTTCATCATACTTTTGATAATGTGCAGAATTCCTCTACTAGCTTGTCCCACTAGGATCCCCAATTTTGGAACTTCTATGATCATGGGTTCTCTAAACAGCTTAGGGTTAGTGTTGCACATACAGTCAAATCTAGCATTAGGGTTTGTTAGAGTCTGTAAACAAGTCACGATGGCACCTGACATTTTGCCAGAGAAATGTTAGAGTCTGTATAAAAGTCTGGATGGCACCTGGCAAAATGCCAGAGGGAGTGGTTTGTGAAGTAACTCCAGCGAGTCATTAAGTGTGGAGATTCCTTATTGGTTGACTGCTTTATCTAGTTTATGTTAATTAGATAAGCTGTGTGGAATGTATAAATACCACTCCTGTCCTACAATGAATGGCTCCTACTCCTACCGTATCAATCAACACAAGTTGTTTTTCACCCCCTGGTTACTTTGCTGCAGCCGGACTGTGTCAGATGGTGACCCGTAAGGGGAACCCCAAAACACTTGGGGGTAAGTGATGAAAAAATGCTGCCGGCCCATAGATTGGACGGGAACAGATCTGCCCGTTCCTAGGCAGTTAGGGCAAAAGGAAAAATGGCCATCTCGAGAAAATGGAGAAGATTGATACAGAATGTTTTTGTCTTGTTTTGTCTCAGTGTATTTTATTGTCTTTGTGATAAAAATATGGAATGGGTGAAAAGTAAATTGATAAGGAAAAGAGGCACCCCAGTGGAACCAAGAATAGTTAGGGCATGTATTGATGGAAGGCCATTAACTCTAGTCAGAAAGAATAAAGTTCAGAGAAGGAAGGATTATCAGTAAAAAAGTTGCAGCAAAAGGCAATTACTGAATACTTTTCATTACCGGAGAGTGCATGAATCCCTGCAGCGGCTACCACGTGTGTGAGTGGGTCATGTTGCAGCAAGGACTTTTCAAGCTGCAGCAGCCAGCTCTTCCTCACCTCTGCCCAGGGAGCGGGATGCCACTGCGTGATCCCAAATCCAGACCTGACCCGAAGGCACAGTCTTCAGGCTTTTGCTCCCTGTGCCCGGTGGGCAGTTTGAGTCCGGGACACTCCCCATCTGGGGCTGCCTGGGACACTGCAGGCAGAAGATGCCCATGTCCCTGAAGTTTGATCATTTCCAAGGCCGTCAACTACAATGGTTTTCCCACATCTGGAAGCTAATGAGTAATAAGCACTCTTAAGGCTTATTTTAAATGTAAAAAACCTTGAAATAATGTAGTAACTTGTTCAGAAGCTTGTTTTCTTAATGCCTTCTGGAATACTACAGGATTTTCTTTAGCATCATTGCTGGGCTTTCTGCTTTCATCCCAGTGAATATGAAGAAGAGGATGGAAGAATTTCCAGTGTTGCTGAGAACTGGGCGAAACTTCAGATCAAGCTAGCTACCTACAGAATTTACCTGTACTGTAATTTAAGCTAGCTGCCTACAGAATTTACCTGGAATGTGATTTACCTAGAAAGTGAGTATATCTATTGAGACACTGCTTTACCTGGACTGAGACAACAAACTGTAATCTACAACAAATTGTGACTCGGTGTCTCTGCTAACGGTGTCATTGCTGGTATAATTTTTCCACGGGCTTCTTGCATGAAGCCATCAATTGGCTTGGTATTGTGGCATTTTGTATCCTCCCCTTCTGCTTGTAGCAGATTATTTATGGGATTTGTGTAAAAATCACTATGGTCGTTATTTAAACTAAACAAAAGGAGGAAATGTTAGAGTCTGTAAACAAGTCAGGATGGCATCTGGCATTTTGCCAGAGAAATGTTAGAGTATGTAAACAAGTTTGGATGGCGCCTGGCAAAATGTCAGAGGGAGAGGTTTGTGAAGTAACTCCAGCAAGTCATTAAGTGTGAAGATTTCTTATTGGTTGAGTGCTGTATCTAGTTTATGTTAATTAGATAAGCTGTGTGGAATGTATAAATACCACTCCTGACCTACAATAAATGGCTCCTACTCCTGCTGTATCAATCTACACAAGTTGTTCGTCACCCCCCGGTTAGTTTGCTGCAGTAGGACTGTGGCAGAGTTACAGTAAGATTTGTTCAGATTTATTTGATACTGGGCAGTATTCATATTCTCCTTACCCTTGTTAAGTTCCCCAGTTTTTGACATTCTCAGTTAAAGTTTTGCTGTCAGAAACAGTGTATATTTTAAGGGTTCATTTCATTTTCACCTGTATGGGTAAATGGAAATGGAGCTTGAAATCAAACAGTGTTGGTGCTAGCTGTTTAAAACTTCATATACTCAATAAATTTCCCTGTCAGCACTCTAAATTCCCAGTTCACTGTCGGTACTCTGAATTCCGAAAGCTGAAGCAAGCAAAAAGAACTTTATCTGAGAGCACATTATGGGACAAAAGAAAAATATGCATGTACTGAACTACCTTCTCAGTCATTTGGTCATATTTGTTTGATACTCCTCAGGATTCATGTGTTACCTTGACTGACTTGTCTCCACAAGATTGGAACTTCTATGATTAAAGATTCTCTAAAGGGTTAGGGTTAGTTTTAGGGTTAGGGTTAGGGTTAGTGTTAGAGTGAATGTTAGCGGTAGAATTAGTTTTGTTCACATTTTTTTGATATTGTGCAAGAGTCACCTTTTACCTTGCCTTACTATGTTCACCAGTTTTGGGACTTTTTGTTAAAGGTTCACTGTCAGGAACAGTTCGAGTTTTAAGGTTTCACTTCATTTGAACCTATTCAGGTAAATAGAAATGGAGCTAAAAATCAAACAGGTTTTGTGCTAGTTGCTTGAATCTTCACACACTCGATCTGTTCTCTGTGGGAACCCTGTGGTTTTTGCCTTGTGAATGTAGCCCTCAGCACAAGCATGCAAACACAACATTATCCAAGAGCACTTTATGAGAAATCAGGGAAATATGCATGTCCTGAACTACCTCCCCCAATTATTTGGTCAGATTTTTTTGATACTGCACAGTATTTATCTGCTACCTTGCTTCAGTGGGTTCCCCAAATTTGGGACTTGTATGATCAAAGTTCTATAAAAATGATAGGTTTAGGGTAAGTTTAGAGTTAGGACTAGTGTTAGAACCAGTGTTAGGCTTAGAGTTTTTTGTTCAAATTTATTTGATACTGGGCAGGATTTACCTTTTACCTAGCCTTACTAATTTCTCCAGATTTTGGCCTTCTAATTTCACTATCAGGAACAGTTTGTATTTTAACATTTCACTTCAAGTTGTCCTATATGGGGAAATGGAAATGGAGCTGGTAATCAAACAGGTTTGGTGCTAGCTGCTTGAAATTTCACACACTCAATCAATGGGCACTTTCTTGTTTCTTCTCAGTGAAAGTTTTCCAAAGCTATGGCAATGAAAAGAACATTATCCAAGAACACTTTAGGAAAAACAGGGGAAATATGCATGTACTGAAAAACCTTCCCCAATTATTTTGTCAGATTTTTTTTTTTTTTGATATGGGGCAGGATTCATCTGTTACCATGCCTACTAGGCACTCCAAGTTTTGGTCTTCTATGATCAATAGTTCTTTAAACAGGTCAGGTTGTTAGGGTTAGGTTTATGGCTAGGGTTAGAATTATAGTTGGGGTTAGAGTTAGTTTTCTTCAAATTACTTTGATACCAGGGAGGATTCATCTTTTACTAAGCCTTACTATATCCCCCATGTTTAGGTCTTCTCGGTTTATGGTTTGCTCTCAGGAACAGTTTGTGTTTTAAGGTTTCACTTCATCTTGACTTATAAGTGTAATTGGAAATGGAGCTGGATAACAAAAGCATTGGTGTTAGCTGCTTGAAATTTCACACACTCAATCAGTTCCCGTGGGCACTCTCTGATTTGTTTGTTGTCAATGTAGCCCTATGCTGAAGCATGCAAAGCAGGTTTAGGGTGAAGGTGATGTATAGGGCTAGGTTTAGAGTTAGGGTCAAAGTCAGGATAAGAGTTAGTTTTAGGGTAAGGGTTAAGAATCTATGTAGGGCTAAAGTTAGGGCTAGGTATAGATTTAGGGTTTGATTTAAGTTAAGTTATAGTTTTTATTTAGGGCTAGGGCTAGTGTTAGTGCTTAATTTTGCATTAGCGTTTGAGTTTTGGCTACTTTTAGGAAAAGGTTTAGGATTAGGGTTAGGGTTATATTTAGATTTAGGTTTAGATCTAAAACTAGGGTTAGGGCTAAGTTGCAGTTTCGGAAGGGATACAGTTAGAACTAGGAATAGGGCTAGGCAGAGAGTTAGTTTTAGACTAAGTACCAGGCTTAGGATGGTGTTAGGGTTAGGGTTACACCTAATTTATGGCTAGGGTTTGTGTTAGAAATTAGGCCTAGTGGGTAGGGCTTGGATTAGAGTAAAGGTTAGGTTAGAAGAATGGGTGGTGTTATAGCTAGCTTTAGGTCTAGAATGAGGGTTGGAATTAGGATTAGTGTTAGGGATATTGTTCAGGGTAGGATTAAGGTAGGTTTAGAGCTAAAATCATATCTAGGGTTTCAGTTAGGTTTAGGGCTAGGACTATGGCTAGGAGTAATGTCAGGTCTTTAGTTATGATGGGGATAGTTTTAGGTTAGGTTATGCCTAGATTTAATGTAAGAGTCACTTTTAGATTAAGGGTCAGGTTTAGAGCTGCGGGTTTGATAATACTTAAAAGCAAGGTTAGCTTTTTGTTTAAGTTAAAGTGTATGGTGAAGGCTTGACTTAATAGTAGGTTTAGGTTTAGGGTTAGAATAATGGATATGGTTAGGTTTAGTTTTCAGTTAAGTTTTAGGGTAAAGAATGGGTTAGGATTATTTATAGGGTTAAGATTAACATTAGGGTTAGGGTTACATTTAATTTAATGATTAGACTTAGATCTCGGGTTAGGGCTAGGTTATGGTTTGGATTATGTCTAGGATTAGGGTTATGTGTAGAGATAGGGATAGGGTTTGTTTTAGGGTAAGTATAAGGTTAGGGTAAGTGTTAGGGTTAGGGCTAGGGTTATAGTTAGATTAGAGCAAAGGTTAGTATTTGACCTAGGGTTAGAGATAGGGTGAGGGTAAAGTCTAGGGTTATGTTTAAGGTTATGGCTTGGTTTAGGGTTACGGTTATGGCAAGGATTTTAATTAGGGTTAGCATTAAAAGATAATGGATAATATTAGAGGTAGAACTAGGGTTAGGGTTAGGGTCTGGGTTAGGGCTAGTGTTATGATTAAGATTAGTGTAAGGTTTAATGTTTCCACTAAGATTAGGGTTTTTTAAAGGTTAGGTTTCGAGTTAGGACTATGGATACATTTATGTTTGAGGTTAAGTTTAGTGTTAGGAATAGGGTTATAATTAGGGTTAAGATAAGGGTAATGGATTGGGTTAGAGCTATAGTTTGGACAAGATTAAAGTTAGAATTAGAACTAGGATTTGAGTTAGGGTTTAAGATGGGGTTAGATTTATGTTTAGTGAAAGAGATTTTCTTGAGCTAGGGTTAGGTGTAAGGCATAGATTATGGTTAGGGTTAGTATTAGTGCTGTGATTAGGGTTAGGGTTATGTTTAGGACTAAGTTTAAGCCTAGAATTTGGGCTAAGTTTTATGTTAGCTTTAGGGATAGGGTTAGAACTCTAGGTTATGTTAAAGCTAAGGTTTTGTTTAGGGGTATTTATCGGGTTAGGGTTATGGCTAGGTCTAGTGCTACTTCTAGGTTTTTTGTCAGGGTCAGGTTTCGAGCTAGGTTTAGTGTCAGGATAAAGATCAGTGTTTGGAATAGGGTTAGGGTTAGGGTTATAGCCAGAATTAGAACTAGGTTTAGGTCTAGGTGTAGGGTTAATGTTTGATTTAGGTTGAGGGTTATTGGGAGGGTTATGGATAGGTTTTTGTTTAGGTCTAGGGCTAGAGTTATAGCTGTTATTAGGATTAGCTTTAGGTGTATGGCTAGTGTTAGGGGTAAGTTTAGATATAGTGTTACTGGTAGGGCTAGTGTTAGGGTTTGGTTTAAAGATAGGGTCAGATTTAGACCCAGGTTTAGTGTTAGGGTCACAATACGAGTCAGGGTTAGTGTTAGAGCTAAAATGAAGGCTAAGTTTAGGATTAATTATATGGGAGATTGTAAGTTGCATCAAGGATTAGAGTTAGTACTAGGTTTAGCATTTGTGTTAGTGTTCGGCTTCAGGTAAGGGAAAGGGTTAAAGCTACGGTTAGGGCTAGGGTTAGGGTAGGGTAAGAAATAGTGATGGTTAAGATTTTGGTTAAATCTAGGGTTAGGGCTTAGATTAGGGTTAGGATTTGTATTAGGGTTAGGAGATAGGGTTAAGACAATGACTAATCTATGAACTAGGGTTATGATTAGATCTAGTTTTCTGGTTACGGTTAAAGCTACTCTAGTGCTAGGTGTAATTTAAGGTTAGGGTAATGTTTATAGCTAGCATTAATGTTAGCATCAGCATTACGTTCAGGGTTAGTTTTAGAATATAGTTAGAGCTAATTGTAGGTTTCGAGTTTTGTTTAGAATAAGGGTTAGTGTTAGAGCTAATTCTTGGTTTTGTTATATAACTATGGCAAGGGGTAGTTCAAGTTTTAGGATCAGCAATATTGTTAGGGATTTGGTTTAAGTTTATTTTTATTGTTAAATTTTGAGTTAGCTTTAGATTTAGAGTTAGGATTAGGACTAAGACTAAGGATTGGGCTAGGACAAGAATTAGTCTTATGGCTAAGGTTAGAGTTTGGTTAGAACTAAATTAGAAATAAAATTAGTTTTAGGGTGAGTGTTATTGTTAGGCCTAGGGTCAGGGAGATGGGTTAGGGTTAGGTTTATGGTTATTTTTAGGTTTTGGGGAAAGTATGAATTTATTACTAGGATTAGGACTAGGGCAAGTTTTAGAATTAAGGTTAAAATTTGGTTTATGGTTTTGGTGAGAGCTAGGAATAATTTCAAGTGCAGAATTATGATTAAACATAGTTTTAGGGTTAGTTTTATGGCTAAATCTATTGTGATGTTAGGTTTAATGTTAGAGTCAGGTTGCGAGTTAAGGGTACTATTAGGGTCAGTCATTATTAGTTTTTGGGATAGGTTAAGGTTTTAAGATATTGCTCAAATTAACATTAGGGTAAAAATTAGAGTAATGATATGGTTAGGTTTAGGTTTCAGGTTAGGTTTAGGATAATGGATAGGGTTATGAGTAAAGATAGGTTTAGGTTTAAGCCCAGGGTTAGCATTAGTGTTAGGGTTAAGGTTAGGGTTAAAGCTAGAATTATGGCAGAGATTCGGGCTAGGTTTAGGATTAAGTTAAGCCTAGGGTTAGGGTTATGTCTAATATAAGTAATAGGGTAACAATTAAGGCTAGTTTTATGGTTAGGGTTAGGCCTAAGTCTAGTGTTAGATTTAGGGGTTAGGGTTAGAGTGAAGTTTAGAGCCAGGTTTAGGGTTTCATCAGGTTTAGTGTTAGTTTGAGTTTTGATCTTAAAACTCAAATTAAGGCTAAGGTTAGGGCTAGGTGTAGGGTTAAGTTTTGGTTTAGGTGAAGAATCAGGATTAGGGCTATGGCTTGGTATTTTATTATGGCTAGGGCTGGAGTTAGGACTACTTTTAGGATTAGCATTGGGGATAGGCTTAGGGCTTGTGTTAATTTTAGGTTTAGGCTTATGTTTAGGGTTGGATTTACATTTAAGGTTAGATCTAGGGTTAGGGCTAGGGCTAAGAAAAGGTCTAGGGTTAGGCCTAGAGTTAGAACTAAGATTAAGTAAGGAATAGGGTTTGAACTAGTTTTAGGACTAGTGACAGAGTTAGACTTAGTCTTAGAGCTAGGTTAGAATTAGGGTTAAGGATACGACTAAATTAGGGCTAACATTAGGTTTAGGGTTAGAGTTAGGGTTAGGCCTAGGTTTAGGGTTTGGGTTATGTTTAAGCCCATGTTTAGGGATAAGATAAGGGCTAGATTTTGTTTGAGGGTTATGACTATATTTATGGATAGGGCTATTGACAGGTCTAGGTTTACAGTTAGGGATATTTTTAAGCTTAGGTTTTTGGCTAGGTCTAGTGTAAGGGTTAGGTTTTGGGTAAGGAATAGGGTTAGAGCTAGGGTAATTATTATGGTCATGTTCAGAGTTAGGGTTTGGTTTAGGTTTCAGTTAAGGGTTAGAGCTTGAATTAGCATTAGGTTTAGGGTTATTGTAATAAGAGGGTTAGGTTTAGGTTTTAGGTTAGGTTTATTATAATTATTAGGTTTGTGGTTAGTGATAGGGTTAGGGTTAGGCCTAGGGTTAGAATTAGGGTAAGGTTTTTGTTTAGGGTAATGGATAGAGTTAGACTATAGTTTAGGGTTAGGGTTATAGTTAGGATTAGGTCTTGAGTTTGGGTTAAATTGACGGTTTGAACTAGGGACATGTTTAGGAAAATGTTTAGTATAACAATTAGGTTATGAGCTATGGGTAGGGCTAGAGCAAGGGTTAGGTTAAAGGTTACGTCTAGGGATAGAATTAGGGTAGTTTTAGGTTTAGAGTTAGGGTTAAGACTAGGATTATCATTAGGGTTAGAGTTAGGCTTAGTGAAGTGGATTCATTTAGATTTAGGTTTAGGTTTGAGGTTAGGTTTAGATTTAAGTTTAGGGTTAAGGTTAGGGCTATAGTTATGTTTAGGTTTATGGTAAGGGTTAGGTTTTGAGCTAGGGTTTAGGTTATAGTGAGTGTTGGGTTTAAGATTAGGTCTAGGTTTAGTTTCTGGTTAGAGTTAGGGTTATATTTAGGGTTAAGGCTAGGGTTATCAATAGGTTTAGAGTTAGGGTTAGGGTATTTGTTAGGTTTAGAACTAGGGTTAGGACTAGGGTTAAAGTTAGGATTAGGGATAGGGTTAGGGTTAGATTCATGGGTAGTTTTAGGTTTATGTTTATGGTAGTGTTAGGCTTTGAGCTAGGTTTGGGACTAACGCTAGAGGTAAGTTAAAATTAGGTCTAGGATTAGGTATAGTGTTATGCTTACAGCTTGGTTAAGCCCTGGGATTAGCTGTAGGTTTTGTGTTAGGTTTAGGCCTGGGGTAAGTGCTGTGTGTAATGTAGGGACTAGGGTTATGAGTAGGACTAGTTTTAGGTTTACGGTTATCACTGGGTATACTGTTATTTGTATATTTTCAGTTCGGGTCAGGTTAAGAGGTAAGTTTCCTGCTGTTAAACATTGTTCAGTGTTCTGGTTAAAGTTAGAGTTAGGGTTAGAGCCAGAATTGGAACTAGCTTTATGTCTAGTGGTATGGGTAGTGTTTGGCCTAGGGTAAGGGTTATTGTTAGAACTAGGACTAAGACTTTGTTTAGATCTAGGGCTAGAGTTAAGTCTAAATTTAGGATTAATTTTAGGTCTAAGGCTAGTGGTAGAGTTAGGTTTAAAAATAAGTTTATCGGTAGTGCAAGGGTTAGAGTTTGGTCGAGGGTTAGGGTCAGGTTTAGACCTAAGTTTAGTTTTAGGGTCAGAATAAGGGTCAGGGTTATCATTAGTGCTAGAATGAAAACTAGGGTCAGAACTATTAATGGGGTTAGGATTTAGGTTAGCCTAAAGATTGGGGATAGGTGTAGGATTGCCATTTAGGGTTTTGCTTAGGGTAAGGGATAAAGTTAGAGCTAGGGTTAGGATTAGAGTAAAGATTAGGGGTAAAGCTAGGTTTAGAGCTTGGTTTAGGGATTGTTTTCTTGTTACTGTTTGGACTAGGATTGGGGCAATGGGTAATAGAAGAATTAGGGTTTACAATTAGGGTTAGTTTTAGGATAAGAGTTAGGTGTAGGTGTAGTGTTAGGGTTAGATTTAAGGTTAGGGTGATATTTAGAGCTAGGGTTAGTGTTAAAATATGAGTCAGGGTCAGGGTTAGGGTTTGGACTTGAATTAATGATAGGGTTATTGTTAGGTTATTGATTAAGTTTAGGATTGCGTCTAGAGCTAAATTTAGCATTAGGATTCGAGTCTGTTTTAGGGTTAGTTTTAAAGTAAGGTTTAGGAGTCAAATAACGGATAGGGTTAGGTCTAGATATAGTTTTAGGGTGGTTTAAGTTAAGGTTTAGGGTTAGGGCCATTGCTCAGTTTTGTTTTATTTCTAGGGTTAGGGTTAGGACTAGTTTTACTATTAACATTAGAGTTAGGGCTAGTGTTACTGTTAGGCTTAGGCTTAGATTTAGGGTTAGATTTAGATTTAGGTTTATATCTAGGTTTAGGAAAAGGACTAAGCATAGAGCAAGCATTAGTGCTAGTATTAGGACTAGGCTTTTGGTTATGGTAAGAAATAGTGTTAGAACTAGGTAGAGGGCTAGTGTGAGAGTTAGTCTTAGGGCTAGGGTTAGGGTTATATTTAATTTTAAAATTACCAGTAGGGCCAATATTAGGCTTTGCTCTATGCTTGGGTTCAGGTTTAGACCTAGTGTTATTTTTGTGTCAGAATAAGTGTCAGTGTTAGCTTTAGGGATTGGAATAAGATTAGAGCTTGAATGAGGGCTAGAGTTCAGACAATTAAAAGTGTTTGGATTTTTGTTAGCCAAATAATTAGGAATAGTTCTAGGTTACCATTAGGGTTAAAGTTTTGCTTGGAGTAAGGGATAGGGACAAAGCTAGTCTTAGGGTTAGGGTTAGGGTTAAAGTTAGTTTAGAGCTTAAATTAGGGATAAGTTTTCTTTTTAGGGTTGGGAATAGGGATAGGAAAATGGCTAATGTAAGAACCATTAGGTTTAATTTTTGGGTTAGGTTTAAGGGTAGGTATATTGTAAGGGTTAGGTTTTATGTTCGAGTGGTATTTAGAGTTAGGGTTAGTGTTAGGATATGAATGTGGGTCAGAGTTATGGTGAGGACTCAAATTAGGGTTAGGCTTACTGGTAGGTTTCAGTTTAAGGTTAGGATAATGTTTAAAGCTAGGGTTATTTTTAGACTATGAGTTAGTATCAGGGTTACTTGTAAGGTTTGGTTGTTAGTCGAATTAGGGATAGAGGTTGTTCTAGATGTAGTGTTAGGTTGGTTAAACTTAAGGTTTTGTTTAAGGCCTATTGCTTGTTTTTCTTCTACTGCTAGGGTTAGGATTAGTGCTAATTTTATGATTAGTTTTATGGTTAGGGCTAGTGTTAGTGTTAGGCTTCAACTTAGATTTTACTAGAATATCAGGAAATATTTAGTCACCCAAACTTTTTTTTGTTATTCAAAACATTACAAATCTCATGACATATTATCTTCATACATTTGATTTAAGTGAGTTATGAACTTACATTTTTACCCAAATACAAATTGCAGAATCACATCAGTTACACACTCACATTTTTACATAATGCCATATTAGTGACTGTTGTATTCTGCTGCCTTTCCAATGCCCTACTATCCCCCTTCCCCTCCCCCATCTTTCTTCTTTACCTCATCTGTTGTTGTTCAATTCACTCCCTTGTTTCCCCCTTTCCCCTCACAACCTATTATATGTCATTTTGTATAACGATGAGTGTTTCCTTTCATTTTCATGCAATTTCCCTTCTCTCTCCCTTTCCCTTCCACCAGTCATCTCAGTTTAATGTTAATTTTTACTCAAGCTCTTCCTTCCTTCTCAGTTCTTCGTTGCTCTCTTTAAATCAAAGAAGACATTTGGCATTTTATTTAAGGATTGGCTTGCTTCACTTAGCATAATCTGCTCTAATGCTATCCATTTCCCTCCAAATTCCATGATTTTGTCATTTTCTAGGGCTGCATAATACACCATTGTGTATAAATGGCACTTTTTTATCCATTCATCTATTGAAGGGCATCTAGGTTGGTTCCACAGTCGAGCTATTGTGAATTGTGCTGCTATGATCATTGATGTGGCAGTATCTATATAGTATGCTCTTTTAAGGTCCTCAGGAAATAGTCTGAGGAGGGCAATAGCTGGGTCAAATGGTGGTTCCATTCCCAGCTTTCCCAGGAATTTTCATACTGCTTTTCATATTGGCCACACCAATTTGCAGTCCCCCCACCAATGTGCAAGTGTACCCTTTTCCCCATATCCTTGCTAGCACTTATTGTTGTTTGACTTCATAATCGCTGACAATCTTACTGAAGTGAGATGGTATCTTAGGGTGGTTTTGATTTGCATTTCTCTGACTGCTAGAGATGGTGAGCATTTTTTCATGTACTTATTGATTGATTGTATGTCTTCCTCTTAGAAGTGTCTGTTCAGGTCATTGGCCCATTTGTTGATTGGGTTATTTGTTATCTTTTATTTTATTTTATTTTTTTTAGTTCTTTGTATATTCTGGAAATTAGGGCTCTATCTGAAGTGTGAGAAGTAAAGATTTGTTCCCAGGATGTAGGCTCCCTATTTACTTCTCTTATTGTTTTTCTTGCTGAGAAAAAGCTTTTTAGTTTAAGTAAGTCCCATTTGTTTATACTTGTTATCAATCTGCAAAGAATGAGCTTTACCAGGAGATAAAGATTTAAAGAAAAAAAACAACAAACAATCAGTAATCCTAGAAATGCAAGAAACCATAAGCCAGATTAAAAGTGCTAATGAGAATATTACAAATAGACTAGATCAAGTAGAAGTTAGAACATCAGATAATGAAGACAAAGTATATCAACTTGAAAAGAATATAGTCAACACAGAAAAAATGGTTAAATCTCATGAGCAATCTATCCACGAGATATGGGCTCTCATAAAAAAACTAAATTTGAGAGTCATTGGGTTAGAAGAAGGCACAGAGGTTCAGACCAAAGGAATGGATAACTGATGAAAAAAAAATAATCCTAGAAAACTTTCCAGAGATGAAAGATGGAATGGATTGCAAAATCCTGGAAGCCTACAGGACCCCAAGCATAAAAAACCATAATAGACCAACTCCAAGACATATAATTATGAAGATAGCAAACACGCAGAACAATGAGAGAATATTAAAAGCTACGAGAGAAAGAAGGCAGATTACATTCAGGGGTAAACCAATTAGGTTAACGACTGATTGATAGTGAGAAGATCCTGGAACAACATATTTCAAATGCTGAAAAATCATGGATTCAAACCAAGAACACTGTATCGAGCAAAATTAAACTTCAGATTTGACAAGGAAATTAAAATCTTTCACGATAAACAAAAGCTAAAATAATTCGAGCCAGAAAACCAGCACTGCAAAGCATTTTGAGCAAAATACTACAAGAAGAGAAATTGAAAAATAGCACCCAAAACTAACAGTGGGAGGTATCTCAGTAAAAGGGGGATAAAACTACCCAAAGAGGGAAAACTAGCCAAACTAAAATAAATAAATAAATAAATAAACAAACAAACAAACTACTGGAAGTACAAACCATATATCAATTGTAACCTTAAATATTAATGGCTTAAATTCAGCAATCAAGAGACATAGGCTATTAACCTGGATTAAAAATACCTAATCCAACAATATGCTGCCTTCAGGAGACTTATATGATAGGAAAAGACATAAACAGGTTTAAGATGAAAGGTTGGGAAAAATCATACCACTCATATGGCCCTCGGAAGCAAGCAGGGGTGGCCATACTCATATCGAATAAAATCAATTTCAAAACCTAAGTTAATCAAAAGGGATAAAGGAGGACACTATATACTGTTAAAAGGAACCATCCGCCATCAAGACAACAATTATCAATTTGTATGCACCAAACAATGGTGCTGCAATGTTCATAAAAGAAACTCTCCTCAAGTTCAAGAGTCAAATAGACCTAAACACAATAATTATGGGGGACTTCAACATACCAACCTCGCCATTAGACAGATCCTCTAGACAAAAGCTGAACAAAGAAACTATTGAGTTTTAAAACTCAATAACGCAATCAATAACCTATACTTAACTGACATATACAGAATATATCAATCATCATCAAGTGGATTCACATTCTTCTCAGCAGCACATGGATCCTACTCAAAGATATATTATGCCATAGGGCGACTCTCAGTAAATATAAAGGTGTGGAGATAATACCATGCAACATATCTGACCATAATGGAATGAAACTGGAAGTCAATGATAAATTAAGAAAGAAAAATCCTGCTTCACCTGGAAACTGAACAATATGTTACTAAATGATCAGTGGGTTACAAAAGATATCAATGAGGAAATCAAAAAAATTCTTAGAGATAAACGACAATACAGAAACAGCATACCAGAATCTATGGGACACAATGAAGTCAGTTTTAAGAGGAAAATTCATTTTCTGGAATTCATTCCTCAAAAAAAGAAAAAAAATAAACAAATAAATGAACTCACACTACATCTTAAAACCCTAGAAAAGGAAGAGGAAAACAACAGCAAATGTAGTATAAAAAAAGAAATAATTAAAATCAGAGCAGAAATCAACAAAATTGAAACAAAAAACATTGAAAAAATTAATAAAACTAAAAGTTGGTTCTTTGAAACAAATAATAAGATCAACAGACCCTTAGCCATGTTAACGAAGAGAAGAAGAAAGAGAACTCAAATTACTAACATACGGGATGAAAAAGGCAATATCAAAACAGACACTACAGAAATACAGAAGATAATTAGAAAGTATTTTGAAACACTATATTTCAATAAAATAGAAGATAGTGAAGATATCCATAAATTTCTTAAGTCATATGATCTGCCCAGATTGAGTCAGGAAGACACACACTATTTAAACAGACCAATAACAAAGGAAGAAATAGAAGAAGCCATCAAAGACTACCAACCAAGAAAAGCCCTGGACCGTATGGGTATACAGCAGAATTTTACAAAACCTTCAAAGAAGAATTAATACCAATACTTTTCAAGCTATTTCAAAAATAGAAAAAGAAGGAGCTCTTCCAAATTCATTCTATGAGGCCAACATCACCCTGATCCCGAAACCAGACAAAGACACTTCAAAGAAAGAAAACTACAGACCAATATTTCTAATATACTTAGATGCAAAAATTCTCAATAAAATCCTGGTGAATCGAATAGAAAAGCATATCAAAAAAATTGTGCATCATGATCAAGTAGAATTCATCTCTGGGATGCAAAGCTGGTTCAATATATGGAAATCAATAAATGTTATTCACCACATCAATAGACTTAAAGATAAGAACCATATGATGATCTCAAGAGTTGCAGAAAAAGCACTTGACAAAGTAAAGCATCCCTTTATGTTCAAATCACTAGAAAACCTAGGAATAATAGGAACTTACCTCAACATTGTAAAAGCTGTATATGCTAAGCCTCAGGCTAGTGTCATTCTAAATGGAGAAAAACTGAAGGCATTCCCTCTAAAATCTGGAACTAGACAGGGATGCCCTCTCTCACCACTTCTATTTAATTTAGTTCTTGAAATACTAGCCAGAGCATTTAGACAGACAAAAAAAAATTAAAAGCATAAAAATAGGAAAAGAAGAACTTAAATTATCACTATTTGCAGATGACATGAAAATGTATTTAACAGACCCAAAAGGGTCTAAAAAGAAACTGGTAGAGTTAATAAATGAATTCAGCAAAGTGGTAAGATATAAAATCAACACACATAAATCAAACGCATTCCTGTATATCAGCAACAAAACTTCTGAAATGGAAATGAGGAAAAACACTACATTCACAATATCCTCAAAGAAAATAAGATACTTGGGAATCAACCTAACAAACGAGGTGAAAGATTTATATAATGAAAACTACAGAACCCTAAAGAGAGAGATAGAAGAAGATCTTAGAGGATGAAAAAACGTACCCTGTTCATGGATACGCAGAAGTAACATCATCAAAAAGTCTATATTACCCAAAGTTCTCTACAGGTTTAATGCAATGCCAATCAAAATCCCAATGGCATTTCTTGTAGAAATAGATAAAGCAATCCTGAAATTTATATGGAAAAACAAAAGGCCCAGAATAGCAAAAGCAAATCTAAGCAGGAAGTGAGAATCTGGAGGTATAGCGATACCAGAGTTCAAATTGTACTACAAAGCAATAGTAACAAAAACAGCATGGTTCTGGTACCAAAACAGGCAGATGGATCAATGGTACAGAATAAAGGATACAGAAACCAATCCACAAAAGTACAACTTTCTTATATTTGATAAAGGGTCTAAAAGCATACAATGGAGGAAAAATAGCATCTTCAACAAATGGTGCTAGGAAAATTGGAAATCTATATGCATTAAATGAAAGTGAATCCCTTTCTCTCGCCATGCACAAAAGGTTAACTCAAAATGGATCAAAGAGCTTGATATCAAATCAACTAAACTTTTTGATACTTGGTGAGAATAATCAATACTCTATTCACACTTGGTTCACCCGATTTTGCTCCACTATATTGTAGCATTCATTTGCAGGAGCATTTTAAAGTTTTAGGTTTCGCTCGTTTTCCCCTTTAGGGATACATGCATTTGGAACTCAATCAAACATGGTCTGTGCTAGCTGCTTGAAGCTTGATTCATTTAAAGAGTTTTCAGTGTTTTCTCTGTGCTTCGTTCCCAGGTTAAGGAGCTCTAAGAGAGGTGAAGAAACTGCATTTTAATTTGAAATTGCTTGCAAAACTTCCACAGAACTTCGAATTTACTGGAATATCAGCAAATTATTTTCACATGATCTTACTGAAATGGAGGAAATGAAAACAACTTGATTCATGCTTGGTTTTCCAAATTTTATTCTTCTAGATGTAAGTTTTCATTAGGAGAAACACTTTGAGATTTTAGGTTTCACATTTTTTTCCCTATAGGGATCCATGCATTTGGAAATCTAATCAAACATGGTTTATGCTAGCTGCTTGAAATTTTACACACTCAATTTCTTCTCAGTATGCTCTCAATATCTTGTTTCCTGTTTAAGTAGCACAAAACAGAGGTGAGTTAAATACACTTTAATATGAAAGTGATTGCATAGCTTCCACAGAACTCTGAGTTTGCTGGAATATCAGCAATAATTTTTTTTCACCGGATCTTGTCGATACTGGAGGGAATGATCAGTACTCCATTTGCACTTTGTCCACAAAATTTTGTTCTTCTATGTTGAAGCATTCATTTGCAGGAACACTATGTATTTTCAGGTTTCACTTCCTTTTCTTCTGTAGAAATACATGCATTTGGAACTCTAAATCAAACACCATTTGTGCTAGATGCTTAAAAATTGACACACACACATTTAGTTACCAGTACACTCTCTGAGCTTTTTAACCCTGTTTCAGTAGCCATAATCTGAGGTGAGGAAAATTGACTTTCATTGAAGAGTGTTTTCAAAGCTTCCACAGAACTCCTAGTTTACTGGAGCAAAGATTTTTTCACCTGACCTTGTTGATACTTGGAGGGAATGATTGCTACTCATTTGACACTTGGTCCACCAAACTTTATTTTTCCAACTTGAAGCGTTCGCTTGCAGGGGCATTTTGAATTTTTTGGTTTTATTTCATTTTCCCGTATAGGGGTACATGCCTTTGGAACTCTAAATCAAACACTGTTTTTGCTAGCTGCTTGAAATTTGACTCACTCAATTAGTTTTGAGAGGCTCTCTATGATTTTTTTCCTGTTGAAGAAGCCCTTGGAAATCGTGAGGAAAATACACTTTTCTTTGTGTTTTCAATGCTTCCAAAAAACTTCGAGTTTAATGGAAGTTTGGTAAAGATTTTTTAACCTTATCTTTTTGATACTTAGTGGCAATGACCTGTACTCCATTAGTAGTTGGTCCCCAAATTTTGTTGTTTTACTTTGAAGCATAGACTTGCAAGAACACTTTGAGTTTTTTGATTTCGATTTCTTTTTCTATTTATGGATACATGCATTTGGAACTCTAAATCAAACATGGTTTGTGCTAGCTGCTTAAAACTTGATTACTCAATTAGTTCACAGTGTGCTCTGTGAGATTTGTTCCCGGTTGAAGTAGCCCTAATCAGATGCAAGGAAAATATACTTTCATTTTAAAGTATTTGCAAAGCTTTTACAGAATTCCAAGTTTACTGGAATCTAAGCAATGATTTTTTTTCCCGGATCTTGTTGATACTTGGAGGAAATTAAAGTACTTCTTTTGCACTTGTTCACCCAATTTCATTCTTCTAGGTTAAAGTATTCATTTGCAAAAACACTTGGAATTATTAGATTTCACTTCCTTTTCCCATATAAGGATACATAAATTTGGAAACCTATATTAAAACTAATTTTGCTAGCTAATTAAAACATGACTCAATTTATTAGATCTCAGTGTGCTCTCTATGCTAATTTCCCTGTTGAAGTAACCATAAAAAGAGGCAAGGAAAATACATATTCATTTGAAAATGTTCACAAAGTTTCCACAGAATCCAAGTTTTATAGAATCTCAGCAAATATTTTTACACTTGATGTTTTAGATACTTGGTGGGAATAATCAGTACTCTATTTGCACTTTGTTCACCCAATTTTCTTCTTTTATTTTGAAGCATTAATTTGCAGGAATCTTTTAAAGTTTTCAGTTTCACTTCATTTTCCCCTATAGGGATTCATGCATTTGGAACTCTAAATCAAATATGGTGTGTGCTAGCTACTTGAAACTTGACTCACTCAAAGAGTGCTCTTTGTGCTTTCTATGCTTTGTTCTCAAGTTAAGGAAGTCTAAGAGAGGTGAGGAACTGCACATTAATTTGAAAGCACTTGAAATACTTCCACAGAACTCTGAATTAATGGAATATCAGCAATTTTAATTCACATGATCTTGTTGATAAAAAAGGGAATGGAGAGTACTTGATTCGCACTTGGTTCTCCAAATTTTGTTCTTCTAGATTTAAGCTTTTGTTAGGAGAAACAGTTTGAGATTTTAGGTTTCACTTTATCTTCCCCTATAGGGACACATGCATTTGGAATTCTAATCAAACATGGTTTGTGCTAGCTATTTGAAATTTCATAGACTCAATTTTTTCCCAGTACACTCTCAATATTCTGTTCCCTGTTTAAGTAGCACTAAGCAGAGGTGAGCAAAATACACTTTCATCCAAAAGCGATTGCATAGCTTCCACAGAACTCCGAGTTTGCTTGAATATCAGCAATGATTTTTTTCACTGGATATTGTTGATACTGGAGGGAATTATTGGAACTTTATTCACACTTTGTCCACTAAATTTCGTGCTTTTTGTTGAAACATTTGTTTGCAGGAACACTATGATTTTTTAGGTTTCACTTCCTTCTCCTCTGAAGAAATATATACATTTGGAACTCTAAATTAAACACAATTTGTTCTAGATGCTTAAAAAATGACATACACAATTAGTTACCAGTGCACTCTCTATGCTTTCTAATCCTGTTGTAGTAGCCATAATATGAGGTGAGGAAAATTGACTTTCATTGGAAAGTGTTTTCAAAGCTTCCACAGAACTACTACTTTACTGGAATCTCAGCAAAGATTTTTTCACCTGATCTTGTTGATACTTGGAAGGAATGATTGCAACTCAATTGATGCTTGGTCCCCCAAATTTTGGTCTTCTAGCTTGAAGCGTTCATTTGCAGGGTCATTTTGAATATTTAAGTTTTACCTCATTTTGCCCTATAGAGATACATGCATTTGGAACTCTAAATCAAACACGGTTTCTTCTACCTGCTTGAAAAATGACTCACTCAAATAGTCCTCATGTGCTCCCTATGCTGTGTTCTCAGTTTCAGTAGACCTAAGCACAGTTGAGGAAAATGCACCTTCATTTGAGTGCACTTGCAAAGCTTCCACAGATCTCTGACTTTCCCGGAATTTCAGCAAAAAAAAAAATTCACAGGATCTTTTTGATAATGGAGTAAATAATCAGTACTCCATTCGTGCTTGGTACCCCAAATTTTGTTATTCTAGATTTAAGCTTTTGTTAGAAGAAACACTTTGTGGTTTTAGGTTTCACTTCATTTTCCCCTATAGGGATACATGCATTTGGAACTCTAATCAAACATGGTTTGTGCTAGCTGCTTGATATTTTATAAACTCAATTTGTTTTCAGTGTGCTCTCAATATTTTGTTCCCTTTTAAGTAGCACTAAGCAGAGGCAAACAAAATACACTTTTATGTGATACCATTTGCAAAACTTCCACACAACTCCGAGTTTGAAGGAATATCAGCAATGATTTTTTTTTTCCAGAGGATCTTGTTGATACTGGAGGGAATGATACTCCATTTGCACTTTGTTCACAAAATTTCATTCTTCTAGGTTGAAGCATTCATTTGCAAGAACACTATGAATTTTTAGGTTTCACTTCCTTTTTCACTTCCTTTTCCTCTGTAGAAATGCATGCATTTGGAACTCTAAATCAAACACGGTCTCTGATAGATGCTTGAAAATTGACACACTCAATTAGTTATCAGTGCACTCTGTATGCTTTATACCCAAGTTCAATTTCTGAAATTGGAGGCAAGGAAAACAGACTTTCTTTGGAAAGCATTTTCAAAGCTTCCACAGAACTCCGAGTTTACTGGAATCTCAGTATAGGTTTTTTTTTTTACCCGATCTTGTTGATACGTGGAGGGAATTATCACTACTCAATTGGCACTTGGTCACCCAAATTTTGTTTTTCTAGCTTGATTTGTTCATCTTCAGGAACACTTGGAATTTTTCGATTTCACTATGTTTTCCCCTAAAGTGATATATTTGTTTGGAACTTTAAATCAAATGCTGTTTGTGATAGCTGCTTGAAATTTGACTCACTCAATTAGTTCTCAGTGCACTCTCTATATTTTTTTTCCCTATTGAGGTAGCTCTTGAAAATGGTGAGGAAAATATACTTTCATTTAAAAGTGTTTGCAATGCTTCCACATTATTCCAAGTTTAATAAAATTACAGTAAAGATTTTTTAACCTGATCTTGTTGATACTTGGAGAAAATTATCTGTACTCCATTTGCAGTTGGTCCTAAAATTTCATTCCTATTTGAAGCGTAGACTTGCAGGAAGACTTTTAAATTTTAGGTTTCACTTCATTTTTCCCTATAGGGATACATGAATTTTGATCTCTAAATCAAACAAGGAGTTTGCTAACTTCTTGAAACTTGACTCACTGTATTCTCACTGTGCTCTTTATGCTTTGTTCCTTGTTGAAGTACCCTAAGCAGAGGCAAGGAAAATACATTTTCATCAGAAAGCGTTTGCAAACCTTCCTCAGAACGAATTTACTGAAAATCCAACAAACTATTTTTCACCTAAACTTTTTGATACTTAAAAGGAATGATCAAGACTCCATTTGCACTTGGTCCCCACAAGTTCATTCTTCCAGCTTGAAGCATTCATTTGCAGGAACACTTTGAATTTTTAGGTTTCACTTCATTTCCCCATATACGTATACATGCATTTGGAACTCTAAATCCAACATGGTTTGTGCTAGCTGCTTGAAACTTGACTCACTAAATGAGTTCTCAGTGAGCTTTCTATTCTTTGTTTCCAGTTTAAGTAGCCCTAAGCAGTGGTGAGGAAAATACACTTTTATTTAAAAGCAATTGAAAAGCTTCCATGAAACTCCAAGTTTACTGGAATTCCAGCAAATATTTTTTCACTCTATCTTGTTGATACTTGGAGGGAATGATCAAACTCCATTCACAATTTCTCCCCCAAATTTTGTTTGTCTCCTTTGAAGCCTTTATTAGCAAAAAAAAAAAAAAAAAAAAAAAACTTTGAGTTTTTAGGTTTTACATTCTTTTCCCTTTTTGGGAAAAATGCATTTGGAAATCTAATTCAAACACAGTTTGTGCTACCTGCTTGAAACTTGACTTACTAAATTAGTACTCACTGCACTCTCTATTGTTTCTTCCCTGTTGAAGTAGCCCTAAGCAGTGGCAATAAAAATAGACTTTCATTTGAAAGCATTTCAAAGAATCCACAGAACTCTGAGATTACTGTAATCCCAGGAAAGATTTTTTTAACTGATCTTGTTAATACTTGAAGGTAATGATTGGAACTCCATTCGCAATTTGTCCCTCAAATTGTATTTTTCTAGGTTGAGAGTTCATTTGCATGGACAATTTGAATTTTTGGTTTCACTTAATTTTCCCATATAGGGATACAAGTATATGGAACTCTGAATCAAACATTTTCTGTGGTAGCTGCTTGAATCTTGACTCACTCAATTAATTGTTAGTGAACTCTCTATGCTTTGCTCGTTGTTGAAATTGCCCTAAACAGAGGCAAGGATAATTTGTGTTCATTTGAAAATATTTGCAAAGCATCTACAGAACTTCGATTTTACTGGAATCTCAGAAAAGTGTTTTTAACCTGATCTTGTTGATACTTTGAGTGAATGATCCATGCTCCATTTGAATTTGGTCCCCCAAATTTCATACTCCTAAGGTGAAGGCTTAGATTGTAGGAATGTTTTGAATTTTTAAATTTTACTTCATTTTTCTTATGAGGATACATGCATTTGAAACTCTAATTGGAACATGGTTTCTTGAAACTTGACTACCTCAATTAGTTATGACTGTGATATCTATGCTTTGTTCCCTTATTTAGGGAAGGAAAATACACTTTAATGTGAAAATGTTCGTAAAGCTTCCACAGAATTTGAGTTTACTGGAATATCAGCAAAGATTTTTTTCACCTGATCTTGTTGACACTTGTAGGTAATGATTGGTACCCCATTAGCAGTTGGTCTCCCAAATTTGTTCTTTTAGAGTAAAGCATTCATTTGCAGGAACACTTTAAATTCTTAGGTTTCACTTTATTTTCCCCTATGGGATTACATTCATTTGGTACTCCAAATCAAACATCATTTGTGCTAGCTACTTGAAATTTGACTTACTCAATTTGTTCTTAGTGCTCTCTCAATGCTTTGTTCCCTTTTTAAGTAGCACTAAGCAGAGGTGAGCAAAATACACTTTTAGTTGAAAGCATTTGCAATGCTTCCACAGAACTTCGAGTTTACTGGAATTTCAGCAAAGATGTTTTTCACCCAATCTTGTTGATACTTGGAAAGAATGATTGATACTGCATTCGCACTTGGTCTCTCAAATTTCATTCTTCAAAGCTGAAGATTTCATTTTCAGAAACACTTTGAATTTGTAAGTTTCACTTTATTTTCCCCTGTAGGGATACGTGCATTTGGAACTCTAAATAAAAAACAGTTTGTGCTAGCTCTTTGAAACTTAACACACTCAATTAGTTTTCATTGTGCCCTCTATCCTTTTTTCCCTGTTGAAGTAGCCCTGAGCAGAGGCAAGAAATATATACTTTAATTTGTAAGCATTTGAAAAGTTTCCACAGAACTCCGAATTTCCTTGAATGTCATCAAAGATTTTTTCACCCGATGATGTTGATACTTGGAGTGAATGATCGGTACTTGATTTGCACTTGGTCACCCAATTTTATTTTTCAAGGTTGAAGTTTTCATTTTCAAGAAAACTTTAAATTTTTAGGTTTCACTTCATTTTTCCCTAAGGGATACATGCATTTGGAATTATACATCAAAAACGTTTTTCTTTTTTCTAACTTCTTCAAACTTGACTCTCTCAGTTAGTTCTCAGTGTGTTGTCTATGACTTGTTTCCAGTTGAAGTAGCCCTAAGCAGAGGCAGGAAAAATACACTTTCATTTCAAAGTGTTTGCAAAGCTTCCAAAGAACTGCAAATTTACTGGAATATCAGAAAAGATTTCTGCTCCAGATCTTGTTGATTCTTGGTAGTAATTATCAGTACTCCATTCCCACTTCATACCCCAAATTTCATTCTTCTACGTTCTAGCATTCGTTTGCAGAAACACTTTAAATTTTTAGGTTTCACTTCATTTTCCCCTATAGGGAAACATGCATTTGGAAGTCTAAATCAATATGGGTTGGGCTAGCTGCTTGAAACTTGACTCATTCAAATAGTTCTCAGTGTGCTCTATATAATGTGTTCTCTGCTGAAGTAGCACTAATCAGAGGCAAAAAAATACACCATAATTTGAAAGCTTTTACAAAACTTCCACAGGACTCCAAAGTTAGAGAAATCAGAGTGAACATTTTTTCACCCAATCTTATTTCACTCGAATGATCAGTACTCCATTTGAACTTAATCCCTCAATTTCATTCTCCTAGGTTGAAGCACTCATTTGCAGTGACACTTTGAAATTTTAGGTTTCTATTTGTTTTCCCCTATAGGAATACAGGCATATGGAACTGCAAATCAAAAAGGGTTTGTGATAGCTACTTGAAACTTGACTAACTTAATTAGTTTTCAGTATGCTCTCTATGCTTTATTTCCTGTTGATGTTGCGCTAAGCAGAGGTTAGGAAAATAAATGTCATTTGAAAGTGTTTCTAAAGCGTTCACAGAACTCCAGTTTACTGGAAACTCAGCAAAGATTTTTTCACCCAATACTGTTGATACTTGGAGGATATGATTGGTACTTGTTTTGCACTTGGTCCCTAAATATTTTTTTCTTAGGTTGAAGTGTTTGTTTGAAAGAACACTTTGAATTTTTAGGTTTCAATTTGTTTTCCCCTCTAGGGGTATGTGCATTCGGAACTCTAATTGAAACAAAGTTTGTAATAGCTGCTTAAAACTTGACTCACTAAATTAGTTTTCAGTGCACCCACTATGATTTGTTACCCAGTGAAGTATCCCTAAGAAGAGGCGAGCAAAATACACTTTTAATTGAAAGCATTTGCACAGCTTCCACAGAATTCTGAGTTTACTGGAATCAATCACAACAATGATTTTTTTACACCTGATCTTCTTGATACTTCTAGAGAATGATTGATTCTCCATTTACAATAGGCCTCTCAAATTTTCTTTTTCTAGGTTGATGCATTCTTTTGCAGGAACACTTTGAATTTTCAGGTTTCACTTTATTTTGTCCTATAATGATATATGCATTTGGAACTCTAAATCAAGCATGATTTTTGATAGCTTCTTGAAACTTGACTTACTCAAATAGCTCTCAGTGTGTTCTCTATGCTTTGTTCCCTGTTGAAGTCGCCCTAAGAAGAATTGATAAAAACAAACTTTCATTTGAAAATGTTTGTAACCTTCCAAAGAACTTTGAGTTTACTGAAATTTTAGCAAAGATTTTTTCACCCAATCTTGTTGATACTCGTAGTGAATGATCAGTACTCAATTCTCACTTGGCCCTTAAAATTTATTTCTTCTAGTTTGAAGTTTTAATTTGCTTGGACACATTGAATTTTTAGGTTTCACTTTCTTTTCCCCTATTGGATACATGAATTGGAACTCTAAATCAAACACGGTTTTTACTAGCTCCTTGAAACCTTACTCGCACAGTTAGTTCTCATGGTGCATTCTATGCTTTGTTCCTGTTGAATTAGCCCTAAGCAGAGGTAAGGAAAATTCACTTTCATTGGAGAGTCTTTGAAATACTTCAAAAGAACTCCGAGTTTACTGGAATCACATTAAATATTTTTCATTGAATTTTGTTGATACTTGGAATTAATGATCGTTACTCAATTTGCCCTTGGTCTCCCATATGTCATTCTTCTAAGTTGAAGCATTTGTTTGCAGGGAACACTTTGAATTTTTAGGTTTTACTTCTTTTCCCCTATAGGGATTCTTGCATTTGTAACAGTAAATCAATCACAGTTTGTACTAACTTCTTGAAACTTGACTCTCTCAATTAGTTCTCAGTGAGCTGTCTATGCTATGTCCCAAGTCTAAGTAGCCCTAAGTAGATGCAAGGAAAATATACTTTAATTTGAAAGTGTTTGCAAATCTTCCACAGAATTGCGAATTTACTGGAATATCAGCAAAGATATTTTTACCCAATATTTTTGATGCTTGGAGGTAATGATCAGTATTCCATTCACACTTTGTACCTCAAATTTTATTCTTATTGGTTCAAGCATTTGTTTTCATTAACACTTTGAATTTTTTGGTTTCACTTTATTTTCCCCTATAGGCATTCATTCATTTGGAACTGTAAATCAAATATGGTTTATGCTAACTGCTTAAAATTGACTCACTCAATTAGTTCTCAGAGCACTCTGTATAATTTGTTCTCTGTTAAAGTGCCCCTAAACAGAGGCAAGGCAAATACACTTTCATTTGAAAGCATTTTCAATGCTTCCACATAACTCTGAATTTAGTGGAATTCCAGCAAATATTTTTCCGTGTAGTGTTGTTGATACTTCAAAGGAATGATTGGTACACCATTCCCACTTGGTCACCCAAATCTCTTGTTTTTATGTTGATGCATTCGTTTGCAGGAACACTTTGAAATTTTCGACTTCACATCCTTTTCCCCTATAGGAATAAAGGCATTTTAACTCCAAATCAAACACGGTTTATTTGCAAAAACACTTTGAATTTTTAGGTTTCACTTCGATTATAAAGGTAATTAAATTCTAAGTCAAACAAGATTTGTGCTAGCTGCTTGAAACTTGACACACTCAATTTGTTCTCAGTGTGCTCTTTGATTATTTCCTGTTGAAATAGCCCTAAGCAGAGGCAAGGAAAAATCAATTTTATTTGAAAGGGTTTGCAAGGTTCTACCTAACTCCAATTTTATTGGCATCAGAAAAGAAATTTTAACCCGATATTGGTGATACTTTGAAAGAGGCATTTGGAACTCTAAATCAAACATTGTTTGTGTTAGCTGCTTGAAATTTGAAACACTCAAAGATTCCCCTGTGTTCTCTGTATGTTTTTTTCCCCTTTTGATATATCCATAAGCAGACACAAGAAAAAAACACTTTCATTGGAAAGCATTTGCCATGCTTTCACAGACCTCTGAATTTATTAGAATCTCAGAAAATATTTTTCATCCAAACTTGTTGATACTTTGAAGGAATGATCAGAACTCCAATTGCACGTGGCCTGCGAAATTTTATTTTCCCAGTTTGAAGCATTCGTTTGCTGGATCACTTTGAATTTCTAGTATCTCTTTGTTTTCCCTATAGGGATAGAGGCAGTTGGAACTCTAAATCAAACATGGTTTCTGCTTGCTCCTTGATACTTGAAACACTCAAAAAGTTTACAGTTTACTTTGTATGTTTTGTTACCTTTTGATTAGCCCTAAGCAGAGGCAAGGAAATACACTTTTCTTTGAAAGGGTTTGCCAAGCTTTCACAGGACTCCAAGTTTAGCAGAATCTCAGCAAATATTTTTTTCACCCAATCTGTTGAAACTTTGAAGGAATGATCAGTACTCCAATCAAACTTGACCCCCAAATTTTATTTTTTTAGGATTAAGTGTTTGTTTGCAGGAAGGATTTGAATTCTTAGTTTTCACTTTATTTTCCCTTATTGGATTACAGGCATTTGGAAATCTAAATCAAACATGGTTTGTGCTTGCTGCTTGAAACTTGACAAACTAAATTAGTTCTCAGTGGCTCTCTGTGCTTTGTTCTCTGTTGAACAATCCATTAGCAGAGGCAAGAAAACAACACCCTCATTTTAGAGCCTTTTTCAAGTTTCCACAGAACTGCAAGTTTACAGGAATCACAACCACAACTTATTATTAATAATTTATGAAATGATCAGTATTCCAGTTGGACTTGTCCCCCAAATTTCATTCTTCAAGTTTGAATCATTCGTTTGTAAAACACTATAATTTTTTAGGTTTCACTTTATTTTCCCTATAGGGTTAGAGGAAGTTGGAACACAAAATAAAACAAGATTAGTGCTAGCTGCTTGAAACTTGACACACTTAATTAGTTCTCAGGGCACTCTTTAAGATTTTTTCCCTTTTGAAGTAATCATAAGCAGAGGCAAAGATAAAACACTTTAATTGGAAAGCATTTGCTAAGCTTCCACAGAACTCCAAGTATACTGGAATTTCAGGAAATATTGTTTTCTACTGATGTTGTTGATAATTTGAAAAAATGGTGGGACTATAGCTGCAATTGCACCCCAAAATTTTATTTTTTCAAGTTGAATCACTCATTTTCAGGAAAACTATAAATTTTTAGGTTTCACTTCATTTTTCCTATAGGGTTAAAAGGAGTTGGAACTCAAAATCAAACATGCTTTGTGCTAGCTGCTTGAAACTTGACACACTCAATTAGTTCCCAGTGTGCACTTTATGTTTTCTTCCTTGTTTACGTAGCCCTAAGAAGAAGCAAGGAAAAAAAAAAACACTTTAATTTCAAAGGGTGTACCAAGCTTCTGAAGAATTCCAAGATTACTGGAATCAGCAAATATTTTTTCACCCTATCTTTTTTATACTTTGAAGGAATGATCAGTACTCTAGTCGCACGTGGCCCCCCAAATTTTATTGTTCGTCTGCAGGAACACTTTAAATTTATAAGTTTCACTTTGTTTTCCATAATAGGGTTAGAGGCCTTTGGAACTCTAAATCAATCATGGTTTGTGCTAGCTATTTGAAAATTGACACACTTATTTTGTTCTCTATGTGTTCTCTATGCTTTTTTTTTCCCTGTTGAAATAGCCCAAAACAGTGGCAATGAAAAATCAATTTTATTTGAAAGTGTTTGCCAAGCTTCCACGTAACTCCCATTTTACTGGCGTCAGCAAATATTATTAACCCGATCTTGTTGATTCTTGGAAGAAATGAGTGGTACTTCTGTCGCTCTTGGCCTCCCAAATTTTATTCTTCTAGAATGATGCTTTCATTTTCAAAAGCACTTTAAGTTTATTCATTTAACTTTTTATCATAAATAGAGGTGGAGAGGCATTTGGAACTCCACATGAAACATTATTTGTGCTAGTTGCTTGAAATTTGACACACTCAAAGTGTTCCCGATGTGCTCTGTATGCTTTTTTTCCTGTTGATGTATCCAAAAGCAGACACAAGGAAAAAAACACTTTCATTGGAAAGCATTTGCCATGATTTCACAGACATCTGTATTTAATGTAATCTCAGCAAATATTTTTAACCATAGCATGTTGATACTTTGAAGGAATAATCTGAACTTCTGTTGTACATGGAATGCCATATTTCATTCTTCTAGGTTGAAGCATTTGTTTGCTGGAAAACTTTGAATATTTAGGTTTCACTTTGTTTTTTTTCTATAGGGATACAGGTAGTTGGAACTCTAAATCAAACATGGTTTCTGCTTGCTCCTTGATACTTGACTTACTCAAAATGTTCCCAATGCACTCTGTATGCTTTGTTACCTTTTGAATAGCCTTAAAAAAAGGCAAGGACATACACTTTAATTGGAAAGAGTTTGCCAAGCTTCCACAGAACTCTGAGTTTACTAGAATCTCAGAAAATATTTTTTTCATTCAACCTGTTGATACTTTGAAGGAATGATTGGTATTCAAATCAAACTTGAACACCAAAATTATTTTTCTAATTTGAAGCATTTGTTTGCAGGAACACTTTGAATTTTTATGTTTCACTTCATTTTATCCCTATAGGAATAGAGGTTATTGGAACTCTAAATCAAACATGGTTTGTTCTAACTTCTTGAAATTTTATACACTCCTTTGTTCTCAGTGTGCTCTCTATAGTTTCTGCGTATTGAAACCATAACCATAAGCAGAGGCAAGTAAAAAAAGAACCTTTCATTTGAAATGGTTTGCAAAGCTTCCACAAAACTTGGAGTTTACTGAAACAAAAAATATTTATTCAACTGATCTAGTTGATACTTTAAAGGAATGGTTGGTACTCCAGTCGTACTTGGCCCCCAAAATTTCTATTTTCTAGATTGAATTGTTCATTTGAAGCAACACTTTAAATTTGTAGGTTTCGCTTTGTTTTCCCCTATAGAAAAAAAGGCTGTGTATTCTTTAAGATTTGTTCCCTATTGAAATAATCATAAGCAGAGGCCAGGATAAAACACTTTAAGTGGAAAGTGTTTGCCAAGCTTCCACAGAACTCCGAATTTACTGGATTTTCAGCAAATATTTTTTCTGCCAATCTAGTTAATAATTTGAAAGAATGATCAGGACAACAGTTGCAATTGGCCACACAAATTTCATTCTTCTTTGTTGAAGCCTGTTTTGGGAGGAAAACATTGAATCTTTAGGTTTCTCTTCATTTTCTCCTATAGGGATAGAGACAATTGGAACTCTAAATCAAATATAGTTTCCGCTAGCTGCTTGAAATTTGACACACTCAATTAGTTCTCTATGTTCTCTCTATGATTCATACCCTGTAGAAGTAGCCTAAAGCCAAGGGGAAAAAACAATTTTATTTGAAAGGGTTTACCAAGCTTCCAAAAATTCCGATTTTTGAGTCAGGAAATATTTTTAACTCAAGCTTGTTGATACATTGAAGGAATAATCGGTACTTTTGTTACACCTGGAACCCCAGAATTCATTCTTTTGTGTTGAAGCAGTCGTTTGCAGGAACACCTTGAATTATTAGGTTTCACTTCATTATCCCCTATAGAGACAGAGACAGTTGAAACTGTAAATCAAACATAGTTTGTGCTAGCTGTTTGAAACTTGACACATTCAAAGAATTCTCAATGTGGTCTCTATGCTTTCTTCTCTGTTGCAGTAGCTCTAAGCAGAAGCAAGAAATAAACACTAATTTTCACAGAGTTTACCAAATTTTCACAGAACTCCCAGTTTACTGGAATCACCTGATCTTATTGATATTTGGCAGGAATGATAGGTACTCCTGTCGCATTTGGCTTTTCAAAATTTGTTCATCCAAATTAAAGAATTCCTTTGCAGGAACATATTGAATTTTTAGGTTTCAGTTTATTTTACCCTATAGGGAAAGAGGCATTTGAAATACTAAATCAAATGTGGTTTCTGCTAGCTGCGTGCAAGTTGACATGCTCAGTTTGTTCTCAGTGTGTTCTCTACAATTTATTCCCTGTTGAAGAAGCGCTAAGCAAAGGCAAGGAAATAAACACTTTCATTTGAAAGAGTAGGCCAAACGTCCACAGAACTCTACGTTTGCTGGAATCTCAGCAAATATTTTTACACATGAACTTGATGATACTTTGAAAGAATGATCAGTACTCCAGTCACAATTTGCTCCCCAAATTTTGTTCTTCTAGGTTGAAGTATTCCATTACAGGAACACTTCAAATTTATATTTTTCGCTTTGTTTACCCACAGGGATACAAGCAGATGGAACTCTAAATTGAACATGTTTTTTTCTCGTTGCTTGAAAATTGACACACTTAATTATCTTTGTGCCCTCTATGGTTTATTTCTTTTGAAGTAGCACTGAGTGGAGGAAAGAGAAAAAAAACACTTTAATTAGAATACATTTGCGAAGCTTCCAGAGAACACCAAGTTTACTGTAATCTCAGCAAATATTTTTTCACCCGATCTTTGGATATTTTGAAGGAATGATTGGTACTTCATTTTCACATGGCTTCCCAAATGTCGTTCTTCTAGGTTGAAGCATTGGTTTGCAGGAACACTTTGAATTTATATTTCTCACTTCATTTACCCATAGGGATGAAGACAGTTGGAACTCAATCTCAAGCATCATTTGTGCTAGCTGCTTGAAACTTGACACACTCAAACAGTTCTCAGTGCACTCCGTATGCTTTGTTCCCTGTTGAAGTAGCCCTAAGTAGAGGCAAAAAAAGATACTTTCATTTCAAAGTGATTGACAAGCTTCCATAGAACTCCAACTTAACTGAAATCTCAGCAAATATTTTTTTCCTTGATCTTGTTGATACTCTGAAGGAATGATTGGTACTACAGTCACACTTGGAAACGCAAATTTTATTTTTCTCAGTTAAAGAATTCTCTTTCAGAAACACTTTGTATTTTCGGGTTTCACTTCATTTTCCCCTATTTGGATAGAGGCAGTTGGAACTCTAAATTAAACATTGTTTGTGATAGCTTCTTAAAACTTGGCACACTCAATTACTTCTCAGTAATTTATGCTTTGTTCGCTGTTGAAGTAGCCCTAAGACATGGCAAAAAGAAAGCATTTGCACTTGAATGCTATTGTCAAGCTACCAAAGAACTTCGAGATTACTGGAATCTCAGCAAATATTTTCTGCACCCAATCTTGTTGAGACTTTGAAAAAATGATTGGTACTCCAGTTGCACTTGCCCTCCAAATTTTATTCTTCCAATTTGAAAAGTTTCTTTGCAGGAAAACTTTGAATTATTAGGTTCCACTTCATTTAACCTTGAGATAGAGGCATTTAGAACTCTAAGTGAAACATCATTTCTGCTAGCTTCTTAAAACTTGACACAGTCAATTAGCTCTCAGTGTGCTCTCACTGCTTTGTTCCCTTATGATGCAGCTCCAACCAGAAGCAAGGAAAAAATTCTTTTTTTTTTCAAAACGTTTGCCAAGATTCCACAGAATTTTGAGTTTACTGGAATCTCAACAAATATTTTTTTCACCCGAACTTGATTTTTTGAAGAATGTTCAGTACTCCAGTCACACTTGGCCCCCCAAATTTTATCTTCTAGGTTGAAGCATTCATTTGCAGGAACATTTTAAATTTGTAGGTATCATTTCACTTTCTTCTATAGAATAAAGATACTTGGAACTCTAAATCAAACATGGCTTTTGCTAGCTATTTGATAGTTGACACACCCAAATGTTTCTGTCTGCACTATATATATGCTTTGCTCCCTGTCGAAGTAGCCCTAAGAAGAGGCAAATCAAAAAAAACAAAGAAACAAACAAAAAACAGTATTCCTTGAAATTGTTTGCCAAGCTTCCACAGAACTCTGGGTTTATTGGAATCTCAGCAAATATTTTTTCACACGACTTTGTTGATACTTTGAAGTAATGATTAGGACTCCATTTACACTTGGCACCCCAAATTTTATTCTCCTGAGTTGAAGCATTCATTTGCATTAACACTTTAAAAGTTTAACTTCTCTTACCCCTATAGGGATAGAGACATTGGGACTCTAAATCAAACCTTTTTTGTGCTAGCTGCTTGAAACTTGACACATTAAATTAGTTCTTAGTGTGCTCTCTATGCTTTGTTTCTTCTTGAAGTTATTCTAAGCATAGGCTAGAAAAAATCACTTTTATTTGAAACTGTTTGCCAAGCATTTTAAGATCTCTGAGTTTACTTGAATGTCAGCAAATATTTTTTCAGTCAATCTTTTTGATACTTTGAAGGAATGATTGGTATCAAGACACACTCCCCCCCCCATTACATTTCTGCGTTAAATTGTTTGCAGGAACACATTGAATTTTTAGGTTTTAGTTTGTTTTCCCCTATAGAGATACAGGCAGTTAAAACTCCAATTAAATATGGTTTTTTCTAGCTGCTTGAAAGTTTAAAAAACTCATTTACTTCTCACTGTGCTCTCTATGATTTTTTTCCCTATTGAAGTAGCCCTATGCAGAGGCAAGGAAGAAATACTTTCATTTGAAATTGTTTGCCAAGTTTCTACAGAAATCTGAGTTTATTGGAACCTAAGGCAAAATTTTTCTCCTGAACTTGCTGATACTTTGAAGGAATGAGTAGTACTTCAGTACCACATGACCCCACACATTCCATTCTTCTGGATTAAAGTATTCGTTTCTAGAAACACTTTGAATTTTGTGTTTCACTTCATTTTCCCCTATAGAGATATATGCAGTTGAAACTCTAAATTAAACACTGTTTGTGCTAGCTGCTTGAAATTTGACATACTCAATAAGTTCTCAGTGTGCTCTATATACTTTTTTTTCTATTGAAGTAACCTTAAGCAGAGCAAGGAAAAAACACTTTCATTTGAAAGCATTTGCAATGCATCCACAGAACTCCTAGTTTACTTCAATCTCAGCAAATATTTTTTATCCTCTTCTTGTTGATAACTTGAAGGAATGATCAATACTCAATTCACACATGGCCTCCCAAATTTTATTCTTCTGGGTTGAAGCATTCATTTGCAGAAACAATTTGAATATTTAGGATTCAGTTTGTCTTCACATATAGAGATAGGGGCTTTTAAAATTCTAAATGAAACATGGTTCGTGCTAGATGCTTAAACGTTGACACACTCAAATAGTTTTCAGTGTGCTCTCTATGCTTAGTTCCCTATTGAAGTAGCACTAAGCAGTGCCCAGGATAAAACACTTTCATTGAAAGAGTTTTCCAAGATTCCACAGAATTCTGAGTTTTCTGGAATCTCAGCAAATTTTTTTTTTTACCCAATCGTATTGATACTTTGAAGGAATTACCAGTACTCCAGTAACACTTGGCCACATTATTTTTATTCTTCTGGGTGAAGAATTTATTTGCATGAACACTTTGAAATTTTAGGTTTTACTTTGATTTACCTATAGAGATATATGAATTTGGAACTCTAAATCAAACATGGTTTGTGCTAGATGCTTGAAACATGATACATCCAATTAGTTCTCAATGCACTCTCTATTTGTTTTCTGTGGAAGTATCCTTAAGAAGATGCCAGAAAAAAAACATTTTCACAGGAAAATGTTTGCCAAGTTTCTACAGAATTCTGAGTTTACGTGAATCTCAGCAATTTTTTTCACCTGAAAATGTTGATACTTTGAAAGAATGTTCAGTACTCCAGTGGCACTTGGCCCTCCAAATTTCATTCTCCTATGTTAAAGCATTTGTTTGCAGAAACACTTTGAATTTTAAAATTCACTTTGTTTTTCCCTATTGAATTTAGGCAGTTGGAACTCTAAGTCAAACATGGTTTGTGCTAGCTGCTTGAACTAATTGACACACTCAATTAGTTCACAGTGAAGGCTTTATGCTTTGTTCCCCGTTAAGGTAGTTATAAACAGAGGAAAAAAAAACTATTTCTATATTTAAACATTTGTTAAGATTCCACAGAATTTCAAGTTTACTGGAATCTTGGCAAATATTTTCTCTCCAGATCTTCTTGATACTTTGAAGAAATGATTGATACTCCAGTTGCACATGGCCCACCAAATTTTATTCTTCTAGATTGAAGCCTTTGTTTGCAGAAACATTTTGAATTAGTAGTTTTTACTTTATTTTCTACTGTAGGGAGTGAGGCAATTGAAACTCTAAATCAAACACGGTTTGTGCTAGCTGCTTGAGACTTGACAAACTCAATTTGTTCTCTGTGTGCTCTCTCTTCTTTGTTCCCTGTTTAAGTAGTCCTAAGCAGAAGCAAGAAAAAAACACTTTCATTTGAAAGTGTTTCCCAAGCTTCCACAGAACTCTGAGTTTCCTGGTATCTCAGCAAATATTTTTCACAAGATGTAGTTTATTCTATGAGTAATGGTTGTTGCTCCATTTGCACTTGTCTCCACTTATTTCATTCTTCCACATTGAAGCGTTTCTTTGCAGGCCACTTTGAATATATAGGTTTGAATTAATTTTTCCATATAGGGATAGAGGCATTTGGAACTCAAAGTCAAACATGGTTTGGGCTAGCTGCTTGAAACTTGACACACTCATTTAGTTCGCTGTGCACTCTCTACACTTTTTTTTTGTTTAAGTACCCCCAAAAGAAGCAAGAAAAAAACACTTTAAATTGAAAGCATTTTCCATACTTCCACAGAAACCTGGGGTTACTAAAATCTCAGCAAATATTTTTTCACCTAATTTTGTTGATAATAAAAAAAATGATTGGTACTCCAGTCGCTCTTGGAAGCTACATTTTTTCTTCTATGTTGAAGCTTTCATTTGCAGGAATACTTTGATATTTGAGGTTTCATTTTGTATTCTCATATAGGGTAGAGTCACTTGGGACATTATATTAAACATAGTTTGTGCTACTCACTGAAACATGACACACTCATTTAATTCTCAGTGCACTCTTTATGCTTTGTTCCCTGTTGCAGTAGCTCTAAGAAGAAGCAAGGGAAAAAAGGTTTCATTTGAAAACTTTTGCAAAGCTTCCACAGACCTCCAAGTTTTCTGGAATCAGTAAATATTTTTCTACCTGATCTTTTTGATACTTTGAAAAAATGAATGATGCTCCATTTGCACATTGCCCCCCAAATTATTTTCTTCTATGTTGAAGAGTTTTTTGCCAGAACACTTTGAATTTTTAGGTTTCACCTCGTTTTCTCCTATTAAAAATGAAGACAGTTGGAAATCTTATTCAAACCTGGCTTGTGCTACCTACTTGAAACTTGACACACTCACCCCAAATTTCATTCTTCTAGGTTGAAGCATTCATTTGCAGGAACACTTTGAATTTTTAGGTTTTATTTCTTTTTTCTCCTTAGGTATAGGTGAATTTTGAACTCTAAATCAAACACGGTTTGTGCTAGCTGTTTTAACTCGGCACACTCATTTAGTTATCCATGTAATCTCTATGATTTTTCAATGTGAAGAACCCCTAAGAAGAGGCAAGAAAAAAAAAACACTTTTATTTGAAAGCATTTGCCAAGCTTCTACAGAACTCTGAGTTTACTGGAATCTCAGCAAATATTTTCTCACCCCATGTTGTTGATATGTTGGAGAAATTTTGGATACTTCAGTCGCACATGTACCCCCAACTTTCTTTCTTCTAGGTTAACGCATTTGTTTTCAGGAACACTTTGAAATTTAGGTTTCACTTTCTTTTTCCCTAAAGGGATAGAGGCATTTAGAACTCAAAATCAAACATGGTTTGTGCTAGCTGCTTGAAACTTGACACACTCAATTAGTTTTCAGTGTGCTCTGTATGTTTTGCTCCCTGTTGAAGTAGTCCTAAGCAGAAGCAAGGAAAAAAAAAACCACTTTTTGAAAGTGTTTGCCAAGCTTCCACAGACCTCCTAATTTACTGAAATCTCAGGAAATATATTTTCACTCGATTTTGTTGATGCTTTGAAAGAATGATTATGTCTCCAATCACACATGACCCCCCAAATTTCATTTTTCTAGGTTGAAGGATTTGTTTTTAAAAACAATTTGAATTTTTAGTTTTCACTTCATTTTTCCCTATAGGGTTAGAGGCATATGGAACTCTAACTAAAACATGGTTTTTGCAAGCTGCTTGAAACTTGAAAATTCAATTAGTTCTCAGTTTGCTTCTATACGTTTTCCCCTGTTGAAATAGCACTAAGCAGAAACAAGAAAAAAAAAATTATTTGGAAGCGTTTGCTAAGGTTCTACCGAACTCCAATTTTACTGGAATCTAAGCAAATATATATATATATTTTACTCTGATCTTGTTGATACTTTGCAAAAGTCATCAGTACTCCAGTCACACTTGGCCACCCACATTTTGTTTTTCTAGGTTGAGCCATTCACTTTCAGAATCATTTTGAATGTTTAGATATTACTTCATTTTACCATATAGAAAGAAATGCAGTTGGAACTTTAAATCCAACAAGGTTTGTGCTAGCTGCTTGAAACTTGGAATACTCAATTAGTTGTCAGCGCAATTTTAATGATTTGTTACCTGTCAAATTAACCCTAAGTAGAGGCAAATAAATTCACTTTAAGTGTTTTGCCAACTCTTCACTGAACTCCGTGTTTACTGGAATTTAAGCAAATATTTTTTTACCTGATACTTTTGATATTTTTCAGCAATCATTGGTACTCCAGATGCACTTGGCCCTCCAAATTTTATTCTTCTAGGTTTAAGTGTTCGTTTTCAGGAACACTTTAATTTTTTTGAGATTTTACTTAGTTTTCCCATATAAGAATAAATGCAGTTGGAACAGTAAATCAAACATGATTTGTGCTAGATTCTTGAAACTTGACACACTCAATTATTTCTTATTGTGCCCTTTATAGTTTCTTAGCCCTTATAGTTTCTTAGCTGTGAGCAGATTCAAAGAATAAACACTTTCATTTTAAAGTTTTTCCCATCTTCCACAGAATTCGAGTTGACAGGAATCTAAGCAAATATTTTTGCACCCAATGTTGTTGATACAGAAAGGAATAAGAAGTGCTCCTCAAATTTTATTCTTATAACTGAAACATTCTTCTGCAGGAACACTTTAAAATTTTAGGTTTCACTTCATTTTTTAATTATAGGGATAGATGCATTTTGAACTCTAAATCAAACACGGTTTGTGCTAGCTGCTTGAAACTTGACAAACTGAATTAGTTCTCAGTGTGCTCTCTATGCTTTGTTCCTTATTGAAGTATCTCTAAGCAGAATCAAGGAAAAAACACTTTCACTTGAAAGTGTTTGCCAAACTTCCACAGAACTCAGAGTTTACTGGAATCTCCAAGAATATTTTTTTCACCTGATCTTTTCAATACTTGGCAGGAACTATCAGCACTCCAGTCAAACTTGGTTCTCCTCATTTTTTTTCTTCTAGATTGAAGCATTTGTTTGAAAGGACGCTTTGAATTTTAAGGTTTCACTTCATTTTCTCCTATTGGAAAACAAGACTCTAAATAAAACATATATGGTGCTAGCTGCTTGATTCTTGACACACTCAACAAGTTCTTAGTACACTTTTTATGTTTTCTTCCCCTTGAAGTAGCCATAAGCAGAGGCAATGAAAAAACAGTCATTTGAAAGCATTTCCCAAGCTTCTACAGAACATAAAGTTTAATAAATCTCATCAAATATGTGTTCACCCAAACTGGTTGATACTTGGCAGGAATGATGGGTACTCCTGTTGCACTAGGCCCCAAATTTCATTCTTCTAGATTGAAGTGTCCGTTTGCAGGAACACTTTGAATTTTTAGATTTCACTTTATTTTTCCCTATAGAGATAGATGCAGTTGGAACTCTGTATCAAACAGGGATTGTGCCAGCTGATTGAATCTTGACGCATTCAATTAATTCTCAGTGGCCTCACTATGCTATGTTCCCTTTTTAATAACCCCACAAAGAGGAAAGTAGAAAACACTTTCTTTGAAAGAGTTTTCCAAGCTTATACAGTACTCGAGTTTACTGGAATCTCAGCAAATATTTTTCAACTAATCTTATTTATACTTGACAGGAATCCTTAGTATGTCAGTCACACTTGGGCCCCTCATATTTTGTTTTTCAAGGTTGATGTGTTCGTTTGCAGGAATACTTTGAATTTTATGTTACAATTTATTTTTCCATTATAAGGAGAGATGCATTTTAAACTCTAAATAAAAGACGATTTTTGCAAGTTTCTTGAAACTTGAAACACTCAATTAGTTTTCAATGCATTCTCTATGCTTTGTTCCCTTTTGAAGTAGCCCTAAGGAGAGGTACAGAAAACACACTTTAATTTGAAAGAATTTGCAAAGCTTCCAAAGAACTCTGAGTTGACTAAATGAACCCTCTGCAAATATTTTTTCAACTGATATTTTTGATACTTCACAGGAATGATTGATACCCCAGTCTCACTTGGCTCATCAAATTTTGTTCTTCTAGGTTAAAGAATTCATTTTTGTGTACACGTTGAAGTTTTAGGTTTCAATAACTTTTTTCCTATAGAGATAGATGCATTTGGAACTCTAAATGAAACATGGTTTGTGCTAGATTGTTTTAACTTGACACACTCAATTAGTTCTCAGTGTAATCTCTAAGCTTTTTTCCCTCTTGAAGTAGCCCTAAAGAGGAGCAAGAAATATACACTTATATTTGAAAGTGTTTCTCAAGCTTCTACAGAATGCTAAGTTACTGGAGTCTTAGAGAATATTGTTTACTTGATCTATTTCATACTTGGCAGAAATGATTGGTAGTCCAGTCACACTTTGCCCCCCAAATTACATACTTCTAGATTGAGTCTTTCATTTACAAGAACATATTGAATTTTTAGGATTTATTCATTTTCCCCTATAGAGATGGATTCACTTGGAACTCTAAGTAAAACATGGTTTGTTCTAGCTTCTTCAAACTGACACACTCAATTAGTTCTCAATGCACTCTTTATGCTTTCTTTCCTGTTGAACTAGCCCTGAGCAGAATCAAAGGAAAAACATTTGTAAGTCTTTGCCAAGCTTCTATATAAATGTGTTGGCCAAGATTATATAGAACACTGAGTTTACTGGAATATAAGAAAATATTTTTTTCTCCAAATATCGTTGATATTTGGCAGAAAAAATCGGTTCCTCAGAGACCACCCCAACTAGAGGAGGGGACCCAGCCACCCGCTTACCCAGTTGACAGACCACGTGGCCCAGAGAGTGGGCCCAGACACCTGCCTGCGTGGTAGACAGACCACACCAACTGGAGGAGTGATTTAGCCACCCCCTGCACATTAGGCAGACCACAGGACCCAGAGAAGGGGCCCAGCCACCTGCTGGCACAGTAGGCGGACCACAAAAACTGAAGAGGGTCCCAGCTGCCTGTCTGCATGGTAGACAGTCTACCCCAAATGGAGTAGGGGCCCAGCTGGCTGCCTGCATGGTAGGAAGACAACACATCCCAGAGAAGAGGCCAATGCATTCGCCTGCACAGTAGGCAGACCACCCCAACTGGAGGAGGGGCCCAGCCACCCGCCTGAGAGATACACAGATGAAGCAACCTAGAGAACAGGCCCAGCTGCCTGCCTGCATGGTAGGCAGACCACCCCAACTGGAGAAGAGGGCCAGCCAGCCGTCTGCACATTAGGCAGACAACCCGACCAAAAGAGGGGGCCCATCTTCCCACCCACATGGTAGGCAGACCACCTCAACTGAAGGAGAGGCCCAGCCTCTCTCCTGCGTGTTAGACAGACCACTACAACTGGAGGAGGGTCCCAGCCACTTGCCCGCACAATAGAAAGATCACCCAAACTGGAGGAGGGGCACAGGCACCTGCTTATGTAGAAGGCAGACGACCCCAACTGGAGGAGAGACCCAGCAGCACTTACTTACTGTAGGCAGACCATAAAACACAGAAAAGGGGCCCAGCCACCCGCCCGCATGATAGGCAGACCAGCCCAACTGAAGGAGGTGTCCAGTCCTCTACCTGCTTGGAAGGTGGACCGAGCTCTGAACAAACATAAGGTCTTCCCAACACTCTCCACCTCATAAAAAAAAACCCTACAAGAAAAACTGATAAAACTCATCTTGAAAAATCCCAACAACTCTTAAAACCCATCAACTGGTGGGCGAGGTTACCAGCTGGGTTCTGCGGCATATCATGTGCCTCGTTTACATCTCAGAGAATAAGAGTAGAGAGGCCACAGGTGGAATCTCAAGTCCTCTCACACTGTCTACACCCACCACCCTGATTACAGAGACTCAAGCTAGGAATAGACAATGCCACCTACTGGAAGAAAACAGAGTTCTGAGAGAGATTTTTTTTCTTCTCTCGCTCTTTTCATCCATTCATCCAGTCTCCTCTACCATTCCCCTCTGTTCCTCACAACATCAACATATATAAAACCAAGAATCGTGCATAAAAAAAGTCTTTAACAAGTGAATCACCAGAATAATATAATATAGAGAAATTGCATATGTCCCACCTCCCTCCCCATTTTATTTCTTTTCTTTTTTCACTTATTTTCTTTTTCTGGTCTTTTTTTTTCTCTTTCTTACTCCCTCTATCTCACTTGCAACCCCCTAAATTTTATTAGGGTAATCTTATAAATACAGATAGGAGTTTGAATCTATATATTCTTCCATAAATTACCCATCAATTGATTAGAATTCTAAAGTTACATTAACACCATACCCTCACTAATTTCCCCCTAAACATAACATCCTACACATGAAATTCTGTTTTCTTCATGCTACCAGAAACGGTATGCCTTTCATGAAACTAATAACTATATTTTTGAATTATAACTGAAACTAACATTTGTAGACATACAGTCTATCTATAAATATAGTAATAAAGAAAACGTATGCTTAGATGATGTATTATTTATATTGGGAAATATTAACATTGTCTTTCTCCTCAAAAGAGAGACTTTGGAACTATACAACAACAATATAAATATAAAGGGGGGAAAATCAATAACACAACAGTTTCACAAAGTTGGAAAGAAATGTAAGCAGTATGAAAAGACACGGGAAGAAAAGACCACAAACAATGCAGGTCAACTCAACTTTAGAAGAGGTAATATCTGCAGCAAATGAAATGTAAGATAAAGGGTTCAAGATATACATGCTTCAGAAAATCTGGAGTCTCAAGGAAGACATTATACATCAAAATCAGACAGTGAAATATAACTTTGACAATGAATTACATAATTAAATTCAAGAAGCAAAAGATCAATTATACAGGGATATAGAGGATATATATATATATACACATAACAGAAATTCTGGAATTGCAGGAAGCATTAAACCAAATTAAAAACTCAAATGAGAGTACTACCAGCAGAGTAGAACACTTAGAAGATAAAACATCAGAGAGTAAATACAAAGTATTTCAACTTGAAGAAAACATAGACAGCTCCGTGAGACTGTTAAGAAACCATGTGAAAAACATCCAAGAAATATGGGATAACAGAAAGAGACCAAACTTAAGAGCTATTGCGATACAGAGAGGTATAGAGGTCAAAACAAAAGAAATGAGCAATCTGTTCAATGAAACAATATTAAAAAATTTCCCATACTTGAAAAGTGAAAAAGAATTCCAAGTCCTAGAAGCATACAGGATGCCAAATGTGAAAAATCATAAGAGATTCACACCTAGGCACATATAATGAAGATGCCCAACACACAGAATAAGGAGAGAATTTTAAAAGCTACAATAGAAAGAAAATAGATTACATTTAGGGGTAAAACATTAAGGTTAACCTCTGATCTTTCAACACAGACTCTGAAAGGTAGAAGATCCTGGAACAACATATTTCAAATGCTGAAAGAAAATTGATTCCAACCAAGAATCATGTATACAGCAAAATCACGCTTCAGGTTGAAAGATACAATTAAAATATTCCATGATAAACAAAAGTTAATAGAATTTGCAGGTTGAAAACCAGAGCTTCAAAATATCCTTTGCAAAACATTACATGAAGAAGAAATAAAAAATAACATTAAAAAACAACAGTGGGATATAGTACAGTAAAGTAAAATCTAATCAAAGAGGAAAAACAAATCATGTTAAGTAACAAAAATAATCAAATATGGCTGGAAGTACAAACTATCTGTCAATAGTAACCCTAAATGTTTATGGCTTAAAATCAACAATCAAGAGACACAGGCTAGTAGAATGGATAAAAAAATAAATCCAACAACATGCTGCCTACAGGAGATGCATCTTATAGGAAAAGACATAAGTAGACTAAAGTTGAAAGGTTGAGAATAATCATACCACTTATATGAAAATCAGAAGCAAGCAGGATTGCCCATATTCATATTTAATAAAATAGACCTCAAACCAAAGTTGATCAAAAGGGTAAAGAAGGACACTACATATTGCTTAAGGGAACCATAAACCAACAAGACATTACAGTCATAAATATATATGCCCCAAACAATGGTGCACCTATTTTCATCAAACAAACTCTTCTTAAGTTCAAGAGTCAAATTGACCACAATACAATACTTATGAGAGATTTTAACACACCTCTCTCACCACTAGACAGATCTCCCAAACACAAGCTTAAAAAGAAACTATAGAACTCAATAATACAATTAATAACCTAGACTTAATTGACATATATACAATATACTAGGGCTGGAGATGTGGCTCAAGTGGTAGCATGCTCACCTGGCATGCTTGAAGCCCGGGTTCAATTCTCAGCCCCACATACAAATAAAGATGTGTGTCTGCTGAAAACAAAAGAATAAATATTAAAAAGTTCTCTCTGTCTCTCTGTCTCTGTCTCTGTCTCTCTCTCTCTTTTTCTGTGTCTCTTTAAAAAATGTTTAGATAATACCATCCTACATCAAGTAGTTACACTTTTTTTCAGCATAACATGGGTTCTTCTTAAAAAAAACCATATATTATGTCACAGGGCAACTCTTTGAAATTATAAAAAAAGTAGAGATTATACCATGCATCTTACCCATCATAATGGAATGAAACTGGAAATAAACAATAAAAGAAGGCAGAAAAAATTCTATATCACTTAGAGAATGAACAATATGTTACTGAATAATCAATGGGTTATTAAAGATATCAACAAGAAAATTTAAAAATTTCTAAATATAAATGATAACACAGACACAACATATTGGAATCTATGGGACACAATGAAAGCAGTTCTAAGAGGAAAACTCATTGCTTGGAGTTCATTCCAAAAAAAAAAAAGAAAGAAAGAAAGAAAGAAAGAAAGAAAGAAAGAAAGAAAGAAAGAAAGAAAGAAAGAAAGAAAGAAAAACAATAAGTAAATGATCGCACACTTCATCTCAAAACCCAAGAAAAGAAGAGCAAAACAACAGCAAAAGTAGTAGAAGGCAAGAAAGAATTAAATTCAGTGCTGAAATCAATGAAATTGAAGCAAAATAAACCTTTGAAAAAACATAGACAAAACTAAAAGTCGGTTCTTTGAAAAAATAAATAAGATTGACAGACCATTAGCCATGCTAATGAAGAGAAGAAGAGAGAGCACTCAAATTACTAGCATACAGGATGAAAAAGACAACATCACAAGAGACACTACAGAAATACAGAGGATAATCAGAAATTATTTTGAAATCTTATACTCGAACATAATAGAAAACAGTGAAGGCACCAATAAATTTCTTAAGTCATATGATCTGCCCAGATTGAGTCAGGAGTATATACAGAACATAAATGGACCAATATCAATTTAGTAAATAGAAGAAGCCTAACAAAAGACTATCAATCAAGAAAAGCCCAGGACTGGATGGGAATACAGCAGAGTTTTAAAAACCTTTAAAGAAGAACTAATACAAATACTTCTCAAGCTATTTCAGGAAATAGAAAGAGAGGGAGAACTCCCAATTCAATCTACGAGGCCAACATCACCCTGATTCCTAAAGCAGACAAAGACACTTTATAAAATGAAAACCACAGACTAATTTTTGCATGAACATACATGCAAAAATCCTCAATAAAATTCTTGCAAATCACATACAATAACATATAAAAAAGATCGTGCATCACGATCAAGTAGGATTCATCACTGGGATGCAAGGCTGGTTCTATATATTGAAATCAATAAATGCTATTCACAACATCAATAGACTTAAAGATAAGAATCATATGATCATCTTGATAGATGCAAAAAAAGCATTAGACAAAGTAATGCATTCCATTATGTTCAAAACACTAGAAAACCTAGGGATAACAGGAACATACCTCAACAATGTAAAAACTATCTATGATAAACCTCAGGCTAGCATCATTCTGAATGGAGAGAAATTGAAAGTATTTACTCTAAAATATGGAACAAGACAGGGATGCCCTCTCTCACTACTTCTATTCAACATAACCTCTCGAAATACTGGCCAAAGCAATTAGACACATGAAAGAAATTAAAGGCAAAAAGCTAGAAAAAGAAGATCTTAAATTATCACTTTTTTGTGGATAACATGATTCTAAACCTAGCAGACCCAAAATTTACTACCAAGAAACTGCTAGAGCTAGTAAATGAATTCAGCAAAGTGGCAGGATATAAAATCCACACGCATAAATGAAAGGCATTCTTGTATAACAGTGACGAATCCTCTGAAATACTAATGAGAACAACCACCCCATTCATAATATCCTAAAAAAAAAATAAAATACATGGGAATCAACCTAACAAAAAAGGTTAAATAACTATACAACAAAAACTACAGAATTCTAAGGACAGAAATAGAAGTAGACCTTAGAAGATGGAAAGATATAATTTGTTCATGGATAGGCAGAACTAATATCATTAAAATGGCCTTATTACCAAAAGTGCTCTATAGATTTAATGCAATGTCAATCAAAATCCCAGTGGTATTTCTCACAGAAAAAAAAGGCAATCATGAAATTCAACTGGAAAAATCAAAGACCCAGAATAACAAAAACAAAAAGAATTCTAAGCAGAAAGAGTGAAACTGCCAAACTGGCGGTATAACTGATACCAGATTTTAAACTATATTTTATAGCATTAGTAAAAAATAAATAAATAAATAAAAAATATAAAACAACAACAACAACAAAATCATAGTACTGGTACAAAAATGGGTGGGTAGACCAATGGAACAGAATAGAGGACACAACCCACAAATTTACAATTTTCTTAAAATAGAAAAAGGTGCCAAAAGCATGCAATGGAGAAAGAATAGCATCTTCAACAACAACAACAAAAAATTAACAAAATTTTTTTATTTTCAGGGAAAGGGATGCTGGGCGAACTGGAAATCCATATGCAACAAAATGAAATTGAAACCCTTTTTCTCACCTTGAACAAAAGTTAATTCCAAATGCATCACTGAGGTAAGAATCAAACCAGAAACTCTGCATCTAATAGAAGAAATAGTTGGTCCTAATATCTCTCTTGTGGGGTCAGGCTGCAAATTCTTTAATCGGACACATATAGCACAAGAGTTGAAATCAAGAATCGAGTAATGGGACATAATAAAAGTAATTTTTTTTTTCTTTCTCAGCAACAGAAACAATAAGAGAGGTAAATAGGGAGTCTAGATCAGAGAACAAATATTTACCCCTCATACCTTCAGATAGAGCTCTAATTTTCAGTGTATACAAAGAACTCAAAAAAAAAAAATATATATATATATATATATATATCAACAAGAAAACAAATAACCCAATGAACAAATGGGGCAAGGATCTGAACAGACACTTCTCAGAGAAGGATATACAAACAATCAACAAACACACACAAAAAAATGCTCACCATCTCTAGCAATCAGAGAAACATAAATTAAGACCACTCTAAGATACCATCTCACTCCAGTAAGAATGGCAGCTATTATGAAGTCAAACAATAAGAAGTGCTGGATAGGTTGCTGGGAAAAGGGTACACTTGTACATTGCTGGTGGGACATCAAACTGGTTCAGCCAATTTGGAAAGCACTATGGAGATTCCTTGGAAACTTGGGAATGGAACCATCATTTGACCCAGGTATTCCCCTTATTAGACTATAGCCAAAAGACCTAAAAAGAGCATACAACAGGGACACAGATACATCAATGTTCATAGCAGCACAATTCACAATAGCTAGACTGTGGAACCAACTCAGATGCTGTTCAGTATATGAATGGATAAAAAATTGTGGCATTTATACACAGAGAAATATTACTCAGCACTAAAAATTGCAAAATTTTTGCATTTGCAATAAAATGGTTGTATTACAGCAGATTATGCTATGTGAAGCAGGCGAATCCCTAAAAAAAAAAAACAAATGCAGAATATCTTCTTTGATATAAGGGGGGTGACTCAATACAGAGCAGGGAGAAAGTGTATGAGAAGAAGATTACCTTTAAATAGAAACTAGAGGTATGTGGGAATGAGAGAGAGAAGGGGAATTGCACAGAAGATTGTAGGAGACCCTCATTGTTATGTAAAATTACATATAAGATGGTGTGAGTTGGAAGAAAAAAGAGAGAGAAACGTGTCAGAGTATTTTGGGTAGAAAGAGGTGATGGTAGGGGAGGGGAGGAGGAGATAGGAAGGGAAGGAGAATACAATAGACACTAGTATGGCCCAATGTATGTATGTGGCGGTATAAAATATGTGATCCTGCAATCTGTACATGTGGAGAAATAAGATTATGTCCACCATTATAATCAAATGTATGATATATCAAGATTATTGTAATGTTATGAGCAATTAATAAAAAGAAATTTAAAAAGAATCGGTTCTTCAGTAATACTTGGCGTTCCAATTGTTGTTTTTCCAGGTTGAAGCATACTTTTGCAGAAATACTTTGATTTTTTATGTTTCACTTTGTTTTTTCCTGATAGAGATAGAAACAGAAGAAACTCTAAATCAAACACAGTTTGTGCAAGCTGGTTGAAATGTGACACACTTACTTAATTCTCCGTGCACTCTCTACACTTTGTTCCATGTTGAAGTAGATCTAAGCAGAGGCCAGGAAAAAGTACTTTCTTTGAAATCTTTGGCCAACCTTCCACAGATCTCCAAATTTATGGAACTATAAGCAAATATTTTTTCAACTGATCTTATTGGTACCTTGCCAGAATGATTGATACTCGAGTAGCACTTGTTTTCAGTAACACTTTCAAGTTTTAGGTTTTTCTTCATTTTTCCAATACATAGGGATATATATACTTGGAACTCTAGAACAACATGGTTTTCACTAGCTGCTTGAAACTTGGTACACTCAATTAGTTTTCAGTGTGCTCTCTATGCTTGAAGAAGCCCTAAGAAGAGACAAGAAAAAAACACCGTAACACAAACCATATTCTATCCCTAAACCTAAATCTAATCTTACCTGAAACCCTAACCCTAAATGTAAAAAAAAACCCTAAACCTAACCTGACACTAAACCTAACACTAACCATAACCTTAACCCTAACACTAACATAACCCTAACCCTACCCGTATTCTAACCCTAACTTTAATTCTAACGCTAACCTAATGCTAACTCTAACCATAACACTTTACCCTAAAACTAACACTAACCCTACCCTATCCTAACCCTAACTCTAACCCTAACACTAACCCTAACCCTAACCCTAACCCTAACCCTAATCCTAACACTAAGCCTTATCCTAACACTGAAACTTCATTTTCCCTATAGGGATAGATTCGTTTGGAAATCTTAATCAAACAATATTTGTGCTATTTGCTTGAAACTTGACACACTCATTTTGTTCTCAGTTCACTCTCCAGGCTTCTTTCCCTTTTTACTTAGCTCTAAGCAGAAGCACCAAAAAAAAAAACACTTTAATTGGAAAGTGTTTGCCAAGCGATTTCAATACTCTGAGTTGACTGAAATCTCAGCTAATATTTCTTAACTTCTTGATACATGGCAAGAATGATTGGTACTCCAGTTGAACTTGACTCTGAAAATTTTATTCTTCTAGGTTGAAGCAATTGAACCTCGAAGTCAAACACAGTTTGTTCTAGCTTCTTTAAACTTGACACATTCAATTAGTACTTCTATGCTCTATATGCATTTTTTTCCACTTGAAGTAGCCCTATGCAGAGGCAAGAAAAAAACAACTTAACATTAACGATAATTCTATCCCAAAACTTAACCCTTATTCTAACCCTAATCCTAACCCCAATACTAACCCTATTCTGAACCCTAATCTATCTTTAACCTTAATCCTATCGCTACCATTACCCTAATTAAACCCTAATCCTAACTCTATCCCTAACCAAACCCTAAATCTAAATCTAAATGTATCCCTAACCATAACTCTAAATCTAACCCTTAACAATAACCCTAACCCTAACCCTAACTCTAACCCTAACCTAGCCCTAAAACTAACTGTAACCCTAACCATAACTCTTAACACTAATCCTAACCCTAACGCTAGCTCTAATGCTATCCCTAGACCTTCATTTTCCCTATAGGGATATATGCAATTGGAACTCTAAATCAAACATGGTTTGTGCTAGCTTCTTGAAACTTTACACAATCAATTAATTCTCAGGGCCTTCTATATGCTTTGTTCCCTCTTGAGTCACGGAAAAAACAATTTTATTTAAAAGAGTTTGCCAAACTTTAACAGAATTCCTAGTTGGCTGAAATCCCACATAGTATTTTTTCACCTTATCTTTTTGCTACTTGGCAGGAATGACTGGTACTCTAATCACGTTTTCCCCTCCCACCTCAATTTTGATCTTCTAGGTTGAAGCGTTCTTTTGCAGGAACACTTTCAATTTTTAGATTTCTCTTTATTTTTCTCCATAGGGTTAGATGCAGTTAGAACTCTAAATCAATCACGGTTTGGCTACCTGCTTGAAATTGACATACTCAATTAGTTCTTAGTGTACTCTGAATACTTTGTTTCTTTTTGAAGGAGCCCTAAGCAGAGGCAAGAAAAACACTCTTTCATTTGAAAGCATTTGCCAAGCTTCCACAGAACTCAGAGTTTAATTAAATCTCAGCAAATATTTTTTCACCCAAAGTTGTTGATAATAGTCAGGAATGATCAGTACTCATTTTGAACTTGCCTTCAAAATTTTGTTCTTCTACGTTGAAGCTTTGGTTTGCAGGAACACTTTGAATTTTTAGGTTTCACTTTGTTTTCACCTATGCAGATAGATTCAATTAGAACACTAAATAAAACATAGCTTGGTCTAGTTACTTGAAACTGAAGACACTAAATTATTTCTCAGTGTGCTCTCTATGCTCTATTTTATTTTGAAATAGCCCTAAGCAGAAGCATGGAAAAAAACACTTTTATTTGAATTTGTTTGCCAAGCTTCCACAGAACTCTGAGTTGAATGAAATCTCAGCAAATAGTTTTTCACCCAATCTTGTTGATACTTCCCAGAAATTATCAGTACTCCACTCGACCTTGGTCCCTCAAATTTTGTTCTATCAAGTAGAAGTTTTTGATTAAAGCAACACTGAATTTTTAGGCTTCTTTACCAAAACCCTAATTTTTAGGTTTCCTTATTATAAACCTAGCCCTAACTCTAGTTCTAACGCTATCCATTATCCTAAACATAACCCTAACCCAAATGCTAATACTACTCCTATTACTAACACTAACCTCATCCATTACTCTAATATGAACCTAAATCCTGAATCTAATCCTATTTATTAACTTAACCTTAAGTTTAACCCTAATGCTAATTAGACTCTAACCCTAAACCTTAAACTAATCAAATTCCTAAGCATGAACTTTACCATACAAATACCCGTAACTCTAAACTTAACCCTTACCCTAAACATAACCCTTACACTAGACCTAGGCATGAACTTAACCTATAATTATCCCTACCCACAGCCCTAAACCTGACATTATTCCTAGCCTTAAAACATGCCCTAAAAATAACACAAATCTTCGCCCCCATCCCTGCCCTAATCCTATCTTAATCCTAACACAAACTTAACCCTAGCCCTAACCTCATTGTAATCATTGCCCTAACCCTTAACCTAGCTGTAGTCCCATCTGTTCCCCTAATCGTGACCCTAAACCTAATCCCAAACATAGCCCTTTCCCAAAACCTAAGCCTAACATGAAACCTAGACTTATTCCTAGCCCTGATTAGGCCTAAACTTACCCTATCCCTAAGATTGACTCTGTTTTTCTAGCCCTAATTCTTGTTCTCACACTATCCTTTCCATAACCCAAACACTAGCCCTAACCATAGACTTAACCCTATTCATAGATATAAACTTAGAATTAACCATAACTCTAAATCTACCCCTAAGCCTAAACTCACCCTAATATTACATTAACATTAATACTAATCATAAAAGTACCCTTAACTTGAGCCTTAGCCCTAATTAAAACTGAACCACAGCACTAACTCCAACATACAACCTAAACCAAATTTGATCACTGCACTTAACCATAATATGACCTCAAAATTGAGTCCTATTTGTTGAGAGCCACAGCTGAAGGGGCCCCAGCAAACTTTCAGACTGCCAGCTGATGAGCTGAAGGGGCCCCAGCAAACTTTCAGACTGCCATCTGATGATTGGCTTACAGCAGCCCCAGCAACATCTAGCTGATTGGCTCCTCTGCGGTGATGCTCATTGGGCTGTTTCCCTGCCCTTTCAGACCACGGAGCTGCTCATTGGGGGACTTTTTTGTCTCTGCCCATGCGACCCAGCCAATCGGCCTCAAGAGCAGGAGGATTGTGGGAGGAAGAGGTTGTTGGGGTGTGTGGCTTGTGGGAAGCCGGTGGTGGCAGTTGGGCTCTGTGGGTTTTTTCCTGAGGAGCTGTTTTGTTTATCTTGTGTGGTTCTAAAAATAAAGTTAGTTTCTTTTGACAAGTGGCTCCTGAATTGTGCCCAGCCAGACTGCGGCATTTGGTGGCTCGCACGAGAAGCAACTGAGGGTAAGTAAACCGCTCGCCCCTGAGGGCAGGGTGAGAGGATGGGGAGCCATTTTAAAATTCCTCTTTTGTTTTGCTTCATTTTTGTTTTAAGTTGCCTGTCCCTGGAGATGAGTGAGACGGAAGAAAAACCGCCCACTTCTGAGGAAAAACTATTTACGTCTGAGGAACAGATAGGGAGAAAGGACGAATGCACATGTAAGGAGGATAGAAAGGCTATAATGAATTTTTGTTGTTCCATTTTTATTTCATTCTGTTTCGGTTTTGTTTGGCGTCATCTTGTTGGGTTGTATTATAGTAGAAATACGGGATCATAAACTAGTAAAAAACAAACTGAAAGAGTGTTAAGTAAATTGTTAGAGGAAGAAGGCATCTCAGTAAAATCAAGAACAGTCAGGGCATACGTTGATACAATGCAAAAATGTAGCCCATGGCTTTTTAAGGAGGAGTTGTTAAGTATATCACAATGGAACCATCATGGTGAAGATTTAAAAAGAATAGAAAAGAACAGCCCAGGAACTCTGCCAGCTGGCACATTGGCATTGTGGGCGTTGGTATCTGGTTTTCTTAGTCCAAAACCTTCAATTCAGACAAAGGTAGAGGAAGGAGAAGACATATTGATTCAAGTAAATGAGGAGGTCTCTCAAGTTAGTCAGAAAGAGGAAAAGATTCAAGTAAAAGAGAAGGTCTTTCAAGTTAATCAGACAGAGAAAGAAAGTTTAGAGCAGAAAAAGCCATCAGGGGGAAAGTTACAAAAGGAGACTGCTACTAAATCCTTTCTATCACCAGAGGGCTTAAGAGTCCAACCAACAGCACCACCTCTACAGGAGACTGCTACTAACACCTTTCTATCACCAGAGGATCTAAGTGTCCAACTGACAAGGCCACCTTCATATGCTGAGAGGCCCCCAACCCCCGCAGTGGATAGTTCAGATCCTGAGACAGGATCTCAAGTATTAACATGCCCTGTATTTGAGGTAGGAGGGCAGTGAATTTACCATACTTTAAATTTCAAAACAGTGAAGCATCAAAAAGAGGCTGTAACAACCTATGGTCCTCAAGCACCCTTCACTGTAAGCTTGGTCGAATCCATTACCAACTTGAACATGACACCAGCAGATTGGGCTAATATGTGTAAGGCTGTGCTAAATGGAAGACAATACCTGTTATGGAAGGTTGCCAATGAGGAATTTTGCAAGGAGACGGCTAGGCAAAATGCAGCAGCTGGTTATCCTCAGAGAAATCTAGATATGTTGTTAGTAAAGGGACCTTATGAGGATCAGCAGCAACAAATTGCATATGATCCTGGTGTATATTTGCAAATTGCTGTAGATGCAGTTAAGGCATGGAAGACTTTACAAGGACATGGAGGTTTACAAGGTCAATTATATAAGATAATACAAGGAACTAATGAATCTTATGCTGAATTTGTAGATAGGCTTATTCAAACAGCTACCAGAGTTTTTGGGAATACAGAACAAGCAATGCCACTAATAAAACAACTGGCTTATGACCAAGCGAATCATTGGTGCAGAGATATCATTAGACCATGGAATCATGAAGATTTAAACACATATATTAAATTATGTAGAGACATTAATGAACAAGAGCAAGTCATGGCAGCTGCAGTAAAACAGGCTTTAGATGCCAGAGACATTAATGAAAAAGGGAAAATTGTGGCAGCTGCAGTAAAACAGGCTTTAGATGGCAGAGACATTAATGAACAAGGGCAAATTGTGGCAGCTGCAGTAAAACAGGCTTTAGATTCCAGGCCAAGAACATGCTACAATTGTGAACAAACAGGACATTTTAAAAGGAATTGTCCCATAGGAGGAGGGTTTAACAAAACTAGGTATCAAAGGAGTAGAATACCGGGTATTTACCCACGATGCCATAGAGGGAGACATTGGGCTAATGAATGCCGTTCTCAAACCACCATAGAGGGTACTCCATTATCAAAAAACGAACAAGGACAAAGTGTTTATCCACGATATCGTGGAGAAAGGCATTGGCCTCCATTGCCAAAAAATAGACAGGGGGGCCCAATGCTCCGGGTCCCAAAACCACAAATATACGGAGCACTGGAGGAACCCAGCAACCCCATCAGGGTAGTGCCCAGGACACATTGTCCATCAGATCGCTCATCAGAAAAACCAGAGGGAGCGCAGGGTTGGACATCTGCGCCTCCGCCAGATCGGTACTAACTCCAGAGATAGGAGTTCAAATCATTTCCACGGGGTGAAAGGCCCTCTTCCCAAAAGAACAGTAGGCTTATTATTGGGACGCAGCTCTTCTACTCTAAAAGGACTTATGATAAGTCCTGGGGTAATTGATTCCGATAATGAAGGTGAAATAAAAATTATAGCCAGTTCTCCAAATGTATATCAGTAATTTCATCAGGAGATAGAATAGCACAGTTACTAATAATACCAAGCCTACATGATAAATTTTCCAGTCATGCTATAGAAAGAGGTTCCAAGGGATTAGGCTCCACAGGTGTAGATTGGGCTATGCTGTCTTTAAATTTAGATTCTCGCCCCATGCTAAAACTAAATATTCAAGGACATGAATTTAATGGGCTACTGGATACAGGTGCAGACCTTAGCATCATCTCTCGTCAAGAATGGTCAAAACATTGGCCATTACAACAAGCCACTCAAACGCTTCGAGGCCTAGGAGGGGCGACTAATCCCCATAGAAGTGCAAAGATATTAGATTGGAAGGATCCTGAAGGATGTGAAGGAACTATACAGCCATATGTATTGGATCATCTTCCTATAAATTTATGGGGACGAGATGTCCTAGATCTATTAGGTTTGACATTAACAAATAACATCAACCAAAATGCACCCACTATTATGACTAGACAAGGTTTTAGGAAAGGAAAAAGATTAGGAAACAAGAACAAGGTATAGCAGCACCAATACAAATAGATCAAGGAACAGACAGACATGGGTTGGATTTTCAGAAAGGGCCACTGAGACAATAAAAATTACTTGGAAATCAGAAAGACCAGTATGGGTTCCTCAGTGGCCCCTGACTAAAGAAAAGATACAAGCAGCCCATGATCTGGTCAAACAACAATTAGCAGAAGGACATATACAACCTTCTGTATCTCCCCATAATACTTCCATTTTTGTCATCAAAAAGAAATCTGGTAAATGGAGATTATTGCAAGATTTAAGAGCCATTAATAATCAGATGGTTATTATGGGACCTGCTTAATCGGGGATTCCTCAATTGTCTTCTTTGCCAAAAACTTGGTATGTTTTAGTTATAGATATTCAAGATTAGTTTTTTTTTCAATTCCAATTCATCCTAAGGATACTCCACGTTTTGCATTTACTATCCCTGCATTGAATCATGAAGGTCCTGATCAGAGATATGAATGGAAAGTACTCCCTCAAGGGATGGCTAACAGCCCAACTATGTGTCAAATTTATGTTAACAAAGCAATCCAGCCACTTACAAATCAAAATCCTGAACTACAGATATTTCACTATATGGATGATGTATTATTAGCACACAAAGCTTAAAACACATTGCTAGAATGTTATGCCACACTTACAAACTTATTAAAAAATTATAATCTAGAGATAGCAATAGATAAAGTACAATTAAATTTTCCAATTAATTATTTAGGAGTTCTATTATCCTCAACCATGGTCCATCCACCAAAAATTCAAATACGAGTAGATCAACTCAAATCACTTAATGACTTTCAAAAGTTATTAGGAGACATAAATTGGATAAGGCCTTATCTAGGTATACCAACAGGAGAGTTGGGACCTTTATTTGATATCCTAAAAGGTCCATCAGATCCAAATTCACCCTGAATGTTAAAGCCTGAAGCAAGAAAGGCATTAAAAATCATTGAAACATGTATGGAAGATATGCATTTGGATAGAATTGATATAAGTTTGCCTTTATTATTTATTGTACTACCAACAAAAAATATTCCTACAGGAGTATTTTGGCAAGAAGGCCCATTATTATGGATACATTTATCTTATTCTCCTAACACTATTCTTACTAGATATCCTGAGGCTGTAGGACCATTAATACTCAAAGGAATTAAAGCAGCAAAGGGAGTGTTTGGAATTTCTCCCAATAAAATTATTACTCCATATACTATGGATCAAATTGATGAGTAAGCTAATGAGTTAAATACTTGGGCAATAATCATGTGCAAATCTAATGTTTCATTTGATAACCACTTACCATCTAGTCCTTTATTGTCTTTTTGGTCATGGCATCCTGTAATTTTTCCAAAAATGACAAGAAAAACACCTATCAGGAATGCTCCAAATATATTCACTGATGGATCAAATAATGGTACAGCAGCAATAGTTACACCTGATCAAACTTTTACATTTTGAGTACCCAAACAATCAGCTCAAAAGGTAGAGCTTAAGGCAGTATTACAGGCTTTTGTGATGTTTAAAAATTCTGTATTTAATTTATTTTCCGATAGTCAGTATATAGTTAATGCTATAGTATCCCTTGAAGATGCTGGTAGGATTTCCCCTTCGTCAACTATTTTCTTTTTGCTTTTCACTATACAAAGTCTAATCTGGGACAGAAAAGATCCATTCTTTATAGGACATATCAGGGCACATACAGGATTGCCTGGAGCCCTTAGTTTGTGCAATGATTTAGCAGATAAAACTACACATGACATGCATATTTTCTCTACAGTAGAAAAAGCTATAAATTTTCATAAAAAGTTCCATGTCAATGCTAATACTTTACAAAAGTGTTTTAAAATAACTAAGGAACAAGCTAGAAAAATAATAAAACAATGTCAAAATTGTGTGACCTTTTTACCACAAGTTAATCTTGGAGTCAATCTTAAAGGATTGATACCTAACCATATTTGGCAGAAGGACGTCACACACTTGCCAGAATTTGGAAAATTAAAATATTTGCATGTTATAGTTGATACTTCTTCTGGATTTTTGATGGGCTTCCTTCATGCCGGAGTAAAAACTAAAGATGTTATAGCTCATTGCTTACAAAATTTTGCCACTGTGGGCGTTCCAAAACAGTTAAAAACAAATAATGCCCCTGGTTATACTTCTACCTTTTTAAAACAATTTTGCTCATCATTTGGCATTACTCATATAACAGGAATCCCATACAATCCACAGGGAAAAGGCATAGTTGAAAGAGCTCATCAAACTATTAAAATGTACTTATTAAAGCAAAAAGAAGGAATTGGGAAGGGGTATATATTCCCCAAAGATAAACTTAAAATAACCCTTTTTACTCTAAACTTTTAAAATTTGGATTCATCATGGCTTAGTGCTGCGGAAAGGCATATGTGTCCAAAAAATGTACATAAGCCCAAGGTACTTTGGAAGGATATTCTAACAGGACAATTGAAAGGTCCTGACCCAGTAATTGTCTGGAGTCGGGGGTCTGTTTGTGTGTTTCCACAGGGAGAACAGCAGCCAATTTGGATTCCATAGAGATTAACGAAGGTCCTGACCCAGTGATTGCCTGGAATCGGGGGTCTGTTTATGTGTTTCCACAGGGAGAACAGCAGCTGATTTGGATTCCAGAGAGATTAACTAAAGCGATTTCTACAGACCAAAAAGAAGAGGTGATATCCAGAACTCCAGTTTGGTTATTCTTACATCTGCGACAGAACCAGAATGCTTTCTTCAATATCTATTTTATTATTGCCCTTTCCCATATTTTTTTTTTGAGCTCATACAGACCTAGGTTAATGTTTTGCTGATCAGTCCTATTTTTTGACTATAGAGTTTTAAACATTGCAATGGAGATTTCACCTGTAAAAAGTTATAAGGCCTTTACTATTATGTTATGTGTTGTATGTATTATGTGTGCACACTTTTGTTTTTTGTTTGAATGTATGTATGTCCATATGTCATATATGATGAGCGCTCATGAAAAAATGGATCCAAATAATTTTTTTTATTCATGTGATTTAAATGGTTTAATTTAAATTGGGTAAACAGCTGTTGAAGATTGTTTTAAAATGTGAACAAAAAAGAAGGTTAACAGATCTGTTTGTTTACTTTCACCTTTCCTTTTCATTATATTTAATAATTCTCCTAAAGATAATGTAAATTGTTAAGAAAATTGTTTTCTTTTAGTGCTTTCTGGAATGTTACATAATTTTTTCTTTAGCCATTATTGCCAGAATTTCTATCTTCAGTGGAGACAATGTAAATTGTTAAGAAAATTGTTTTCTTTTAGTGCCTTCTGGAATGTTATATAATGTTATATAATTTTTCTTTAGCCATTATTGCCAGAATTCCTATCTTCATCCCAGTGCATGAAGACAAAGATAAAACCAATCTACAGCTTCTGCAATAACCATCACTGAACTGCTTGCAGAACTTTCCTGGACTATGTATCACTTATATGCATTGTGAACTCACTTGTATGCATTGTGAACTATCTGTTGGTGCAGCAACTTCTGGTAGTGTTGGGGTATTTATGTTGATGGTGTCATCGGTGGTACAATTTTTCCAAAAGGAGCCGTCAGCTGGCTTGGTGTATCTTCCTCCCTTCTGTTTGTCATGATCGTTCAGCTAAAATTTGGGGGCCAACAGAGGTGAGGCAAAGAACCTCATCCCCCCGCTGGTACGAAGACCTCTACACAAGTGTGGCTGTATAATGGACTGGTAGTCAATGACGGGTAAGATCCAATTACTATGGTACCAACCTAAGACAGGAGGCTGACGCCTTGAGGTCAGCTCATCCGCTAACGGGTAAGGACCATATGTACTATTGGACAACCTAAGGCAGACACGTTCCCTAAGCCACATACTTGTTGTTTAAACAGAGAGGGGGAGATGTTGAGAGCCACAGCTGAAGAGGCCCCAGGAAACTTTCAGACTGCCAGCTGATGAGCTGAAGGGGCCCCAGCAAACTTTCAGACTGCCAGCTGATGATTGGCTCACAGCGGCCCCAGCAACATCTAGCTGATTGGCTCCTCTGCGGTGATGCTCATTGGGCTGTTTCCCTGCCCTTTCTGACCACGGAGCTGCTCATTGGGGGACTTTTTTGGCTCTGCCCATGAGACCCAGCTAATCGGCCTCAAGAGCAGGAGGATTGTGGGAGGAAGAGGTTGTTGGGGTGTGTGGCTTGTGGGAAGCCGGTGGTTGCAGTTGGGCTCTGTGGGTTTTTTCCTGAGGAGCTGTTTTGTTTATCTTGTGTGGTTCTAAAAATAAAGTTAGTTTCTTTTGACAAGTGGCTCCTGAATTGTGCCCAGCCAGACTGCGGCACCTATTCCTAACCTAAATCTAACCCCTTCCCTGACTCTGACCCTAACATAAACCCATAGCTCATAATATCACCCTATACCTAAACCTAACCCTAAAACAAGACTTAGCCCTAACTCTAAAACTAGCTCTGATCATAACCTTAATTCTTACATTAGCCATATCTCTAACACTATTCTAAATGTAACCAAAAACCTAGCCCTAATCCCAGGCCCAACACTAGCTTTAACTCTAACTCTAACCCTAAACCTATCCCTAAGACTTTGCCTAAACATAAGCCTACTTTAATTGTTATACTATCCCTTAATCTAACACTAAATTCAGCCTTAATCCTAACCATAACCATAGCTGTAACCCTAGATTTTCCCTATCCATTACCTAAACTCTAACTCTAACCCTCAGCCTAACCCTAACACCATCCATAACTCTAATCTACCCATCACCCTAATTCAAAACCTAACTATATCTATTACCCTAAATCTAACACTAACCATAATGCAAATTCAATCCCCAACCCTAAACCTTAAAATAAACCAAACCCTAATCGAGACCTTGAACCAAATAATACCCCTACCTCTAAGTCTGACCCTAATCCTCATTCTAAACCTTACACTATACTTAGCTATATATTATTCCTAAAACTATTAGACCTAGTTCTAATGTTAGTCCTAAACCTAACGAAACTCTAGCCCTAATCTTAGACCTCACACTAGACTTAAACCTAACCCTAAACTTAAACTGAGCCCTAATCATAATTTAAACCCTGGTGCTAGCCCTAAACCTAGCTGTAACATCATATCTTACCTTAATGGTAACCCTAAACCTAATCCTAAAACTAGACCTAAACCTAGGCCTAACCCTAAAACTAACCCTAGCTCTAATCCTACCCTAACCTTATCTGTAACCTTAACTCTAGACCAAAGACTAAATTTAAATCTCATCATAGTCCTATTAATTATTCTAAATCTATCCCTTACCATAACACAAAACCTAACCCTAAACCTAGTCCAAACTAGAAGAATAAACTTCACTCTAGACCTAATCTGAGAAGTAAATATAACTGTAAATCTTACCTAACTATAATCCTAAAGCTCATGTTATCACTAGCAGTAACACGAATGCTAGTCCTAAAACTAGGCCTTACCCTAGCCCTAGCCCTAAAACAAAACCAAGCTATATCACTAAACCTAACCCTTAACCAAAACAAAACATAAATTTTACACCAAACCCTAAACCTAGCCTTAATTTGAGTCCTAATCCTAACCTAGAACTAACCCTGAACCAGACTCAGATCTTAAGACTAATCCTTGCTCTGAACATAACCCTAATCATAAACCTAACACTTACACTAGACCTCGATATAAAGCTAACCTAAAGTTAGCCCTAATTGTAACCCTAGTTATGACATTAGCCTTAGTCCTTACAAGAACAAAAAAGCTAGCCCTAATCTGGGACCTAACCCAAATTTAACTCTAGCCCTAACCCTAACCCTAAACCTAGTCCTAACCCTAGCACTAACCCTATCCCTTATCCTAAGCCAAACTCTAACTCTAAACCTACTCTAGTCCTAAACTTAATCCTTATTCTTTTCAAACCATAAATATCTTACTAGTTTTAAACCTAGCCCTTATTGTAGCTCTAACCCTAACCCAGATTTTAACTCTAACCCTCACCTTTATTCTTAAACTAACACTAACCATAAGTCTAAACTTGACCATAACCCTAAACCGAATGCTAACACTAGCACTACTGGTAACCCTATATCTAAACCTCACCTTAACTATAGACCTAAATGTATACCTAATATTTCATCTAACTATAACTCTAGCCATAGCATAAAAAACCTAGCCAAAGCCTTAACAATAAACTTTAATATAACCCCAAAACTATCCTACCCCTAAACATAACACTAGTCCTAATGCTCACCCTAACTGAAACACTGACCCTTACCCTAACACGAATGAAAGCTCTAAACCTTATCCTAACCAAAAACCTAAGAATAACACTAGATGAAGTCATTACCCTCACCTTAAAACTAGACATAACCATAGGCTAATCTCTAGCTCTAATTCTATCCATTACCCTAATCCAACCCTAAACCTAGGGCTAATTTTAGCCCTAAGCATGAGCCTTATATAACTATCACCATCACCATAGTAAAAACCCTAGCTCAATCTCTAACCCATAAAATTAAACTAAAACCAACACTAACCCTAGGCCTAAACCTAAACCTAACAATAATTGTACCCTAATCCTAAGCTTAACGTTAGCCGTAATACTAGCTTTAACACTACCCATTATCCTAACTCCAACCCTAATGGTAACCCTAGCCCTAACCCTAAATCTACCCTAACACTAACCCTAGACAAAACTGTAAACCTAAACTTTGTCATAGACCTAATCCTAGCTCAAATTGTAACCATAACCTTAAACCTAACTCTAACCCTAACCACAACCCTAAACCTAAACCTAACCCTAACCTTTTCCCTGAATCTAACCCTAACCCTAAGCCAACATCTAAACCTATACAATACCCTAAACCTAATTATAATCCTTGCCCAAAACCTAACACTAATTCTGACCCTAACTGTAACTCTAACCTATTCCTAACCCTAAAACAAAGACTCACAGTAGTGCTACCTCTAGCTAAGACCCTAAACTGTACCCTATAACTAACCCTAATCTTTCCCTAGGCCTATCCCAAACCCTAACACCAATTCTAGCTATAAAACTCACCATCACCATGGACCTAACACTAGCTATAACCCTATCCATTACCCTAAGCACAATCGTAAACCTAATGTTGACACTAGGCCAAACCTTAACCCTATTGCTAACTCTAACCCTATCAATTACCCTAAACTAATCTTATCCCTAAATATATTTCTATCAATTACCCTAAACCTAACCTCATCTTTAAACCTAACCTTATCATTAACTCTAACATTAATGCTATTATAAGCCCTAATCCTGAACCTTAACCTTAATATAAACCAAACCCAAAACCTGACCCTAAACTTAATAATACACCTAGCTCCAAATATGACCCTTACTCAAAACCTAACCCTTACACTAGACCTAAACATAAACCTAACCTTAAATATATCTCTAACCATAACCCTAAACATGACACGAGCCCTAGCCCTAATTCTTGTCATAAACCTAAAACTAATCCTAGCCCTAAACCTAGCCTTATTACTATCTCAAGCCATTACCATAGCCCTAACCATAATTCTAACGTTCGTCTTAGACTAAAACAAGCCATAAACAAATCCCTTCCCCTAAACCTACCCCTATCCCTAAACTTAAACAGAAACTAACAGTAGGCCTTATTATAAATCAAACCATAGAACAAGTCACAGACATTATATAGCCCTAAAACTAACCTACCGTAGTACTAAGACTAACTATCACTCTGACCCTTGCGCTATCCATAGTTCTTACCCTATCTATAACCGTAACCCTGACACTTGCCCTATCCTTATCCTTAACATTAGCCCTAGTCCTAATTCTACATCTAAAGCTAATTTTAACACTAAACCTTAACCTAAACCTCTCATTAACACAAGAAATAAAACTAAGGCAAATCCTAAAACTAGCCCAAATTTAGCACTATCCCTACGAGAAAAATCGATCCATAACATTAAAACTTGTCTTTAACCTAAGCCAAACACTAACCCTACACCTAGCCCTAAACCTAGATCAAATTTGAGACCTAACTCTAACTCTAAGTACAACCCTAAAAAAGACTCTGACCCTAGCTCTAAACATCACCTAAACCTAAACTAAATCATAACACTAGATCTAGCCCGAACCCTAGGCCTAAAAATAGCACTGATCATAACCCTTGTTTTTACATTAGTTGTAGCCCTAACCCTAGCCTTAACCTAACTCAAAACACAGCCCTAATCAGAGACATTACACAGGATTTAAATTTAACAATGACCCTAAACCTACCCCTAACGCTTACCCTAAACGTAATCCTAAACCTAACCTTTGCCATAACAAAAAACCTAACTCAAAATCTAGCCCTATTCCTAACCATAATTCTAGCACCAACCCTAGCTGTAACCCTATCCATTATCCTAAACCTAAGCCTAACCCTAATGCTGACCCTAGGATAACAATAACGCTATTCGTAACCCTAAACATCTACATTATCCTAAACCTTAACTTAACTCTAAACCTAACAATATCCATAATCCTAACATTAACCCTAAACCTAATGCTAATTTGAGCCGTAATATTAAACATTAACCTAACCCAAATGGTAACCCTGAACCTGACCCTAATAATACCCCTAGCTCTAAAGCTTATTTTAAACTATAACCTAATTCTTAAATTATACCTAGCCATAATCCTAACCCTAAAACTATCCCTAAAATAAACATACACCTGACAGAAGCCCTAGCCCCAATGCAAGTCCTAACACTAATACAAACACTAGCCCTAAACCTAGCTTTAAACTTAACCTTAATTCCAACCCCAACAATAACCCTAGACTTAACCTTTATTTTAACCCTTGCCTTAGCCCCAAACCTTGCTATAACATCATACTTATTTTTAAAGCACACTTCTAACCCTCACCATAAGCCTAGGCCCAGCCATATTACTAACCCTAGCTCTAATTCGAGCCATAATTAAGCCCTAGCCCAAATCCTAAGCCTAAATGAGAGCAACTAAGAATAAAGCAGGGAGGAAGAGCAGGAAGAAAAGATTAACATTAAACAGAGACATGAGGTGGGAGGGAAAGGGAGAGAAAAGGAGAATTGCATGGAAACGGAGGGAGACCCTCATTTTTATACTAAATTACATATAAGAGGTTGTAAGTGGAATGGGAAAATAAACAAGGTGAGAAATGAATTACAGTAGAAGGGGTAGAGAGAGAAGATGGGAGGGGAGGGGAGGGGGGATAGTAGAGGATAGGAAAGGTAGCAGAATACAACAGTTACTATTATGGTATTATGTAAAAATGTGGATGTGTAACCCATGTGATTCTGCAATCTGTACTTGGGGTAAAAAAGGGAATTCATAACTCACTTGAAGCTAATGTATGCTAATGTATGAAATATGATATGTAAAGAGCTTTGTAGGGTTTTGAACAACCAATAAAAAAATGGAAAAAAAAACGAAGTATAACTCTCACGCAAGGCCTATCCCTATATCTAACTCTATTTATTACATTAACCCAAACCCTATCTCTAACGCTACCCCTAATCTTCACCCTAGATATAAACCTAGATCTAACCCTAACTCTAAATCTAAACCTAAGCATAAGCCACATTCTAGAACTAGCTCTAACCCTAATGTTAATTTGAAACCTAGCCTTATCCCTAGGCCTAGCCTTCAAACAAAACCGAGTAATAGCACTGACCCTAACCCTTACCCTAAACCAAACCCAAAACCTATACTTAGCCCTAATCCTAGCCCTAATTTGAGTGCTACACCTAACCCTAGAACTAATACTGACCCAGACTCTGATCCTCACACTATCCCTCTCTCTACACATCACCCTAACCATAAACCTAATCCTAACACTAGACCTTCTTTGAAAACTAACCCTAAAACGACCCCTAAACATAATGCCAGTTTTCAAATTATCCATAGCCCTAACCCTAACACAAAACCTGGCCATAATTCAAGCCCTAGTCCTAGCTTTTATCCTAACCTAAACCTAACCTTAACTCTATCCTTAGTTTTAACTCTATCCCTTACACTAAGTCAAACTCTCACCCTATTGCTGCCCTAGTACTAACTATACTCCTTAACTTACCCCAAACTGTCACTTTATTACTATTCCTACCCTAGCCCTCATTCTAGCTCTAAATTTAACCCAAACCCAAACCTTGACCTTGACCCATATTCTGATGCTAACACTAACCCTAAGTTTAACCCTGAACCAAACCCTAAACCAAAACCTAACACTACCCCTACTGGTAACCGTATACCTAAATATAAAAATAATACTAGCCCAAGACCTAAATTTAATCATTAATTTACCTATTATTCTACCCCTAGCCCAAACAAAACCCTTAACGTTACCCAAACATTAAACATACCCCTAGGCCTAACCCTTGTCCTAATTCTGCCCCTAAACCTAAACCTAACCCTAACCCAAAAACTAACACTTACCCTAATACAAACCCTAATTCTAAGAATTATGCTGACCCCAAAACTAACCCTAACACTAGACTAACCTGAAAACGAGCCATAACCATAACCCTAGCTCTTACATTATCCATAAACCTAACACTGCCTATAAACCTCTATCAATACGTAGTCCTGATCCTATCCATAAACATAACACTAAGCGCATAACTCTAACTAAACCCAACTCTCTCTCTAGCCCTAAACCTACCTAAATTAAAACCCTAAACCTTACCTTAAATGTAAACCTAGCCCAAACCCTAAATTACACCCTAAACCTAGCCCTAATCCTAAGTGTAACTATAGCACAAAACCTAGCTTAAACTCTATCAATTACCCTAATAATAAGCCTAAACCTAATGCTAACCCTAGCCCTACCCTAATCTTAATCCTACCCTAGACCTGATTCTAACCATAACACTTTTCCTAGCTTTATCCCTAGCTCAATCCCTAAACCTTACCCTTAACCTAACCCTAACCCTAACACAAGGCTTAACCCTAACCATAACCTTAGCTCTAATCCTAACCTTAACACTAGCCCTATCCCTAGCTCGAACCCTAAGCATTACCCTGACCCTAAACTTAACCAAAATGTAACACTAGAACTTAACCTAAACCTACACTATGACTAAACATAAATCTAACCTTAGAACTACCTGTTAACATAAACCTAACACTATAATTAGATCAAACCCTAACATTTATCCTAAAACTAACCCTAACCTGAACCTAACTCCAACCTGACATTTAACCCTAGCAATTACCCTCTTCCTAATTACAAACCTAGCCCTAACACTAAACCTAACACTAAACATAACCATATCCCTTGACCAAACCTTAAACCTAAGCCTAGTCCTAGCACTAACCATAGCTGAAACCCTAAACCATACCCTAAACTTAATCCTAAACCTAACCTACCCCTAACCCTAAATCTAGCCCCAATTTTAACCACAACCCTAGCCCTAAACCTAGATCTAAACCTATAAATTACCCTAACGATTACCATCACTCTAATGCTAACCATTGGTGTGACTTTGAATCTATCGCCAACCCTAACCATATCCATTACCCTAAAGCTAACCTGAAACCTAAACCTAACCTATTCATACCCTAACCCTACCTCTAACTTTAATACTAATTTGAGCCATAACACTAAAACTTTAAATAACCACCTCTCAAAACCTGACCCTGATCCTAACAATACCCCTAGCTGTAAACCAGACCCTTTCCCTAAACCTAACCCTTAAACTAGACCTAGTCATTAACCTAACCCTAAAACTATCCTTAACTGTAGCAGGGGACATGGCATTATCACAAGCCCTAATTCTTGCCCTAAACCTAAAACAAAATATATCCCTAAACCTACCCTTAAACCTAGCTTTAATCCTAACTCAAACCATAATCTTAGTGATAACACTTACACTAATCATAAAATAGCCGTATCCCTAACCCAAGAAATAAAACAAAATTGAGTAATAGGCCTAAACTTAAACCCCTTTGGAGAGAGAGAGAGAGAGAGAGAGAGAGAGAGAGAGAGAGACAGAGACAGAGACAGAGAGACAGAGAGAGAGATGGAGGGAGAGTGAGAGAATTATTTAATATTTATTTTTTGTTTTTTTGTGGACAAAAAAATTTTTGTTGGTGGGCAAAAAATCTTTATTTTTATGTGGTGCTGACGATCATACCCAAAGCCTTGTGCATGCCAGGTGAGCATGTTATCACCAGAGCCACAACCCAAGCCCTAACCCCTAAGTTTAACATAAACCAAACCCTAAAACTACACCTAGACCTAATTCTAGACCTAATTTGAGTCCTAATCCTCACCTTAAATATAACCCTTACACTGATTATTATCCCAACACTATCCCTAGTTCTGAACACCACCCTAAACTCGAAAAAAACCCTACCAGTAACCCCGGCCCTAATTCGAATCCTAACCCTAACTCTACAACTAACCCTGACCCTGACTCATAATGTAATATTAGCCATAGCTCTAAATATTACCTTAACCTTAAAACTAACCCTAACAGTAAACACATGCCTACCCCTAGCCCCGAAAGCTAACCATAAATGTAATCCCTAGTACTTACATTAGCCATTTTCCAAACCCTAGCCTTAACCCTAAGAACAAAACTAGCCCTACTTTGAACCTAAATCTAGCTTAAATCCGAACTCTAACTTTAACTCTAATGCTAGCTTAAAGCCTAACCCATACACTAAATATAGATTTAAACCTATTCCTAAATCTAATCCTAACCCTAGCCGTAACCATAAACTTAACCCTATTCTTAAACCTAGCTCTAAACCTACCCATAATCTTAATCCTAACCCTAATACTATGATGATCCTAGCCCAAACCCTAATGCTAATCCTAACCCTAAGCAGAAAACTAGCACAGACATAATCCTAAATTATACATTTGCAATATCAATAAATCTAGTTTAAACTGTATACCTTACAATAAACTGAAACATTAGCATAGCCCTAACCCTAACCCTAAATAAAAATCTAACTCTAACCCTAACCCTATATCAAATGGTATTCATTACCCTATCCCTAATCTTAACCTTAAAGACAACCCTATCCCTTACCCTAACCCTAAACCTAAATTTACTGTAATCCTATACCTAATCTTAACCCTAAACCTAATCATTCCTAGCACTAACCCTAGCTCTAAACCTAATACTTATGCTAAACATAACCCTAACCCTAATCCTAGTTCTAATCCAAACACTAACACTTACTCAGGACATATTCCTAACCATAAACCTAGCTCAAAACTAAGCTCTAACTCTATTTATTACCCTAAATGTACCTTTACCCTAATGCTAACCCTAGGTCTAACTATAAATCTATCGCTAACCTAACACTTCTTATTATCCTAAATCTACCTTGAACCATATTCCAAACACTTTCATTACCCTAACCCTAGCCCTAATGCTAACTTAAGTTCTAAACCTATATTATCACATAAGGCAAACCCTAACTTTGACCCTAACCCTAATAATTTTCCTATCTCTATATCTGACCCTGACCATAAATTGAATATACTAGAAGTAGCCATCACCCTATACCTGATATTAGCCAAAGCCCTAATTCTGTCCCCAAACCTGAAGCAAACACTAGCCCTCATCCTAGCGATCTACCTAGCCTTAATTAAAACCCTAACCTTTACCCTAAACCTAACCCTAACTCTAACCCTCTTTCTACCTCTAAACCTAGCTATTATACTATCCCTAATCCTAAACTTAACCCTAACCCTAATGCTAGATGTAAGCTGAACAAAAACCCTACCCCTAATCCTCACACTATTTAAACCCTATTTCTAACACTAACCCTAACCTTAGTTCAAAAACTAATTCTAAACATACTTCTAAACATATTCCCTAAAATAACCCTAACCCTAGCCCTAACCCAGCACTAACCTTTGCTCTATCCCTAGTATTCACCCTAACTCTAAAAATGACCCTAACAATATGCCTAAACCTAACACTAACACTACTCGTAATAGCAAAGCTAATTATAAAACTAGCCCTAACCCTAATATTAAAATCAAAACAGAACTGAGTAGTAGCCTAACCCTAAGCCTTAAGGTAAACCAAACCCTAACACTATACCTAGACCTAACCCTAGTCCTAATTTGAGTGCTAAACCAAAATTAAAATTAACCCTGACGATGATTCATAGTCTAAGATTTACCCTAGCTCTAAACACCACTCTAACTTTAAAGCAAACCCTAACAGTAACCTCAGCAATTACTTGAGTTCTAACTCACACCATAAAACTCAACCTGACCCTGACTTCTATCCTATTACTAACTCTACCTCTAAATATTACCCTCACCTCAAAACTAACCCTAACACTCTAGGTCTAACCCATAACCCTAACCCTAAAACTAACCCTAATTGTAACCCTGGTCCTTACATTAGCCATTGCCCTAACTCTATTCTTAATCCAAAAAACAAAAACTAGCTCTAAACAATCCTAAACTTTGCTTTAACCAAAACCTTAGTCCTAAACCTGCCCTTAACACTAGCTTTAACTCTATCCCTAACACTAAGCAAAACCCTAACCCTAATGGTAACCCTAGATCTGTGATTAATTCTTAGTTTAACCAAAATACTTACCCTACTAATAGTCCTAAATCTTGCCATCATTCTAGCTCTAAACTTATTTGAAACCTTAACTCTAACCTAACCCTTAATCTGACCATAACACTAAACTTAAGTCTAAACCTGATGTTACCCTAGACCAAATGATAACACTATCCCTAAGAGTAACTTATACCTGAACCTAAACTTATGACAAGCCCTAGACCTAATCTTAATCCTAAATTTAGGCTTAACTCTACTTCTAGACCTAAACAAAACCTTAGCCCTAGTCTAACAATAACTCTTATCCTAATGCAAAGATTAATCCTACACCTAGACATAAATCTAGTCCTAATTCTGACGTTTAACATAACTCTAATTCTCATCTGAAAACTGATCCTGCCTTTAACACTAAGTCTATCTCTAAACATGACCCTAACCAAAAATCTAAATTTAACACTAGACATTGCCATATCACTAACCCTACAAGTCTACAAGTAGCCCTAATTATGACCTTAGTTCTTACATTACTATAGTCCTAACATTACATCTTAACCTAACACAAAACCTAGAGTCAATCCTAGGCCTAAAACTAGCGTTAAGTGTAAACTTAACACTAACTGTAACCTAAACCTACCCTTTGTCCTAAACCTAAACAAACCTTAACCCTTACCATAAGTATAAACTTAGAAATATCCCTAACTCTAAAACTAATTCTACCCTTATTCAAACCTTAAACCTAGCCCTAAATCTAGCTGTAATCCTACTTATTACCCTAACCCTAACCCTAACGATATTAATCATCCTAACCCTAGGAATCACTCTAGCTCTAACATTATACCAAACTTTAAAGATAATTCTGACCCTCATACTAACTTTAGGTCTAAACCTGACTCTAACCATAGACAAAACCCTAACACTAGCCCAAGACCTACACCTTGTCCTAAATTTAGCCTTAACTTTAGCCCTAGACTTAAACAAAAACCTAGCCCTAGCTCTAACAATAACCCTTAAACTAATCCAACATTAATTTTACTCCTAATTTAAAACATAGACTTAATTCTGGCTGAAACCCTAACTCGAACCTAAAAACTGATCCTGCCTTTAACAGTAAACCAACTTCTATATCTGACGCTACCAAATAATCTAAACATAACACTAGACCAAGCTATAACCCTAAAACTTAAAAAATATCTCTAATCATAACCCTAGGTTTTCATTACCCATAGCCCTATCCTTATGACTTAATCTAACACAAAACCTAGAGTGAATTCTAGGCCTAAACCTAGCCCTAAGTAAAATTCTAAACCTAACCCTACCTCTAACCCTATCACTAAGCAAGCATTAGTAATAAACCTAGGTAAAAGTCTAACCCTTACCCTAAATATAAACTGAGACCTATTTCTAACTCTAAACTTAACCTTAACCCTAATTCTAACATTAACCCTCGCCCTAAACCTATCTCTAAACTGACCAATTACTCTAACCCAAACCCTATTGATAACTCTAGCTATAACACTTAAACTAACCCTAACACTAACTGGAAAACGAACCCAAGACCTAACCCTAAACCTAACACTCACCATAGCCCTAACCCTAATATAATTCCTAACCCATGCCACAAACCTAAATATAACCATACCCTTAACCCTAACCCTAAAACAAAAACTAATCCTAACACTACAACTAAACTAGTATCTTACTGTATCCATTACCCTAACCCTAATCCTAACCCTAAAGTTAACCCTAGCCCTAACCCTTACCCTAACTATAAACTTACTTAATTCTATCCCTAAATGTAATGCTAAACCTAACCCTCAACTAGCCCTAACCTAACCATAACCCTAGCCCTAACCCTAACATTTACCCTAACCCTAACACTTACTTTAACTGAACACTCTCCCTATTCCTAAAACTAACCCTAATCCTACACATAAACCAAACCATAACCTAGAACTAACCCTAGCTGTAAACCTAACCATTACTAAACATAACCCTAAAGCTAATGCTATTCCTAACCCTATCACTAAACCTAACCCATCCTTTATCCTATACCCTAACTGAAACCTAAATCTAACCTGATCCATTACACTGACCTTAAGCCTAAAACTAACGTTAATTAAAGCCCTAAAACTAAACCATATCCTAAATGAATCACTAATTCTGACTCTAACCCTATTAATACCTCTAGCTCTAAATCTGACCCTTACCTTAAATGTAACTCTTAATTAGACCTACCCATAACTTAACCCTAAAACTATCCCTAACCATAACCCTAGACCTTACATTAACTGTAGCCCTAAACCTAGCGCTAACCCTAACAGAAGTCTTAATCCTCATCCTAGTCCTAAACCTAGCCTTAATCTAACCTGAACTCTAACCCTAGCCCTAATTCTAATTTTAACCCTCGTTCTAACTCTAAAGCTATCTATATCCCCACCAATTCGCCTAAACTTAACCCTAACTCCAATTCTAACCCTAACCTATGCCTACCCCTAGGCCTATACCTAATACTGATCTAGTCATCATTCCAGCCCTAATTTATTTTTAACCCTAACTCTAAGCCTAACCCTAACCCTTTGACAAATTCTAACTCTAGTCCTAGCAGTATCCCTCGTTCTAACACTATCCCTTACCATGAATCTAAACCTAGCTCTATTCCTAATTCTATCCCTAAACCTTGATCTAACACTAACTCTAAATTTAACCCTAAATCTATACCTAAAACTCACTTTAACACTACCCCTAACCCTAATGCTAATCCAAAAATCTAGCCCTAACCCTAGCCCTAGCTCTGAATCAAAATTGAGACATTGACCTAAACCTAACCTTTAACTTAAACCAAAGCCTAACCCTACACCTAGATCTAACTTTAGTTCTAATTAAATTCCTAATCCTAAACCTAAAACTAACCCTGACGCTGATGCTGACCCTAACACTAACTCTAGCTCTAAACATCACCTTAATCCTAAATCTCTGCTTTGCATGCTTCACCATAGGGCTACACACGCAAGAAAGAAACCAGACAGTTCCCAAGGAGAACTAATTGAGTGTGTGAAGTTTCAAGTAGCTAACACAACCCTGTTGGTTTTCTAGCTCAATTTCCATTTACCCATATAGGTAAAAGTTAAGTGAAACCTTCAATATACCATAGCATAACCCTAGTGCTAAAACTAACTCTAACTCTTGCCCTAGCCCTATTCCTAGTTTTATCCTTAGCCATAGACCTTACCTTAGATATAAATCTAACTCCAGATATAAAACTAACTCTAAATTTTACTGTAAGCATAATCTTAAACCAACCCTATCACTAACCTAACCATAAAGCTAACTTGCTATACCCCTTACTTGCCTTTATACCTAACCCAAAATCTAACAAACTTTTCCTGAAAGCAAACCCTTAACCAAAAAATACCAAACCTGGGGAACATATTAAGGTTAGGTAAAAGATTAATCCTGCCTGGTATCAAAGAGATTTAAGCAAAAGTAGCTTTGGGATACTGCCACAGGAAACAAATCAGAGAATCCTTACTGAGAACTGTAAGGAGCTAGCACAAACCCTGTTTGATTTCCAGCTTTACTTCCATTCACCCCTATAGTGCAAAAAGAAGAGAAATATAAAAATAACCCTAGCACTAGGTCTAATACTAGTGATAACACTAACTCAAACCCTAACCTTAATCTGTTTAGATAAATTTTGATCATAGAAGTTTCAAAATTGGAGATCCTAGTGAGCTAAGCTTACAGATGAATCATGGGCACTTTCATAGAAATCTAACAAAATAATTGCTTGGAGGTATTTTAGTATATTTGTACTTTCCTGTTTTCTCCTAAAATGCTCACAGATAAATCTGTAATGCATGCTTCAGCTTAAAATTAATTTCAGAAGGAACAAAGCAAAGAGTTACCACAGACAACTTATTGAGTTTGTGAAGTTTCAAGCAGTTGAAAGCAACCTTGTTAGATTTCCAGTTCCATGTCCATTTACACCTATAGGGCAAAAATAGAAGAAACATGAAAATTGAAACAGTTCCTGAAAGCAAACCCTTTGGGTAGGAAGCCCAAACATTTTGAGTAGAGTCAAAATAGGAAAAAGATTAAATCTGCACAGTATCATAAAAATTTGAAAAAAAAGAAAAAAAAAACCTCTAACCCTAACACTACGTCTAGTCCTAGTCCTAACACTAACCCAAAAACTAACCTTAACCTGTTTTGAGTCCCTTTGATCCTAGAAGTCCCACAGTTGTGGAGCCCACTGTGGCAGGATAACAGATGAATTCTTCATAGTATCAAAAAAATATATTTCCCTGTTTTCTCCTAAAGTGCTGTCACATAAAGTTGCTTTGCATGCTTCAGCTTAGGGCTACTTAAACAAAGAATAAATGAGAGAATGCCATTAGAGAACTGATTTAGTGTGTGAGGTTTGAAGTAGCTAGCACCAACCCTGTTTTATTTACAGCTCCATTTTATGTACCTGCATAGGTAAAAATGGAAAGAAAACTTAAAATACAAACTGTTCTAGAGTGTGAACCCTTGACCCAAAAGGCTCAAACATAGGGAATACAGTAAAAATAGGTAAAAAATGAATCCTGTTCACTATCAAAGAAATTTGAACAAAAGTAAATCTAATAAAACAATAGCTGTAACACTAGCTTTAACTTAATACTAAACCTACCCTAATCTTTTTAGAAAAGTGTTGATGATAGTAAAAGAGGCTAATGAAGCAAGCTAACAGATGAATCCTGTGCAATATCAAATAAAATCTGACCAAATAATTGGAGAAGGTATTTCAGTACATGTATATTTCCTTGTTTTCTCCTAATATGTTCTTGGGTAATTTTTTTTTTCATGCTTCAATTTAAGGTACTTTCAGAAGGAACAAACCAGAGAGTGCCACAGAGAGCTGATTGAGTGTGTGAAATTTCAAGAAGCTAGTATTAACCCTTTTTTGATTTCCAGCTTCATTTTTCATTCATATCTATAGGCTATAATAAAGTGAAACCTAAAAATCAAAACTGTTCCTGACACTGAACTTGAAAACCTTGAAAGTCCAAATTTGGGAATTTTACTGAAGCTAGGAAAATAATGAATCCAGTATAGTATCAATGCATTCCAAGCAAAAAAATTTGAAGCTTGATCCTAAAGTGCTCACAGAAAAAGCTGTTTCTTTCTACTTCAGCTTTGGGCTACTTTCACAAGAAACAAAAGAGAGAATTTCTACTGAGGACTAATTGAGTGTGTGAAGTTTTAAGCAGCTAGCACAAACCCTGTTGAGTTCCAGCTCCATTACTATTCACCACTATAAGTCAAAATGAAGTAAAACACAAAAATTGAAACTGCTTCTGAAAGCAAGCCCTTTTACCTAGGAGGCCCAAACATGGGGAGTATACTAAGAATAGCAAACAGATTAATCCTGCCCAGTATCAAAAAACTTGAAAAACCTAACTCTAACTCTAATACTATTTTTAAAACTTGCTCTAACTCTAACCATAACCCTTATGTTAAGCTGTTAAGAGAACCTTTGATCATAAAAGTTTCAATCTTCAAGAGACTAGGGAAAAAAGCTTAAAGATGAATCCTGCAAAGTGTCAAAGAAATCTAACAGAATAATTGGGAAAGAAATTTTAGTACATCCATATTGCCCTGTTTTCTCCTAAAGTGTTCTTGGATATGGTTATTTTGCATGCTTCATCTTATGGCTACATTCACAAAGAAGAAACAAGAGAGTGTCCACAGATAACTGTTTGAGAATGTGAAAGTTAAACAGCTAGCACCAAAACTCTAATTTTCAGTTCTATATGCATTTACCCATATTGGTCAAAATGAAGTGGGACATTAAAAACAAACTATTCCCAACAGCAAACCATTGAACAAAGAAGGCCCAAAACTCGGACAAATAATGAGGCTGGATAAGAGTTAAATTCTTCCCAATATCAATAAAATTTGAACAAAACAAACTCTAAATCTACACTAGCTCTAAAGCTAGCCCTAACCCTAATTCTAAAACTAACCATAACCTGTTTAGAAAACCATTAGATGTCCTAAACATGAGGAGCCTACTGAAGCAAGCTAATAGATGAGTCCTTTTCAGCATCTAAGAAAACTGACCAAATAATTTTTGGAAGTAGTTCAGTATATGCCTATTTACATGTTTTCCCCTAAAGTACTCTCAGATAAAGTTGCTTCACATGCTTCAGCTTAGGGCTACATTCACAAATACAAACCAACGAGTTCACACAGAGCACTGAAAGAGTGTGTGACGTTTCAAGCAGATAGCACCAACCCTCTTTGATTTTGAGCTCCATTTCCCTTCACCCATATAGCTCAAAATTATGTGAAACCTCAAAATTCAAACTATTCCTGACACTGAACCTTTGAACAAAGAAGGTCCAAAGCTGGGGAACATAGTAGGAATTGAAAAAGGTAAATCCTTTCCAAAATCAAATACATTTGAACAAAATAATCTCTAACTTTAACAGTAGATCTAACCCTATCCCTAATCATAGTCAAAACCTTTTTAGAGAACCTATGACCATTGAAGTCCTAATTTGGGGCACCTAGAGGGAAAGTCTAATTGATTAATACTGTGAAATATCAAAGAAATCTGAACAAATAATTGGGGGAGGTAGTTCACTACATGCATTTCTTCCTGAGTATCATCAAGCGTCCTGGATAAACTTTTTTTTTTAAGCTTTTGCTTTGGTCTACTTTCACAGGAACAAAAACAGAGAGTGCAGACAGAGTACTTATTGAGTTTGTGAAGTTTCCAGCAGCTAGCAGAAACTCTGCTTGATTTCTAACTCCAAAATGAAGTGAAAGATGAAACTTGAAAATGTTCCTGAGGGCAAATCCTTTTGTTTAGGAGGGCAAAATATGGGGAGTATAGTAAGCATAGGAAAAATATGAGTCTTTCCCAGTATCAAGAAATTTAAACAAAACAAAATCTAATCCTTACAATAGCTATAAACCTAACCCTAATACTAACACTAAATCAAACACTAACCTTTCTAGAGAACCTTTGATCACAGAAGTCCCAAACTGGAAAGCCTAGTGGGGCAAGATAACGATGAATCTTGTGCAGTTTCAAAGAAATATGACAAAATAATTGGGGGAAGGATTTCAGTGCATGCATATTTTACTCTTTTCTCCTAACGTGCTCCTGAATACATTTCTTTTGCATGTTTTAGTATAGAACTTCTTTCACAAGGAAGAAACCAAAGAGTGCACACAGATAACTGACTGTGTGTATGAAGTTTTAAGCACTTAGCACCAATTTTGATTGATTTCCACCTCCATGTCCATTTACCCCTGTAGGAAAAAATGAAGTGAATCCATAAAGTACAAATTCTTCCTGACAGCAAAGCATTTAACCAAGAAGTCTGAAACCTGGAGAACATAGTGAGCCTAGGTATAAGAAGTAAACATCAACCCTGTTTGATTTCCAGCTCCATTTCCACTTAGCCATATAGGTCAACATAGAGTAAATCCTTAAATTACAAACTGTTCTTGACAGTGATCTGCTGAAACCAAAAGGCATCAACCTGGGGAACAAAGTAAGGATAGATGAATCCTGCCAAGTATCAAAGATATTTGAACAACAATAACTCTAACCTTAACACTATTTTTAGCCCTAGTCATACCTCTAACCCTATCCTGTTTAGAGAGCCTTAGGCCATATAAGGCAAAAACTTGTGGAGCCTAGTGAAACGAAGTAACAAATAATTCCAGTGCAGGATCAAAAAAGTTTGGTCAAATAATTGGTTGAGGTAGTTCAGTATATGCATATTTCCCTCTTTTATCCTAAAGTGCTTTTGGATAAAGGTTTTTTTTTTATGTTTCAGCTTAGGCTACTTTTACTAGGAATAAGTCAGAGAGAGCACACAGAGAAATGATTGACAGTGTGAAGTTTGAAGCAGCTAACATCAACCCTATTTGATTTTGAGCTCCATTTCCCTTAAATATATAGGTTGAAATGAAGTGAAACCTTAAAATACAAACTCTTGCGGTCAGCAAACCATTCATCTGAGAAGGTCCAAACCTGGGGAACAAAGTAAGGCTAGGTAAATGATAAATTCTGCCCCATATCAAAGAAATTTGAACAAGACTAACACTAAAACTAATACTATGTATAAACCTAGCCCTAAAACTAACCATGAACTTAACCTTAACCTGTTTATAAACCTTTGATCATAGAAATCCCAAAGTTGCAAAACCTAGCGGGGCAAGCTAAGAGATGAATCATGCATGGTATCAAAGAAATCTGACGAAATAATTTAGAAAGGTAGTTCATTAAATGCTTATTTCCTTGTTGTCTCCTAAAGTGCGCTCAGATAAAGTTGGTTTTGCATGCTTCTCCATTGGCCTTTATTTAATAGAAAAAAAAGCATAGAGTGCCCACAGAGAACTAATTGAGTGTGTCATGTATCACTTACCAAGTGGCAACCTTGTTCGATTTTCAGCATTATTGTCATTCACACCTATTTTCCATGATGAAGTGATACCTAAAAATTCAAAATGTTTCTGAATGTTCACCATTAAACTTAAAGGCCCCAAATTGGATATCCTACTAAGGCTAGGTAAAGGATGAATACTGTACAGTATCAAGTATTTTGACCAAAAAATATTGAAGTTTGCTCCTAAAGCACTCACAGATAAAGCTACTTTTTTCTATTTCATCATAAGGATGAAAAAAACCAGAGAATGCACAAGAAACAAACCAGAGAATGCACACTAAGAGTTGATTGAGTGTGTAAAGTTTCATGCAAATTTTCGAATCAACTCTGTTTGATTTCAAGCTCTATTTTCATTTACCCATGAAGGTCAACATGAGTGAAAACTTCAAATACAAACTGTTCCTGACAGTGAATCGTAGAACCCAGAAAGTCCAAACCTGAGGAGCATAGAAAGACTAGGTAAAAGATGATTCCAACCTAGTATCAAAGGAATTTAAACAAAAATAATTCTAACACGAGCTCTAAACCTAACCCTAATTCTAATCAGAACCCTAACATAACCTTTCTCATATATATATATAAAACCATTGATCATAGAATTCACAAACTTAAGGAGCCTAATGGGGAAAACTAAAAGATGAATACTGTGCAGAAGCAAAGAAATCAGATAAAATCATTGGGAGACTTAAGTCAGTATATATATATATATATATCTAGATATATATCTATCTATCTAGATAGATAGATATATATCTAGATATATATATATATATATATATATAGATAGATAGATAGATAGATAGATAGATATATAGATAGATAGATAGATATATAGATAGATAGATATCTATCTATCTATCTATATATCTATCTATATCTATATATATATATATATATATATATATATATATATATATATATATATATATATTTCTATTTTTACTCCTTAAGGGCTCTCAGATACAGTTGCTTTTGCATGCTTCAACTTTGGCCTACCTTGAAAAGAAAGAAAGCAGAGAATGCCCACTGAGAACAAGTTGTGTTAAGTTCCAAGCACCTCCTACCAACCCTGTTTGATTTCCAGCTCAATTTTTTTCACATCAATAAGCTATAATGAAGAGAAACCTTAAAATACAAACTGTTCCTTAAAGTGAACTATTGAACCGAGACGGCCCAAACCTGGCTAAGTAAAACATGAATCCTGCCCAGTATCATAGAAATTTGAAGAAAACAGGGGCTGTGCGGGAGCTTTTGGTGAAGAAGAAAGTGTTGGTCACGCATGAGCTCTTTGCTCAGAAGGAATTCTCAGCCTCCAGGGTGCTCTTGGCTCAAAAAGAAGGCAGCAAAGAACACAGAGGAATTGCTTGTGGTTCACCAGACCAAGTTCTTGACATGACACAAGGTCACCCCAGAACCACAAATTTCACCAATCATCCTACATGAAGAACAGATGATAACCATCTTGGAAAACCTTACTCACCATCTATCAGTGGCCTTGGCTATCAGTTCAGTTCTGTGGCTGCTCAGGTACCTGGTTTCCAACACCCCTATCTCCAACTGTGATAACTCAAGATTTTTCTCACCAGCATTTTGGGGGAATAGCTATCAATGCAGAACAACAACTGTAAAAGTGACCTGGTTTCCAACTCAGAAACTAAGAGTAGAGATGCTCCAAGTAGAATTTTAAGCCCTCTTACACAGGCTACCTCCATCACCCTGAGCACAGAGACTCAAGCAAGGAATTGACAGCTCCACCTACAGCAAGAAAGAAAATAGTGTCTCAAAAAAATTTTTTCCTTAGGTCTAGGGCTCCAGTTATATCAGATTTAGGATTAGGTTTAGGTCTAAATCTAGTGTTAGTGTTAGGTTTAGCTATAAGTTTACTGATAAGGCTAGTGTTAGAGTTTGGTTTGGGTTTCATCCAGGTTTAGACATATGATTAGTGTTAAGTCAGAATAAGGGTCAGGGATAGGGTTCGGGTTTGGGTTATGGTTATAGTTAGAATGAGGGCTAGGGTTAGAACTAGTAATAGGGTTAGGATTTAGGTTAGGTTAAAAATTAGTGTTAGTTTCAGGGTTATGGTTTGGCTTAGGGTAAAGTATAGGGTTACAGCTTGGGTTAGGGCAGGGTTTAGGTTTAAAGCTAGGTTTAGGGCTCGGGTTGGGGCTAGTTTTTGTGTTTGCATTAGAGCTAGGGTTAGAGCAAAGGCTAATTTAAGAACTAGGGTTAAAATTAAGGTTAATTTTAGGGTTACATTTAGGAGTTAATCTTCTAGTGGTAGAATTAGGTTTAAGGTAATGGTAATATTTAGAGCTAGTGTTAGTGTTAGGCTAAAAATGAGTGTTGGTTAGTTTTAGGGTTAGGGTTAGGATTCGAATTAGGGCTAGGGTTACTGTAAGGTTTGGTTTTTGATTAGGTTGGTGTTTCGAGCTAGGGTGAGTTTTAGGATATGAATCAGATTGAGGGTAAGTATTAGGCTTAAGTTTAGAACTCGAATTAGGGCTAGGGTTAGGTCTAGGTGTAGTGCTAGGAGTTTTTTTTTTTAAGTAAAGGTTTATCATTAGGGCTATTGCTCAGTTTTATTTTAATGCTAGGGTTAGGGTTAGGGCGAGTATTATAATTAGCATTAGGCTTAGGGCTAATGTTAATGTTAGGCTTATGCTTAAGGTTAGTGTTAGATTTAAAGTTAGGGTTAGATCTAGAGTTAGGTCTTGGGATAAAGATTAGAAGAGTGTTATGTCTAGGGTTAGGGCTAGGGTTATGGCTAAGGTTAGGATTATGGTAAGGGATTGTGTTAGAACTAGGTATAGGACAAGTGGTAGAGTTAGAGTTAGTCTTAGGAATTGGGATAGGGTTAGATTTAGGGATACGGTTGGATTAGAGCTAGGGTTACTGTTCAGTTTAGGCCTAGCATTAGAATTAGGATTAGAGTTCAGTTTCGGTTAAGGGATGGTGTCATAGCTCAGTTTTGAGGTAGGGAAGGGTTAGAATCAGGGTTATGGCTATGATTAGGGTTAGGTTTATGATTGAAGCTAGCTTTAGGAATAGGATAAGGGCAAGGAATTTGTTTTGTGTTAGGGCTAGGTTTAGGGCTAGGGCTAATATCATGTCTAGGGTTATGGTTTATGATAGTTTTAGTGTTAGGCTTATAGCTACATGTAGTGTAAGATTTTGGTTTATGGTTAGGGTAATGTTCAGAGCTAGGGGTGTTTTTAGGGTAAGCTTCTGGGTTAGGGTTTGCACAGGTTGAGGTTTAACATTAGAGATAAAAATAGCATTAAGGTTAGTTTTAGGGTAATGACAGGGTAAGGTTTATTGTTTATATTTTGTAGATCGTAGGTTTAAGCCTCCGGTTAGCATTAGGGTTAGGGTTAGGTTTATGATAATAAATAGGGTTAGAGCTAAGTTTGTGTCTAGGGTTATAGTTATGATTAGGGCTAGATTTAGAGTTTGGGTTAAAAATCGGGTAATGGCTTGCAAAGGGACTAGGTTTTTTATTAAGTTAGTTCTAGGATTAGGGTTATTGGTAATTTAAGTACCAGGTTTATGATTAGGGCTAAATTGAGGGTTAGGGTTAGGGATAGGTCTACTGTTAGGTTTAGGTTCAGGTTTAGGGTTAGGGTAATGAATAGATATAGGGTTAGTTTTATGATAAGAGTCAAGGTCAGGGTTAATTTTAAGGTTTGGATTAAAACTCAAATTAGGGCTAAGGTAAGGTTAAGGTTTAGGGTTTGGATTCGGTTAAGGGTTAGGGTTAGGGATACGGGTCCATTTTGTTATAGGGCTAGGGTTAATATTAGGGCTAAATTTAGGATAATTGTTAGGCTTAAGGCTACTGTTAGGATTTGGTTTAGGCTTTAGTTTAAAGTTAGATTTAGGATAATGGTTTGGGTTAAAGTTAGGATTAGAGTTAGTGTTAGATTTAATTTTAAACTTAGATCTAGGTTAGGGCTAGGGATAAGGATAGGGCTTATCTCTAAACCTGACACTACCAAAAATCAAAACCGAACACTAGACCTAGACATAACACTAACCCTACAACTAGCCTTAACATAAGCCTATCTCTTATAGGGTTAGGGCTTGTATTATTGCTAGGATTAGGGTTCTTGAAAGGGATTGGGGTAGAACTAGAGATGGAGCTAGGGTGAGAGTTTGAGTAAGTCTTAGGGCTAGAGTTTTAGCTGAGTTAAAGAATAGGGCTAAATTAGGCTAAGATTAGGGCTAAGGTTAGGGATAGGGTTAGGATTAAGAATAGGTTTAGAGCTAGGATAAGGCCTGGGATTTGTTTTTGATCTACCACTAGGATTATGGCTAGAGGAAATGTCAGGTCTAGGTTTACGTTTGGGGATTGTTTTAGAATTAGGAATATGGCTTAATAATGTAAGGTTTAGGTTTTGGGTAAGGGTCAGCTTTAGAACTAGGCCATTAATTAGAAGAAGTGTCAGTTTTAGAGTTTAGTTGAGGTTAGGGTTTAGGGTTAGGGCTCAAATTATCATTATGGAGTGGGAGAGGATAAAGGTAGAATTTTGTATAGGGTTCAGGTTTGACTTAGTGTAATTTATAGCATTAGAGTTTGCGATAGAATTAGGGTTAGACCTAGGGTTCGCATTAGTGTGCAGATAATGGTTAGGATAATAGATAGGATTAAAGCTAAATTTAAGGCTAGGTTTATGGTTAAAAATAGGTCTTGAGTTAGGTTTAGGTTTAGGGTTAGAACTAGGGTTAGGGTTAGGGTTATGTTTAACATAAGGGTTTGGTTATGAGCTAGGGTTTTGACTAGGGTGAGGGTTGGGTTTAGGGTTAGGTCAAGAATAAGATTGCAGTACAGTTAGGATTGGGATTAGGATGATGGTTACGTCATAATTAGGGGTAAAGTTAGGGTAGGGTAATGGATAGGTTTAGATGTAGGTTTAGGGTTATGGTTAGAGTTAGATTGAGGTTTAGGTTTAGGATTAGGGCTATGGTTACATTTAGGTTTATGGTAAGGTTTAGGGTTTGAGCTTGGGTTAAGTCTATGGCGAGTGTGAGGTGTCCTGTTAGTTCTAGGTTTAGTTTTCCAGTTAGGTTAATCTCAGGGTTAGGCCTTGTGTAATAAATAGGGTTAGGAGTAGGTTTAGGGTAATAGGTAGGTTTAGCGCTAAGTTTAGTGTTAGATTTAAGGTTAGGGTTAGGGTTTTGGTTAAGGTTTGATTTAGGGAAAGGTGTTAGGTTAGGGTAAATTTTAGGCTTTGAGCTAGGGTAAGAACTAAGGCAAGGGTTAGGTTAGGTTTAGGGCTAGAGTTAGGCTTAGTGCTATGCTAAGGGCAAGGTTTAGGCCTAGAATTATATCTAGGTTTTGTGTTAAGTTTAGGACTACAATTAGGACTATGGTAATGTAAGAGATAGGCTTATGTTTAGGGCTAGTTGTGGGGTTAGGGTTATTGCTAGGTCTAGTGTTCCGTTTAGGTTTTTGGTAGTTTCAGGTTTAGAGATAGATTTGCTCTAAAGGCAGGGCCAGTGTTCAGGTTAGACTTATAGTTTGGCTTACAGTCAGAATTAGGACAAGGTTTAGGTCTATAGTAAAGGTTAGTGTTTGGGTTAGGTTTAGGGTTATTGTTAGGGCTAAGGCTAGGTTTATGTACAGTTCTAGGACTAGAGTTAAGGCTAGATTTGGAATTAGGTTTTTGGTCATGATATAGGGTTATGTCTAAGGTCAGAATTAGGGTTGGGATAAGGTTACATTAGAGTTAGGGTTGTGATTAAGACTAGATTTAGGGCTAGGATGAGGACTAGTGTTTGTTTGAGGGTTAGAGCTAGAATTAGGACTAGGGCTAAAATGAGGTCTAGGGTTATGGTTAAAGATTGTTTTAGAGTTAAGTTTATGCCTACATGTAGTGTAAGGGTTAGTTTTAGGGTTAGCATAAGTTTTAGAGCTAGGGATATTTTAGGGTCATGGTCTAGTCTGGGTTAGGATTTGGGATAGGTTAAGATTTAAATTTAGGGCTCAAAATATAATTAGCATTAGAATTAGAGTAATGATAGGGTGAGGTTTAAGGCTTAGGTTTGGTTTAGGGTATTGGATAAGGTTAGGATTAGGCATGGGGTTAAATTTAGGCCCAGGGTTAGCATTAGGGTTAGGGTTATGCTTATGGGAATGAATAGGTTTACAGCTAGGTTTAGGGTTACGGTTATGGTTCTCATTATGGCAATGGTTCTGGTTAGGTTTTGGGTTAAAACTCAGCTTATGGCTCCAATTAGTGTTAGGTTTTGGGTTAGGTTAGTGATAGGGTTTGGGTTATGACTAATGTAAATACCATGTTTACAATTTGGTCTAAATTTAGGGTTAGGGTTAGTGTTAGTTCTAGTGTTAGGTTTAGGTTTAGGGTTAGGGTGATGGTTAGAGCTAGGGTTTGTGTTATGTTGAGATTCAGGGCCAGGGTTTGTTTCAGGGTTTGAATTAAATCTCAAATAGATTAAGGTTAGGGTTAGGGTTAGAGTTGGTTTAGGTTAAGGTTTAGGGTTAGCACTATGGCTTGGTTTTATTTTAGGGCTAGGCCCAGGATTAGAACTACTTTTAGGGTTGGCATTAGGGTTAGGACTAGTGTTAGATTTAGGTTTAGGTTTAGGGTTAAAGTTAGATTTAGAGTTAGGGTTAAGGTTAGGGTTAGGCTTAGGCATAGTGAAAGATTAAAAGTCAAGGTTAGATCTAGTTTAGGGCTAGGGCTAAAGATAGGGGTAGGGTTTTGTCTAGGGTTATCGCTAGGCTTAGGGTTCTGGTAAGGAATTGGGTTGGAACTAGAGATGGGCCTAGGGTGAAAGTTAGAATTAGTCTTAGATCTAGGGTTATGGCTAGAATTAGAAATAGGGCTAAATTGAGGCTAAGATTAGGGCTAGGGTTAGAGTGAGGGTAAGGGTTAGGGTTAGAATTAAGGCTAGATATAGAGCTAGGATAAGGGCTTGGATTTATGTTTGGTTTAGGGGTAGGATTAGGGCTAGGTCTAATGTAAGGTTCAGGCTTCCATTTGGGGATAGTTTTAGAATTAGTTTAAGGATACTTCTAGTGTAATCATTAGATTTTGGGAAAGCGTCAGCTTTAGAGCTAGGTGATTTATTGGGGTCAGGGTCAGTATTAGAATTTGGTTGAGGTTAGGGTTTAGATATAGGGATCAAATTAGCATTAGGGTTTGGGTTAGTATAATGATAGTGTTTTATTTAGGGTTCAGGTTAGGATTAGGGTAATTGATAGGGTTAGGGTTAGCAATTGGTTTAGGGTTAGGCCTAGGGTGCACATTAGTCTAAGGGTAATAATTAGTGTAATGGATAGTATTAGAGCTGAGTTTAGGGCTAGGATTATGGTTAGAAATAGGCGTTGTGTTAGGATTAGGATTAGGGAAAGATCTAGGGTTAGGGTAAGGATTAAGTTTAGCCTAAGGATTAGGATTTGATCTAGGATAATGGCTAGGGTGAGGGTTAGGTTTAGGGTTAGGACTAGGGATAAGATTACAGTATGGTTAGGGTCAGGGTTAGGATTAGGGCTAGGTCAATAGAAAGGTAGGTAAGGGTAATGGGTTGGTTTAGATGTAGGTTAATGGTTATGTTTAGGATTTGATTGAGTTTTAGGCTTAGAGTTAGGGCTATGGTTATGTTCAGGTTTATGGTAAGGCTTAGGGTTTGAGCTAGGGTTAAGTCTATGGTGAGTGTGAGTTTTACTATTAGGTCTAGTGTTAGTTTTCCAGTGAGGTTTAGAGTTAGGGTTAAGACTAATGTTATCATTAGGGTCAGGGTTGGCTGGGGATGTGGCTCAAGTTGTAGCATGCTCGCCTGGTATGTGTGCAGCCCTGGTTCGATCCTCGGCACCACATACAAACAAAGAATATTAAATAAAACTCTCTCTCTCTCTCTCTCTCTCTCTCTCTCTCTCTCTCTCAAGAAAAATAGGTTTAGGGTTAGATTTAGGGTAATGGTTAAGTCTAGAGCTAGGCTTAGGGGTAGGGTTAAGTTTATGATTAGAGCTAGGGTTAGGGTTAGATTTAATGATAAGTGTAGGTTTATGTTTAGGGTTAGGGTTAGGTTTGAACTAGGATTATGACTAATTCGGGGATTAGGTTAAGGTTAGGTCTAGGGTTAGGCTTAATTTTATGCTTAAGGCTACTTTTAAGCTTAGGATTAGCTTTAGGTTTTGTATTAAATTTAGTCCTAGAGTAAGGACTTTTGGTAATGTAAGGGCTAGGGTTATGTTTAGGGTAGTTGCAGGATTAGGGTTATGGCTAGGTCTAATATTCACTTTAGATTTTCACGTATTTTCAGGTTTAGAGATAGGTTTACTCCAAAGGCAGATTCAGTGTTAACGTTTTAGTAACAGTTACATTTACAGCCAGAATTAGGACTACGTTCAGGTCTAGGGGGAGGGTTAGTGTTTGGGTTAGGTTAAGGGTTATTATTAGGGCTAGAACTAGGTTTATGGTTAGGTCTACGTGTAAAGTTAAGGGTTGACTTTGGATTAGGTTTCAGGCTAGGGCTAGTGTTAGGGTTTGGCCTAGGGAAAGATTCAGATTTAGACCTAGGGTTTGGGTTAGGTTCAGAGTAAAGGTCAGAGTTACCGTTAGGATTTGGCATTGAATTAGAGCTAAGGTGAGTGCTAGGGCTAAAACTATTATTAGGGTTATGGTTTTGGATTAGGGATAAGTCTGTGTTTACCATTAGTATTAGGGTTTCGCTTAGGGTAAGGGGTAGCCTTACAGGTAGGGTTAAGGTAGAGTTAGGGTTAGGGTTAAGATTAGGGTTATATCTAGATTTAGGGCTTGTATTAGGTATAAATGTTGTGATAGGAAAATGGCTAATGTAAGAACTAGGGTTACAATTAGGGTTAATTTTAGGATTAGAGTTAGTATTAGGTAAGATGTCAGGGTTAGGTTTGAAGTTAGGGTAATATGTAGAGCTAGGGTTATTGTTAGAACATGATTCATCATCACGGTTAGTTTTAGAGTTAAGGTTAGGACTCAAATGAGTGTTATGCTTACTGTAAGGTTTTGGTTTAAGTTGAGGGTGGTGTTTATAGCTAGGATAACTGTTAAAATATGAGTCAGAGTCAGGGTTAGTTTTCAAGTTAGTTTTGACTTGAATTAGGGCTGAGGTTACTTTTAGGCTTTCATTTAAGTTTAGGGTGGTGTTTAGAGTTAGGATGAGTGTTAGATTATGAGTCAGGGTCAGGGTAAGCTTTAAGGTTATGGTTAGGACTCATATTAGGGGTAGAGTTATATCTAGGTATAGTGTTGGTTTAAGTTAAGGTTTAAGTTAAGGATATTGTTCAGTTTTGTTTTTTTCCTAGGTTTAGGGTTAGCACTAGATATATGATTTGCATTAAGATTAGCACTAGTGTTAATGTTACGCTTAGGCTTAGGCTTAGATTTAGATTTGAAGTTAGCATTAGATCTAGGGTTAGGGCTAGGTCTAAAGAGAGGGGAAGGGTTAGGTTTAGTGGTAGGGTTATGGTATCAGATAAGTTTAGAAACAGGGATGAAGCTAGGATAAAAGTTAGTGTTAGTCTTAGGGAAAGGGTTATATTTAGTTTAATGAAAAAGCTAAATTAGTGCTAGAATTACGGCTAGGGTTAGTGTTCACCTTAGGTCTAGCATTAGGACTAGAGTTATGGTTATGTTTAGTGTAAGGGATGCTGTTTTAGCTATGTTTAGAGGTAGGGTGGGGGTAAGAATTAGGGTAAGAGCTAGGGTTAGGGTCAGGGTTAGTTTTATGATTAAGGATAGATCGAGGGCTAGGATGAGGTCTACAGTTTGTTCTAGTGTTATTTATAGGATTAGGGCTAGGGAAAATGTCATGTCTAGTGTTAAAGTTAGGTGTAGATTTAGGGTTAGGTTTATGTCTAGGTCTAATGTAAGTGTTAGCCTTAGGGTGAGGGTCAGGTTTAGAGCTAGGTGTATTATTAGCATCAGGATGAGAGTTAGGGTTTGTTTTAGGAAAAGGTTTAGGAATGGGGCTCAAATGAGCATTAGGTTTAGGGTTAGGATAATGGATCAGATTAGGATTAGGGTTTAGAGTAGGTTTAGGGTAATGGAGAGGTTTCAGGTTAGCAATAGGATTAGGTTTAATCCTAGAGTTAGTTTTGAGATTAGGGTTATCATAAGAATAATGTACAGGGTTAGAGCTAGTGTTAGGACTAACGTTATGATTAAGATTAGGGCTTCACTTAGGGTTAGGGTTTGGATTAGGGCTGGGAAACAAGATTAGAATAGAGTTAGTGTAATGTGTCTTGTAAAGTTTAGGTTTTGAACTAAGAATAGTCCTAGGGTGAGGGTTAGGTTTAGTGTTAGGTTTGGTTTAGGGTTATGGTTATGGTAAGGTATAGGTTTAGGATTAGGGTTGGGGTATTTTAGGGTTAGGATTAAATTAAAAGATTTGGTTAAATATAAGGTTAGCTTTAGGGTTAAGGTAAGGTTTAAGGTTAGGTTTATTTTTAGGTCTAGGTTTACTGTTGGATTTAGAGCAAGGGTGAGGGTTTGAGTTAGGTTTAGGGCTACAGCAATTGTTAGGTTTAGGTTTAGGTCTAGGGTTACTTTTAGGATTTGTATTACGGTTTCAGTTAGGTTTAGGGCTAGGGTTATCAGTAGGGTTAAGGTTAGAGTTAGGGTAAAGTCTAAGGTTAGAGCTAGGATTAGGGCTATGGTTAAATTACAATTAGGGCTAGGTTTAGGGTTATTTTAGAGATAGGGATATGGTTAGGTTTAGGCTAAGCAGTAGGCATTTAGCTAGAGTCAGCACTAAGGTTAAAATAAGGGTTAGGGTTACGATGAGGGTTATACTTAGAATAGTTATAGGCCTTGGATTAGGGCTAGATTTTGTGTTAGTTTTAGGCCTAGGTTTAGGTTTAGGGTTAGAGCTGGTGTTAGGTTTAAAGTTAATTTGTGGCTAATTTCTTTGACATTGAGCAGATTTCTTATTTTCCCCAGCCTAATAATGCTCACCAAGTTTGGTCCTTCTAGGTGCAACTGTTTGCTGTCTTGAACAGTTTGTATTTTTATGTATCACTGTATTTTGACCTATATGGGTGAAAGAAAATCCAGCTTGAAATCAAACAGGGTTTATGTTATCTGTTGAAACTACATACACTCAATCGGTTCTCTGTGAGCATTGTCTGGATTGTTTCTTGTTGACGAAGCCCAAATGAAACACACAAAAACAACTTTATCCAAGTGTACTTTTTTAAAAAACAGAAAATTACCCAGTTACTGAAATACCTAACCAAATTATTTGATCAGATTCTTTGATAAGGTGCATGTATTCATCTGTTTGATGGTCCACTAATCTTCCCACATTTGGGACTTCAAGGATCAATGGTTCTCTAAACAGATTAGGGTTACTGTCAGGGTTTGTGTTAGTTTTAGGTCTAGGGTAACAAGATTTTGTTATGCTTAGAGTTAGTTTTTATCTAGTTTAATTGATACTATGAAAGATACAACTTTTACCTATCATAAGTATGCTCGCCAAGTTAGGGGCATTTAGATGCAACAGTTTGCTGTCAGGAACAGTTTGTATTTTTAGGTTTCACTTTATTTTGAACTATATTGAATGAATGGAAATCAAGCTCTGAATCAGACAGGGTTTGAGTTTGCTGCTTGAAACTGCAGACAATCAGAAAGGTCTCAGAGTGCATTGTCTTGTTTCTTTCTTGTTGAAGTAGCCCTAAGCTGAAGCATTAGAAAACAACTTAATCTGAGAGCACTCTATGAAAAGGAGAGAAAAATACCCTTATTAAAAAATATATAAACAAATTATTTAGTCAGATGTGTTTGATACTGCACAGTATTCATCTGTTTGATGGCTAAACTCTGCTCCACACTATTTGCAATCCTAGGATCAATGGTTCTCAAAACAGATTAGAGATGGGGTTAGAGTTAGGGTTAGGGTTACAGTTAGGGTTAGAGATAGTGTTAGGGTTAGATTTAGTTTTGGGTCTTTTTTTTGATACTTGTAAAGATTAAACTTTTACCTAACCTAACTATGATTACCATATTAGGGCCATTTAGGTGCAACATTTCAATATAAGGAACAGTTTGTATTTTCAGGAATCACTGCATTTTGACCTATATGGGTGAATGGAAATCTTGATGGAATTCAAATACGGTTTCTGTTAGATGCTTGAAACTTCACACACTCAATCAGTTCTTTATGAACATTGGTTTATTTCTTGTAGAAAAGGCACAAAGCTGAAGCACACAAAAAGAAGTTGACCCAAGTGCACTCTTTAAGAAAACAGGGAAATACTAAGTTACTGAAATTCCTCAATCAATTATTTGGTAAGATTTGTATGATAAAGCACAGGAAATCATCCGTTTGCTAGTGCACTAGGCTCCACACATTTGGGACTCCAAGCACCAAAGGTTTTGCAAACATTTTAGGGTAAGTGTTAGAGTTTGTGTTAGTTTTAAGACTAGGGTGACAGATTCTGTTACACTTAGAGTTAGTTATTGTCTAGTTTCTTTGATACTGGCCTGGTTTCATCTATTACCTAGCCTAACTGAGCTCGCCATTTAGGAGGATTCTAGGTGCAAGTGTTCACTGTCTGGAACAATTTGTATATTCAGGTTTCACTGCATTTAGAATTATATGCCAAAATGGGAATTTAGCCTAAAATTAAAGATGATTTTTGCCAGCTGCTAAATGACAAATACTCACACATTCAGTCAGTCCTCCATGAGCATTCTCTGGTTTATTTCTTGTAGAAGCCCAAATTTAAAGCACACAAAAACACGTTTATCCAAGAGCATTGTATAAGAAAGCAGGGAAATGCCCAATTACTGAAATTCTTCCCCTAATTATTTGGTAAGTTTTGTTTGAAAAAGCAAAGGAATTCATCTGTTTGCTACCCAATAGGCTTCCCAATTTTGGAATGTAAGGATTGTGGTTCTCTAAAGACGTTAGGGTTAGTGTCAGGGTTTGTGTTAGTTTTAGGGCTAGAGTGGAAACTTGTGTTATGGTAAGAATTAGTTTTTTTCTAGTTTCTTTGGTACTGGGAAGAATTTATCTTTTTACCATCATAACTATCGTCACCAAGTTTGGACCAACTAAGTGCAACTATTCGCAATCAGGAACAGTTTGTATTTTTAGGTTTTACTGCTTTTGACCTAAATGAGTGAATAAAGTTTAAGCTGTATATCAAAACAATGTTTGTGCATGCTGGGTGAAATTTCACACACTCAATAAGGTCTGAAAACCTAAACCTAAAATATCTTTAACCATAATGATAGACCTGAAATTAATCCTATCCATTATCCGAGCCCTAAACCTAGCTTGAATCCCAACCCATATAGTAACCCAAGCCCTAAGCCCAATTCTAACCCTCGCCCTAGCCTAAACCTTCCAATAAACTCATTCCTTACACTAAACCTAAACATAATCCTAAACCTGACCATTATCCTAAACCTAACCCTAACCATGGCCCTACATCTAGGACAAACTAAGCCTAGTGCTAATCCTAGCACTAGTTTACTGCTATCATAACCCTAATCCTATTGCTAATACTAACTCTAACTCTTCCCGTATTTCTAACTCTACTTTTATCTTTGCCCTAGCTCTATCCTTAGATCAAAACCTAACTCTAAATCTAAACATAACTCGAAATTTAACCATAACCATAATCCTAAACCAAACCCTAACACTAGCACTAACCATAATGCTAATCCTAAAACTTGTTGTACCACTAGACCTAACCATAAAAAACCAAGCCATCACCTTAACCCTAACCCTTAATCTAAACCAAACCATAACCCTACACGTAGCCCTAACCCTAACTCTAAAACTAACCGTGAACCTTATGCTGATTCTAAAAATAACCCTAGCTCTAAATATCACCCTAACATTAAATTAACCCTAACACTAGACCAAGTATTAACATTAACCTAAAACTAGCCATTATTCTAACCCTATTTTGTACATTTGTTGTTATGTTTACCCTAACCTTAACTCTATCACAAATTCTAACCCTAATCCAAGGCCTAACCATAACTTTACCTCTAATATTAACACTAACACCAGCCCTGACTTCAACTGTAACTCTAGACCTAACATTAGTTTTAACCCTTTTCTTTACCCTAAGCCAAACCCTAATCCCAAAGTTAATAGTAGTCCTAATTCTAATTCTTAGCCTACCTTAAACTCTAACATATTATTATACCTAACCCTTGCCCTTATTCTACCTCTACCCCTAACCCTTAACCTTATTCTAATGCTAACTCTAACCCTAGGTCTAAACCTGAACCTAACCCTAAACCAAACACTATCACTAACCCTACCAGTAATCCTATAACATACCTAACCCAAAAACTAGCCCTAGACCAAAAGCCAATTCTAAATATAGCTATAACTCTAAACCAAAAACCTAACCATAGTCCTAAAAATAATATTTAACCTCAACCAAACATTAAACCTACCCCTATACATAATTATACTTTCATATCTGCCTCTAACCCTTACCCTAAAGGAATCACTAAACCTTGCTCTAGACCTAAACTTGACCTAGCTATAATGCTAACCATAAAACTAGCTTTGAACATAACCCTAGTTTTACATTACCATTTTCCTAATGCTAGCCCTAAACATAACACAAGACCTAAGCCTAATCCTAGGCCTAAACATAGCCCTAAGCTTAACCCTAAACTTAACCTTAGCCCTAGCACTAATCCTAACCATAATGCTCCCCTTAGAAGTAATCCAACCTCAATGCCTAACACTTAATCTAAAAATAACCCTAATCCTATTTTGAACCCTCACCTGAACCCTAGCAGTATTCTAACATTAATCCTCTACTAAATGATAGCTCTAACTTTATCCATTACCCTAATCCTTAACCTAACCCCAATTATAACCGTATCTCTAACACTAAACCTAACCCTAACCATAAACGTAATCTTAGACCTAACCATAAACCTAACCCTTTCCACAGCCCAAACCCTATCTAAAACATTAAGCCTTACATTAAACTTAATCCTAACACTAGCCCTAACAATAGTTTAACCCTAACACTAACCCAAATCTAACATTATCAATTACCCTAATTCTAACCCTAACCATAATGAAAACCCCAGCCATTATTCTAACCCTTAAGTAAACCCTAACTGTAAACATAACCCTAGACCTAAACTTAAACCTAACCCTTGCCCTAACACAAAGCCTAGCTCAAACACAAACCCTTACCCTAACCTAACTGTAACCTAGCCCTAGCCCTAAGACTTACCCTAGACCATAACCTAGCCATAACCCTAAACATAACCTTAACCCTAGAATTAATCCAAAACAAACCTAGCCAAAACCCAACTCTAAACCTATCTGTTACACTAAACATAACCCTAATTCTAATTCTCACCCTAACCCTATCACTAAACCTAACCAGTCCATTACCCTAAAACTTAAATGAAACGTAAATCTAACGCCATTTATTATCTAAACCATATAACTAAACCCAACACTAATTCAAGTACTAACCCTAAACTACAACCTAAATGAATCACTTACCCTGACCCTAACACTATTAATACCACTAGCTCTAAACCTGATCCCTACCCTAAATGTAACCCTTACACTACACCTAGCCATCATCTATCCCTAAAACTATTCCTAACCATAACCCTAAACATGATATTAGCCATAGCCCTAATCCTAGCCCTAACCCTAAAAAATCCTAGCCCTCATTCTAGCACTAATTTTAGACTTCATCCTAAATTGAACCTTAACCCTAGCCTTAATCTTAATTTTAACCATCACTCTAAACCTAAAGCTAGCTATGACCTCACCCATTTCCCTAAATTTAACCCTAACTCCAATGCTAACAATCACCCTAGCCCTACTCCTATGCTTTACCCTAACTCTAACCCTAGCCCTAATCCTAGCCCTACTTTATTCCTAACCCAAACACTAATACTAACCTTTGTCCAAAGACAAACTCTAACTCTCATTTTAGCCATATCCCTAATTCTAACCCTATCCCTTACCATAAATCTAACACTAGTGCTATCCCTATCCCTAGCCCTAAACCTAGATCTAACTCTAACTCTAAAACTAACCCTAACCCTAAGCCTAAATCTCACTCTAACACTGCCTTAAACCTACTGCTAATTTAAAATCTAGCTCTAATCTTAGCACTAGATCTAAAACAAAACCGAGCCATAGCCCTAAACCTAACCCTTAACTTAAACCAAACCCTAAACCTACACCTAGCCCTAACTTCAGCTCTATTTTGAGTCTTAACCCAAACCCAAAACTAACCCTGACCCTGACTCTGACCCTAAAACTTACTCTAGTTCTAAACATCACCCTAACCTAAACCTATTATTTGTTGCTTCAGCATAGGGCTACATTTACAAAGAACAATAAAGAGAGTGCCAAAGGAGAAATGATTTAGTGTGTGAAGTTTCAAGCACCTAACACCAAACTGTTTGTTATGCAGCTCAACTTCCAAATACATTTATAGGTCAAAATGAAGTGAAACATGGAACATACCATAGACCTAACCCTAGTACTAAAAGTAAATCTAATGCTTGCCTAGCCCTAGCCCTAGTTTTATTTTTAGCCTAGCCCTAACCCTAAATCTAAACATAACTCTAAATCTAAACCTAAGTCTAAATTTAAACCTAATAAATTTCCTAAACCAAAACGCTAAATTAGCCCTAACCATAAAACTAATTCTAAAACTTGCCATACACCTAACTTGCCTTTATTTTAAAAATTTATTTATTTTTTTATTTATTTATTAAAATGTTCAAAACATTACATAGCTCTTGACATGTCATATTTCACACATTTTATTCAAGTGGGTTATGAACTCCCATTTTCCCCCATATACTGATTGCAGAATCAAATCGGTTAACCCTAACCCTAACCTGACAGCGAAACATTAATGGAGAATGACCAAACCTGGATAACATATTAAGGTTAGGTAAAAGATTAATCCTGCCAGGTAACAAAGAAATTTGAATAAAATTAGCTTAGGGCTACTTTCACAGGAACAAATCAGAGAATATTCACTGAGAATTGATTGAGTGTGTGAAGTTTTAAGGAGATAGCAGAAACCCTATTTGATTTCCAGCTTCATTTCCATTCACACTTTTAGGGCTGAAAAAAGAGATAGATAAAAATTGAAACTGTTCCTTAGAGAAAACCTTTAATGTAGGAGGACCAAATATTAGGAGTATAGTAGAAATATAAAAGAGAAAAATCATTCCCAGTATCAAAAAAAATTGAACAAAAGAAACTCTAACCCTAACAATAGCTCTAAAGCTAGCTCTAACTCTAATCTTAAAACAAACCCTAACGTGTTAGAAAACCATTGATCCTAGATGTCCCAAACGTGGGGAGCCTACTGGGGAAAGCTAAAAGACAAATCCTGTGCAGCTTCTAAGAATTCTGACAAAATAATTGTGTGAAGTAGTTCAGTACATTCCTATTTCTTTGTTTTCCTCTAAAGTACTGTCAGATAAAGTTGCTTCACATGCTTCAGCTTAGTGGTACATTCACAAATAACAAACCAGAGAGTGCACACAAAGAGCTGATTTTGTGCGGGATGTTTCAAGCAGATAGCACCAACCTTCTTTAATTTCAAGCTCCATTTCCATTACTCATATAGGTGAAAATGAATTTGAAACAAAATTTAAACTTTTCCTGACAGCAAACAATTGAACTTAGAAAATCTAAACCTGGGAAACTTAGTAAGCATTGGAAAAGATAAATTCTTCCCAGAATCAAATAAATTTGAACAAAATAAACTCTAACGCTAACACTAGATCTAACCATGGCCCTAACCATAGTCCAACCCTGTTTAGAGAAAGTCCCAATTTGGTTTCCCTAATAGGGTAGGCTACTGGATGAATCCTGTGCAGTATCAAAGAAACCTGAGCAAATATTTGGGGGAGGTAGTTCACTACATGCATTTTTTCTGTTTTTCATAAAGTTCTCTTGGAAAAAGATGTGTTTTTTTTATGCTTCATCTTAGGCCTTCTTTTGCAAAAAAAAAAAAAGAGTGCATAGGGAGTACTGATTTTGTGTGTGAAGTTTCAATCAGCTAGCACAAACCATGTTTGATTTCCAACTCCATTTCCATTCACCCCTATAGGGCAAAATGAAGTGAAACATGAAAATTGAAAATGTTCTTGAGAGTGAACTTTTTTACCTAGGAGGCCCAAACATGGAGGGTATAGTAAAGATAGAAAAAAACATAAATATTGCCCATTATCAAAAAAAAAAAAAAAAAATTGAACAAAACGAACTCTAAGCTTAACACTAGCTCTAAACCTAGTCTTAACCCTAACCCTAAATCAAACATTAACCTGTTTAGAGAACATTTTATCACAAAAGTCCCAAACTGTGGAGCCTAGTTAGGTAAGCTAACAGATGAATCCTGTGCAGTACAAAAGAAACCTGATGAAAAATTGGGGGAAGGACTACACTGCATGTGTATTTCACTTATTTCTACTCAGGTGCTCTCGTGTAAATTTGTTTTTCTTGCTTCAGTTTAGAACTACTTTCACAAGGAAGAAACCAAAGAGTGCCCACAGAGAACTGATTGAGTATGTGAAGTTTCATGGAGTTAGCACCAACTTTGATTGATTTCCAACTCCATGTCCATTTACCCATGTAGGTCGAAATGAAGTAAGTCCATAAAAAAAAAATGTCCCTGACAGCAAAGCATTGAACCGAGAAGGCTGAAATCTGGAGAACATAGTAAGGATATATATATATATATCTTGTCCAGTATCAAAAACATTTGAGCAAGACATACAATAAACATAACACTGGGTCTAACCCTAGCCCTATCTCTAACCATAAGCCTAACTCTAACCTTTTTAGATATCCTCAAGTTATAAAAGTCCCAAATTGTGAAGCCTAGTGGGTTAAGCTAGGAGATAAATCATGCACCATATCAAAGAAATCTGACAAAATAATTGAAGGAGGTCGTTCATTACATGCTTATATCCCTGTTGTCTTCTAAAGTGCTCATAGATAAAGTTGTTTTTGCATGCTTCCCTTTTGGCCTAAATTCAATAAAAAGAAAGCAGAGATTGCCCATAGAGAAATTATTGAGTTGTGACATATAAAGCAGCTAGTACCAACCCTGTTTGATTTCCAGCTTAACTGTTATTCACAGTTATATGTCATAATGAAGTGACATCTAAAAATTCCAACTGTTTCCAACAATGAAACATTGTACTTAAAGAACAAAATTTGAATCTTATTAAGACCAGTTAAAGAATCAATTCTATACAGTATGAAAGTAATTTGACCAAAAAAATAGCTTGCTCCTGAAGCACTCACAGAAATGAAGATATTTCTTTCTATTTCAACATAAGGCTACTTCCACAAGAAATAAACCAGAGAATGCACACTAAGAACTGATTGAGTGTGTGAAGTTCCAAGCAAACTTTTGAATCCATAATATTTCATTTCAAGCTCTATTTTCATTCATTCATGTAGGTCAAAATGAAGTGAAACCTTAAAATGCAAATTGTTCTTTACAGAGAACCATTGAATCAAGGCCCAATTCTAAGGAAAATAGTCAGGCTACATAAAATATTAATCTTGCCCACATCAAAGATATTTGAACAAAACTTACTCTAACCATAACACTAGCTCTAAACCTAGCCCTAAATGTAACCCTAAATCTAACCTAACCTGTTTACAAAACCTTTGTCATAGAGGTCTCAAATGTGGAGACTTGTAGGGCAAGCTAAAAGATGAATCCTGTCCAGTATCCAAAATATCTAAGTAATTGGGAGAGGAATTTCTGTTTATTTATGTTGTCCCGTTTTCTCCTAAAGTGCTGTCTCATATAGTTTTTTGCATGCTCAAAGCTTTGGGAAATTTTCACAAGAAAGAAACCAGAGAGTGTCCACAGTGAACTGATTGAGTGTCTGAAGTTTGAAGCAGCTACAAACCTTTTTGATTTCAACCTATTTGAAATTAACCCTGTTTGATTTCCAGCTTCATTTCCATTTAGCAATATATGTAAACATAAAGTATAACCTTAAAATACACACTGTTCCTCACAGCTATCTGCTGAAACAAGAAAGCCCAAACTTTGGGAACAAAGTAAGGCTTGGTCAAAGTTTAATCCTGCCAGTATCAAAGATAAATATCTAAAAACTAACTCTGACCTTAACATCATCTCTAACCCTAGTAATAACCCTAACCCTATCCAGTTTAGAAAGCCTTTGATCAAATAAAGACCAAACTTGGGGGCCTATTGGGGAAAAGCAACAGATGATTCCTGTGAAGGATCCAAGAAGTTTGATGAAATAATTGGTTGATGTAGTTCTGTACATGCATATTTCCTTGTTTTATCCTAAAGTGTTTTTGATAAAGTTGTTATTTTATGCTTCAGCTTAGGCTACTTTCACAAGAAAGAAATCAGAGAGGGCATACAGAGAAAAGATTGAGAGTGTGAAATATGAAGAAGCTATCACCAAGCCTATTTGATTTTGAGCTCGATTTCCTTTTAATATATAGGTCAAAATGAAGTGAAAACTAAAATTCAAACTGTTACTGTCAGCAAACCATTGAACTGAGAAGCCCCAAACCTGGGGAACATAGTAAGGTTAGGTAAAAGATAAATTCTGCCTAGTATCAAAGAAATTTGAGCAAAACCAACTGTAAACATAGCATTTATCTAAACCTAGTCCTAACCCTAACTGCAATATTAACCCTTACTTGTTTAGATAACCTTTGATCATACAATCCCAAAGTTGTAAAATCTAGTTTGGCAAGCTAAAGAATCATGCACATTATTAAAGAAATCTGACAGAATAATTGAGGGAGGTAGTTCATTAAATGATTTTATCCCTGTTTTCTCCTAAAGTTCACTCAGATAAAGTTGTTTTTGCATGCTTCTCCTTTGGCCTATATTCAATTGAAAGAAAACATAGAGTGCCATCCAAGAACTAATTGAGTGTTTGACATAACAAGCACCGAGTACACACTTTGTTTGATTTTCAGCTTCATTGTCATTCACACCTATAGCCATAATGAAGTGACACCCCAAAATTTAAACTGTTTCTTACAGTGAACCATTAAACTTAAAGGTCCAAAATTGGGGATTCTACTAAGGCCAGGTAAAGGATGGATCCTTTACAGTATCAAAGTAATTTGACCAAAAAATATTGACACTTGCACCTAAAGGACTTACAGATAAAGCTACTTCTTTCTATTTCAGCAGAGGGCTACTTCCACAAAAAAACAAACCAGGGAATGCAAAATTAGAATTGATTGAGTGTGTTAAGTTTCAACCAATTTTTCAAATCAATTATTTTTTATTTCAAGCTCTATTCCCACGTAGTTCAAAATTAAGTGAAACCTTAAAATATAAACTGTTCCTGTAAGTGAAACTCAGAACCCAGATGGTTCAAACCTGAGGAGCATTGTAAGGCTAGGGAAAAGATGAATCAAGCCCAGTATGTAAGAAAATTGAACAAAAATAACTCTAAATCTAATATTAGCTCTAAACCTAACCCTAACCCTAATCATGAAACTAACTCTTACCTGTATATAGAATCATTGATCCTAGAATTCCCAAACATGGGAGCCTAGTGGGGCAAGGTAAAAGATAAATACTGTACAGAAGCAAAGAAATCTGATTAAATCATTGGGAGATTTATGTCAGTAAATACGTATTTTTTTTTCTGCTTATGGGCTCTCAGATACAGTTGCTTTTGCATACTTCAGCTTTGGCCTTCTTTGAAAAAAATAAAACCAGAGAATGCCCATTGAGAACTGATTGTGTGATGTTTCAAGCACTTCCTACCAACCCTGTTTGATTTCCAGCTCAATTTCATTCACATCAGTAAGCCATAAAGAAGAGAAACCTTAAAATATAAACTGTTCCTGACAGTGAACCAATGAACAGAGAAGACACAAACCTGGCTAAGTAAAACATGAATCCTGCCCATTATCACATAAATGTGAAGAAAACTAGAGATTTTCGTGTGTTCTCGGTATAGATGGAACTCTTGGCCGCCTCGATGCTTTCAGATTACAAAGTCTAGGCCACTCCTGACCTCTTGACTCAGAGGAAAGTCTTAGCCTCGCGGGCCTTCTTAGCTCAGAGAGAAGGCAGCAGAGATCACAGAGGCATTGCTTGTGGGTCACCATACCAAGCTCTGGACATGGCACAAGGTCATCCCAGAACCACCTACCTCAACAAACACCCTACACTAGTAACAGATGGAATCCATCTTAAAAAACCTTACCCACCATCTATCAGTGGCTGTGTTTACCAGCTAAGTTCTGTGGCTGCTCAGGTACCAGGTTTCCAACTCCCCCACATCCAGCTATGATAACTCAAGATTTTTCTCCCAAGCTTCCTGGGGGCATAGCTATCAATGTGAAACAGTAATTGTGAAGGCACCTGGTTTCTAACTCAGAAGTTAAGAGTAGGAAGGCTCCAGGTAGAAGTTCAAGCACTCTCTCACTGGCTACGCCCACCATCCTGAGCACAGAGACTCAAGCTAGGAATAGGCAACTCCAACTACTGCAAGAAAATGAAACAAAGTACTTAGATACTTTTTTTCTTGCTCTTCTCTTCCATTCTCCTCTACACTTCCCCCTCTGGTCCTCATAACCTCAAAATATGTGAAACCAAAAATTTGCATGAAATTGGACTTTAAGAACTGAATCACCAGAATAGTATAATATAGAGAAATTGCATAGACCCCACCTCAACACCCTTTATTTTCTCTTAATTTCTTTGTCCCTCTCTTTCTTTCCTTGTTATTTTCTTCTTATTCTTTCTTTCTCCCTCTATCCGACTTCTAACCTCATTACTTTTACTATTTATATATCTGGTAATTTTTTAAACACAGATAAGGAATTTAAATTTATACATTCTTTCATAAATTACCCCTTTCTATTCAATAGAGTTCTCTTTCAATTTGCTGAGTTAGTTTAATCCCATACATTCAAACCTTTCTTCCTTAAAATAGTGTCATACCCATAACTCTCACTTCTCTATATACCATCAGAAATATTATGCCTTTTATGAAATTAATGACTATATTCTAAATAATAATTTAAGTCAAATCTGTAGACATTGAGTCTACCTATAAATGTGTTAATAATGAATAGGCTCAGGCTTTAGATTAGGGTTAGATTAGAGTTAAGTTTTGATCTATAGTTAGGGCTAGAGATAAGGAAAAAACAAGGGTTAGAACGAGGGTTAGGGCTAGTGTTAGGATTATGCTAAGGGATAGGGTTAGAGCTAGTGAAAGAACTAGTGTTAGAGTTAGAGTTAGACTTAGGTGTATGTTTAGCGTTAAAGATAGGGCTAAATTAGGGCTAGGGTTAGAGTTAGGTTTAGGCCTAGTGTTATGGTTAATGTTAGGATTACGGGTAGGGTAAAGTTTTGGGTTATAGTTTGGTTGAGGACTGGGGACGGGGGTTAGTATTAGGGTTAGGGCTAGCATTAGGGTTAGAATTATGATTAAGGCTTGGCTGAAGTCTAGGCTGAGGGCTAGGTTGAGGGGTAGTGTTCGTGTTAGTTTTAGGACTAGTTTTGGGGCTAGGGCTAAAATCAGGTCTAGGGTTATAGTCAGGGATAGCTTCAGTGTCAGGTTTAGGGCTTGGTCTAGTGTAAGAGTTAGGTTTAGGGTAATTGTCAGGTTAAAAGCTAGGGTTATTATTAGCGTCAGGTTGAAGTTTAGTATTTGGGTTAGGTTAGGGTTTAGTTTTAAGACTCAAATTAAAATTTGATTTAGGGTTAGGGTAATGACAGGGTTATGTTTAGGGTTTAGATGTGGATTAGTGTAATGGATAGGGTTAGGGTCAAGCCTAAATTTAGCATAAGTGTTAGGGGTATCATTAGGGTAATGGATACGGTTAGACCTCAGGTTAGGTCTAGAGTTATGTATAGGATTATGACATTTGTTTGGAATAAGTTTAGGGTTAAATTTAGGATTATATCTAGGTTTTGAACTCAGATTAAGCCTGGGCTTTTGGTTAGGTTAGGGCTAGGGTTAAAGCTAAGGGTAAGGTACAAATTAGGGTTATGATTAGTGCTTGTAATAGGGTTAGGGTTAGGGATAGGTCTAGTATTAATGTTAGGTTTATGGTTATGACGATGTTTAGATCTAGGGTTAATCTTAGGGTCAGAGTCGAAGTCCAGAGTAGTTTTCAGGTTTGTGTTAGGACTAGAATCAGAGTTAGGGCTAGGTCGAGGTGTATGATTAAGATTTGGTTTACATTAAGAATTAGGGTGAGGGTTATGACTTGGTTTTGCTTTAGGGCTGAGGGGTAGGATTAGGGCAAGTTTTAGGATAAGGGATAAGGTTAGGGCTACTGTTAGTGTGAGGTTTAGGCATAGGTTTAGGTTTAGATTTAGAGTTAGATTTAGATTTAGGGTTTGAGCTACGACTAAGGTTAAAACTTGGGTTAGTGCTAAAGATAGGGCTAGGTTTAAGGTGATGATAAGGGATAGGGTTATAACTTGATGTAGGGCTAGATTAAGAGTTAGAATTAGTCTTAGGGCAAGGGTTAGGGTTAGGATTAGGGTTAGGAATAGGGTTAAATTAGGGCTGGGATTTTGGCTAGGACTAGTGTTAGTGATACACCTAGAGTTAGGGCTTTCATTAGTGTTAGTGTTAGGGTTAGGTTTAGGTTTTGGGTAAGGGATGGGATTATGGCTACTTTCAGGTGTAGGGTGAGGGTTAGATTTAGGGTAAGGGTTAGGGTTAGTTTCTTGATTAAATCAAGATTGGTTTAGGTTTAAGGTTAGGGTCAGGTTTAGTACTAGGGATATTATTAGAGTGTGGGAGAGGGTTAGGGTTTGTGTTATGTTAAGTTTAGGTTTAGGGCTGGAATTAGCAATGTTGTTAAAGATAGAGTGATGATAGTTTTAGATTTAGGGTTCAGGTTAAGTGTAGGGTAATGGATAGGGTTAGGGTTATGGATAGGATTAGGGTTCATGTAGGGTTAGCACAAGGGTTAGGGTTATTATTAGGGTAATTGATAGGTTAGAAATAGGGTTAGGGCTAGGGTTATGCTTAGAATTATTTCTAGGGTTAGGCTTATGGTTAGAGTTAGGGCTATGGTTAGGGATAGCTTTAGGATTAAAGCTAGGTTAGGCCTTGGATTACGGCTAGGTTCTGTGATATTTTAGGGCTACGGCTAGTGTAAGAACTTTATGAATAATGCTAATGTAAGAACTTGTTCTAATTAGTTTAGGTTTAGTGTTAAGTTAAATTTACAGCTAGGTTTAGTGTTAATGTCATAATCAGTGTACAGGTTAGGGTTATGGTTAAGGTTAAAGCCAAAATTAGAACAAGGGTTAGGTCTAGGGGAAGAGTTAGTATTTGGCTTAGGCTAAGGGCTATTGTTACGTCTATGTCTAGGTTTTTCATCAGGTCTAGGTTTCAAGTTATGGCTAGATATAAAATTAGATTTAGCTCTATGAGTACTGTTAGGGTTAGGTTTAGGTTTAAGGTTACTGTTTGGGCTACTCTTAGAGTTCGGATTAGGGTTCAGTTTAGGTTTAGATCTACGATTAGTGTTAGGGTCAGAATAAGATTCAGGGATAAGGTTAGTGTTTGGATTATGATTAGAGCTAGAATGAGAGCTAGGGTTTGAACTAGTAATTCGGTTAGGGTTTGGATTTGGAAAAGGATTAGGGTTAGGTTTAGGGTTTGTGTTTGGCTTAGAGTAAGAGATATGGTTAGAGCTAGGTTTAGGCCAATGTTTAGGGTTAAACCTAAGTTTAGGGCTAAGATTAGCAATAATTTTGTGTTAGGGTTAGGTCAATTGCTAATGTAAGATCTCAGGCTACATTTAAGGGTAGTTTTAGAATTAGGCTTTTGTGTATGTGTAGTGTTACGTTAGGTTTAAAGTTAGGGTAAATATTTGAGCTAAGTTATTTTAGAAAATGAGTCATGGTAAGGGTTAGTTTTATTTTTAGGGTTAGGACTCAAATAATTGCTAGGCTAATTTTCAGGTTCAGTTTAAGGTGAGGGCTGTTTTTAGAGCTAGTGTGACTGTTAGGATAGGAGTTAGGGTCAAGGTTAATTTTAAGGTTAAGGTTATGATTTGTTTTAGGCCTAGGGTTACAGTCATGGTTTCATTTAAGTTTCGGGTGGTGTTTAGAGCTACGATGAGTGTTAGAATATGAGTAAGGGTCAGGGTAAGTTCTAAAGTTAGAGTTATGGGTCAAATTAAAACTAGGTTTAGGGTTAGGTTTAGTGTTAGGTTTTGTTTAAGTAAGGGTTAGGGGTATTGCTCAGTTTTGTTTTAGTCTTAGGTTTAGAGTTAGCGCTCATTACATGTTTAGCATTGGGTTAGGACTTGTGTTAGTGTTAGGCTTAGGTTTAAGTTTAGGGTTAGATTTGGTTTTAGCATTAGATCTACAGTTAGTGCTAGGTCTAAGGGTAGGGCAAGGATTATGGTCAAATTAACGGATAGGGTTAGAACTAAACATAGGGATAGGGAGAGAGTTAGTTTGATCTTTCAGTTAGGAATAGGGTTAATTTTAGGGAGAGTGGTAAATTAGGGCTTGAATTAGGGCTAGGGTTAGTTGTCAACTTAAACCTAGCATTAGGATTAGGGTTATGGTTATGTTTATGATGAGGGATGGTGATATAGCTTGGTTTAGAGGTAGAATTAGAATTAAAAATTGGGTTAGGAATATTTAGGGTTAGCGTTAGGGTTAGGGTTGCTGCAGTCTGGCTGTGTATAATTCACAAACCAGTTATCACGCAGAAATAAACTTTACTTTTAAAAAACATATGCCACATCACTTGAGCTTGTTAGAAATTCTCTCAGAGCTCAACTACCACCACCAGCTTTAAACAAGCCTCTAAACGCTCCCACTTCTCCTGCTCTTGAGGCAGATTGGCTGGGTCATGTGGGCGGAGCCAAAAATAGGATCCAGTGAACAGCTTCTTTGTCCATAATGGCAGGGAAACACCCCAATTATTATCATCAAAGAGGAGCCAATCAACTGGCAGCTAGAAGTTTGCTGGAGCCTGCCGCAGTCTGGCTGGGCACAATTCAGGAGCCACTTGTCAAAAGAAACTAACTTTAACTTTAGAACCACACACGCCAAACAAAACTGCTCCTCAGGAAAAAACCCTCAGATCCCAACTTCCACCACCGGCTTCCCACAAGCCATTCTCTCTACCACCAGCCTCTCCACCTTCCACAATCCTCTTGCTCTTGAGGCCGATTGGCTGGGTTGCATGGGCGGAGCCAAAAAGTTCTCCAATGAGCAGCTCCGTGGCCTGAAAGGGCAGGGAAACAGCCAAATGAGCATCACCGCAGAGGAGCCAATAAGCCAGATGTTGCTGGGGCCGCTGTGAGCCAATCATTAGCTGGTAGTTTTAAAGGATGGGGAAACAGCTCAATGAGCATCTTCAATGAGCATCACCGCAGAGAAGCCAATCAACTAGATGTTGCTGGGGCCACTGTGAGCTAATCATCAGCTGGCATTATGAAAGTTTACTGGGGCCCCTTCAGCTGTGGATCTCAACATCTCCTCCTCTCTGTTAAAACAACAAGCATTTGGCTTAGGGACCGTGCCTCCCTTAGGTTTAACAATAGTGCATATGGTTCTTACCCGTTATCTTAGGTTGGTACCATTGTAATTGGATCTTACCCATCACTGACTACTGATCCAGTATACAGCCACATCTGTGTAGAGGTCTTTGTACCAGCGGGGCGGTGAGGTTATTTGCGTTACCTCTTTTGGCCCCCAAATTTTAGCTAAATGATCATGACAAGCAGAAGGGAGGAAGATACACCAAACCAATTGACGACTCCTTTTGGAAAAATTATACCACCGATTTATACCATCAGCATAAATACCCCAATTCTACCACACGTTGCTACACCAACAGATAGTTCACAATGCATACAAGTGAGTTCATAGTCCAGGGAAGTTCTGCAAACAGTTCAGTGACAGCTATTGCAGAAGCTTTAGATTGGTTTTATCTTTGTCTTCACAAGCACTGCGATGAAGGTAGGAAATCTGGCAATAATGGCTAAAGAAAAAATTATGTAATATTCCAGAAGGCACAAAAAGAAAACAATTTTCTTAACAATTTACATTATCTTGAAGAGAATTATTAAATATAATGAAAAGGAAAACTGAAATTAAACAAACAGATCTGTTAACCTCCTTTTTTGTTCACATATTAAAACAATCTTCAACAGTTGTTTACCTAATTTAAATTGAACCATTTAAATCACGTGAATAGAAAAAAAAATATTTGGATCCATTTTTTCATGAGCGCTCATCATATATGATATATAAACATATGTACATTCAAACATATAGCACAAAACACAAGTGTGCACACATAATATAATACATACATATAGCATAATAGTTAAGGCCTTATAACTTTTTACAGGTGAAATCTCCATTGCAATGTTTTAAAACTCTATAGTCAAAAAAATAGAAATGATCAGCAAAACATTAACCTAGGTCTGTATGAGCTAAAAAAAATAGAATTTCTTGATTTAAAAAAAGGGCAGTAATAAAATAGATATAAAAAAAAAAAGCATGCTGGTTCTGTCACAGATGTAAGAATAGCCAAACTGGAGTTCTGGATATCAGCTGTTATGGATTTGAGCCAAATCATTTTCTTTTACGTCTGTAGAAATCGCTTTAGTTAATCTCCCTGGAATCCAAATCAGCTGCTGTTCTCTTTGTGGAAAAACACAAACAGACCCCCGACTCCAGACAATTACTGGGTCAGGACCTTTTTATTGTCCTGTTAGAATATCTTTCCAAAGTACCTTGGGCTTATGAACATTTTTTGGACAAATATACCTTTCCGTAGCACTAAGCCCTGATGAATCCAAATTTTAAAAGTTTAGAGAAAAAAAAAGGGTAATTTTAAGTTAATATTTGGGAAATATATACCCCTTCCAATTTCTTCTTTTTGCTTTAATAAGTAAATTTTAATAGTTTGATGAGCTCTTTCAACTTTGTCTTGTCCCTGTGGATTGTATGGGCTTCCTTTTATATGAGTAATGCCAAATGATGAGCAAAATTGTTTAAAAGAGGTAGAAGTATAACCAAGGGCATTATCTGCTTTTAACTGTTCTGGAATCACCACAGTGGCAAAATTTTGTAAGCAATGAGCTAAAACATCTTTAGTTTTTTCTCCAGCATGAAGGGAGCCCATCAAAAATCCAGAAGAAGTATCAACTGCAACATGCAAATATTTCAATTTTCCAAATTCTGGCAAGTGTGTGACATCCAACTGCCAAATATAGTTAGCTATCAATCCTCTAGGATTGATTCCAAGATTAACTTGAGGTAAAAAGTTCACACAATTTTACATTGTTTTATTATTCATCTAGCTTGTTACTTAGTTATTCTAAAATGCCTTTGTAAAGTATTAGCATTGACATAGAACTTTTTATGACAATTTATAGCTTCTTCTAGTGTAGAGAAAATATGTGTGTCATGTGTAAATTTATCTGCTAAATAATTGCTCAAACTAAGGGCTCCAGGCAATCCTGTATGTGCCCTGATATATCCCATAAAGCATGAACCTTATCTGTACCAGATTAGACTTTGTATAGTGGAAAGCAAAGAAAAAACAGTAGAGGAAGGGGAAATCTTACCAGCGTCTTCAAGGGATACCATAGCATTAACTATATACTGACTATTGGAGAATAAATTAAATACAGAATCTTTAAACATCACAAAAGCCTATAATACTGCATTAAGCTCTACCTTTTGAGCTGATTGCTTGGGTACTAAAAATGTAAAAGTTTGATAAGGTGTAACTATTGCTACTTTAACAATATTTGATCAATCAGTTAATATATTTGGAGCATTCATGATAGGTGTTTTTCTTGTCAATGTTGGAAAAATTACAGAATGCGATGACCAAAAAGACAATAAAGGATTAGATGGTAACTGGTTATCAAATGAAAAATTAGATTTGCACATGATTATTGTCCAAGTATTTAACTCATTAGCTAACTCATCAATTTGATTCATAGTATATGGAGTACTAATTCTATTGGGAGAAATTCCAAACACTCCCTTTGCTGCTTTTATTCCTTTGAGTATTAATTGTCCTACAGCCTCAGGATACCTAGAAAGAATAGTGTTAGGAGAATAAGATTAATGTATCCATAACAATGGACCTTCTTGCCAAAATACTCCTGTAGGAATATTTTTTGTCGGTAGTACAATGAATAATAAAGGCAAACTTATATCAATTCTATCCAAATGCATATTTTCCATATGTGTTTCAATGATTGTTAATGCCTTTCTTGCTGCAGACGTTAACGTTCAGGGTGAATTTGGATCTGATGGACATTTTAAAATATCAAACAAAGGTCCCAACTCTACTTTTGGTATACCTAGATAAGGTCTTATCCAATTTTTGTCTCCTAATAATTTTGAAAGTCATTAAGTGATTTTAGTTGATCTACTCATATTTAAATTTTTGGTGGATGGACCATGGTTGAGGATAATATAACTCCTAAATAATTAATTGGAAAATGTAATTGTACTTTGTCTATTGCGATCTCTAGATTATATTTTTTAATAAGTTTGTATGTGTGACATAATATTCTAGCAATGTGTTTTTAGCCTTGTGTGCTTATAATATATCATCCATATAGTAAAATATTTATAGTTCTGGATTTTGATTTCTAATGGCTGGATTGCTTTGTTAACATAAATTTGACACATAGTCGGGCTGTTAGCCATCCCTTGAGGGAGTATTTTCCATTCATATCTCTGATCAGTACCTTCATGATTCAGTGCAGGGATAGTAAATGCAAAAGGTGTACAATTCTCAGGATTAATTAGAATTGAAAAAAAACAATCTTTAATATCTATAATTAAAACACACCATTTTTTTTGCAAAGAAAAAATATGAGGAATCCCCGATTGAGCAGGTCCCATAATAACCACCTCATTATTAATGACTCTTAAATCTTGCAATAATCTCCATTTATCAGATTCCTTTTTGATTTCAAAAATGGGAGTATTGTGGGGAGATACAGAAGGTTGTATATATTTTTCGCTAATTGATGTTTGACCAGGACATGGGCTGCTTATATCATTTCTTTACTCAGGGGACACTGAGGAACCCACACTGGTCTTTCTGATTTCCAAGTAATATTTATTGTTTCAGTGGCTCTTTCTGAAGATCCAACCCATGTCTGTCTGTTCCTTGATCTATTTGAATTGGTGCTGCTATAAATTGTTCTTGTTTTTCTAATCTTTTTCCTTTTCTAAAACCTTGTCTAGTCATAATAGTGGGTGCATATTGGTTGATGTTATTTGTTAATGTCAAACCTAAGTGATCTAGGACATCTCCTCACAATAAATTTATAAGAAGATTATCCAATATATATGGCTGTATAGTTCCTTCATATCTTTCAGGATCCTTCCAATCTAATAACATTACACTTCTGTGTGGATTAGTCTCCACTACTCGGCCTCAAAGCATTTGAGTGGCTTGTTGTGATGGCCAATGTTTTGGCCATTCTTGATGAGAGATGATGCGAAGGTCTGCACCTGTATCCAGTAGATCATTAAATTCATGTCTTTGAATATTTAGTTTTAACATGGGGCAAGAATCTAAATTTAAAGACAGCATAGCTCAATCTACACCTGTGGAGCCTAATCCCTTGGAACCTCTTTCTACAGCACGACTAGAAAATTTATCATGTAGGCTTGGTATTATTAGTAACTATGCTATTCTATCTCCTGGTGAAATTACTGATATAACATTTGGAGAACTGGCTATAATTTTTATTTCACCCTCATAATCAGGATCAATTACCCCAGGACTTATCTTAAGTTCTTTTAGAGTAGAAGAGCTGTGTCCCAATAATAAGCCTACTGTTTTTTTGGGAAGAGGTCCTTTTACCCCTGTGGAAATGATTTGAACTCCCATCTCTGGAGTTAGTACTGATCTGGCAGAGATGCAGACGTCCAACCCTGCGCTCCCTCTGGTTTGTCTGATGAGGGATCTGATGGACAATGTGTCTTGGGCACTACACTGATGGGTTTGCTGGGTTCTTTCAGTGCTCCATATATTTGTGGTCTTGGGCCCCAGAGCATTGGCCCCCCCTGTCCATTTTTTGGCAATGGAGCCCAATGTCTTTCTCCATGATATTGTGGATAAACACTTGGTCCTTGTTCATTTTTTGATAATGTTGTACCCTCTATGGTGGTTTAAAAATGGCATTCATTAGTCCAATATCTCCCTCTATGGCATCGTGGGCAAATACCTGGTATGTTACTCCTTTGATTCCTAGTTTTGTTAAACCCTCCTCCTCTGGGGCAATTTCTTTTAAAATGTAATTTTTGTTCACAATTGTACCATGTTCTTGGCTTGGCATCTAAAGCCTGTTTTACTGCAGCTGCCACAATTTGCCCTTGTTCATTAATGTCTCTGGCATCTAAAGCCTGTTGTACTGCAATTGCCACGACTTGCTCTTGTTCATTAATGTCTCTACAAAATTTAATATATATGTTTAATTCTTCATGTTTCCATGGTTTAATGATATCTCTGCACCAATGATTTCTTGGTCATAAGCCAGTTGTTTTATTAATGGCATTGCTTGTTCTGTATTTCTCAAAACTCTGGTAGCTGTTTGAATAAGCCTATCTACAAATTCAGCATAAGATTCATTAGTTTCCTGTATCATTTAGATAATTGACCTTGTAAACGTCCATGTCCTTGTAAAGTCTTCCATGCCTTAACTGCATCTACAGCAAATTGTAAATATACACCAGGATCATATACAATTTGTTGCTGCTGATCCTCATAAGGTACCTTTCCTAACAACATATCTAGATTTCTCTGAGGATAACCAGCTGCTGCATTTCGCCTAGCCGTCTTCTTGCAAAATTCCTCATTGGCAACCTTCCATAACAGGTATTGCCCTCCATTTAGCACAACTTTACACATATTAGCCCAATCCGCTGGCGTCATGTTCAAGTTGGTAATGGATTCAACCAAGATTACAGTGAAGGGTGCTTGAGGACCATAGGTTCTTACAGCCTCTTTTAGTTGCTTCATTGTTTTGAAATTTAAATCATGGTAAGTTTACTGCCCTCCTACCTCCAATACAGGGCATGTTAATACTTGAGATCCTGTCTCCTAATCCCAACTATCAACTGCTGGGGTTGGGAGCCTCCCAGCATATGTAGGTGATGCTGTTGATTGGACACTTATTCCCTCTGGTGATAGAAAGGTGTTAGTAGCAGTCTCCTGTTGTAACTTTTCCCCTGATGGCTTTTTCTGCTCTAAACTTACTTCCTCTTTCTTAGTAGCTCGAAAGACCTTCTCTTTTATTTGAATCTTTTTCTCTTTCTGACTAACTTGAGAGACCTTCTCTTTTACTTGAATCAATATATCTTCTCCTTCCTCTACCTTTGTCTGAATTTAAGGCTTTGGACTAAGCAAACCAGATACGAATGTCCACAATGACAATGTGCCAACTGGAAGATTTCCTTGGCTGTTCTCTTCTATTCTTTTTAAATCTTCACCTTGATGGTTCCATTGTGATATACTTAACAACTCCTCCTTAAAAAGTCATGGGCTATATTTTTGTATTGTATCAACGTATGTTCTGACTGTTCTTAATCTTACTGAGATGCCTCCTTCCTCTAACAATTTACTTAACATTTTTTTGGTTTGTTTTTTACTAATTTCTGATCCCATATTTCTACTATAATACATCCCCAAAAGATGACACCAAACAAAACCGAAACAGAATGAAACAAAAAGGGAAAAACAAAAATTCATTATAGCCTTTCTATCCTCCTGACATGTGCATCCATCTTTTCTCCCTGTCTGTTCTTCTGATGTAAATAATTTTTCCTAAGATGTGAGCAGTTTTTCTTTCATCTCACTCATCTCCAGGGATAGGCAACTTAAAACAAAATTGAAGCAAAACAAAAGAGGAATCTTAAAATGGCTACCCATCCTCTCACCCTGCCCTAAGGGGCGACCAGTTTACTTACCCTCAGTCGCTCCCTGTGCGAGCCACAAATTGACGCAGTCTGGATGGGCACAATTCAGGAGCCACTTGTCAAAAGAAACTAACTTTAACTTTAGAACTACCCACACCAAACAAAACCGCTCCTCAGGAAAAACCCTCAGATCCCAACTGCCACCACCGGCTTCCCACAAGCCACTCTCTCAACCACCAGCCTCTCTACCTTCCACAATCCTTCTGCTCTTGAGGCCAATTGGCTGGGTCGCATGGGCTGAGCCAAAAAAGTCGCCCAATGAGCAGCTCCGTGGCCTGAAAGGGCAGGAAAACAGCCCAATGAGTATCACTGCAGAGGAGCCAATCAGCTATATGTTGCTGGGCCGCTGAGCCTATTATTAGCTGGTAGTCTGAAAGGGCGGGGAAACAGCTCAATGAGCATCTCCAATGAGCATCACTTCAAAGGAGCCAATCAGCTAGATGTAGCTGGGGACACTATGAGCCAATTATCAGCTCGCAGTCTGAAAGTTTGCTGGGGCCCCTTTGTCTGTGGCTCTCAACAGGAACCACTGTGAGACAATCATCAGCTGGCAGCTGGATATGTGCTAGGGTTCCAGTGAGCTAATAAACAGCTCGCAGCTGGAAGTTTGCTTGCACCAGTAAGTTTGCTGGGGTCTCTTTGGCTGTGTCTCTCAACATCTCCCCCTGTTTCTTAAAACAATAAGCATGTGGCTTAGAGACCGTGCCTGCCTTAGGTTGACCAATATGGTCCTTACCTGTCATTAGATGAGCTGAATTCAAGGCGTTAGCTTCTTGTCTTTGAACAAGAGAGAGAGTTATGTTGATCTTAGTCTTAGGTTGGTACCATGGCAATTGGATCTTACCTATCATTGACTATGGGTCCATCATGCAGCCATACCTGTGGATATGTCTTTGTACTGTCCAGGGTGAGGTTCTTTGCCTCACCTCTGTTGGCTCCCAAATTTTAGCTGAACGACTATCACAAGCTGAAGGGTGGAGGATACACCAAGCCAATTGATGGATCTTCTTGAAAAAATGGCACCACCAATGACACCATCAGCAAAAATAACCCAACACTACCACAAGTCCCTGCACCAACAGATAGTTCCCAATGCATACAAGTGAGTTCACAATGCATACAAGTGATACATAGTCCAGGCATGTTCTGCAAGCAGTTCAGTACCTGCATTGAAGAAGCTGTGGTTTGTTTTTATCTTTGTTTTCACCAGCTCTGGTATGAAGATAGGAATTCTGGCAATAATGAGTGAAGAAAAAATATGTAACATTCCAGAAGGCACTAAAAGAAAAAAAAATTCTGAACAATTTACATTATCTTGAACAGAATTATTAAATATAATGAAAAGGAAAGGTGAAAGTAAACAAACAGATCTGTTAAACTCCTTTTTTGGTCACATATTAAAACAATCCTCAACAGCTGTTTACTCAAATAAATTAAACCATTTAAATTACATCAATAAAAATATATATATGGATCCATTTCTTCATGAGCACACATAATATATAATATATGGAAATATGTACATACAAACATACAACGTAAAACACAAGTGTGCACACATAATAAAATATATGGAACACATAACATAATAGAAAAGGCCTTATAACATTTTACAGGTGAAATCTCCATTGCAATGTTTAAGAACTCTATAGTTAAAAAATAAAACTGATCAGAAAAACTTTAAACTAGGACTGTATGAGCTCAAAAAACAAAATAGAACTTCATGTTGTGGGAAAGGGCAATAATAAAATAGATATTAATAAAAGCATCCTGGTTCTGTCGCAGATGTGAGGATAGCCAAACTAGAGATTTCGATATTAGTTGTAATGGATTTTAGCCAAATCATCTTCTTTTTGGACTGTAGAAATCGCTTTAGTTAATCTCTCTGAAATCCAAATTGGCTTTTGTTCTCCCTGTGGAGACACACAAAAAGAACACCGACTCCAGAAAATCACTGGGTCAGGACCTTAGTTAATCTCTCTGGAATCCAAATCGGATGCTGTTCTTCCTGTGGAAACACACAAACAGACCTCCAACTCTAGAAAATTACTAAGTCAGGTCCATTCCATCGTCCTGTTAGAATATCCTTCAAAAGTACTTTGAGCTTATGTATGTTTTTTGGACACATATGGCTTTCTGCAGCACTAAGCCCTGATGAATCCAAATTTAAAATATTTAGAGTAAAAAGGATTATTTTAAGGTTACCTTTGGGGAATTCCCTCTTTTTACTTTAATAAGTACATTTTAATAGTTTGATGAGCTCTTTCAAATATGCCTTGTCCCCGTAGATTGTATGGGATTCCCGTTACATGAGTAGTGTCAAATGATGAGAAAAAATTTTTAAAAGAGGTAGAAGAATAATCAGGGTCATTATCTGTTTTTAACTGCTTTGGAATGACTACAGTGGCAAAATTTTTTAAGCAATGAGCTATAATATCTTTAGTTTTTTTCTCTGGCATAAAGGAAGCCCATAATAAATCCAGAAGAAGCATCAAGTGTAAGATGCAAATATTTTAATTTTCTCTAAATTCTGGCAATTTTGTGACGTCCATCTACAAAATATGGTTAGGTATCATTCATCTGGGATTGACTTTATGATTAATTTGTGGTAAAAAGGACACACAATTTTGACATTGTTTTATTATTTGTCTACTTTATTCCTTAGATATTTTAAAATGCATTTTTAAAGTATTAGCATTGGCTTGAAACTTTTTATGAAAAATTGTAGCCTCTTTTAGAGTAGAGAAGATATCTATGTCATGTGTAGTTTTATCTGTTAAATCATTGCCCAAACTAAGGGCTCCAGTTAATTCTGTATGTGCCCTGAAATGTTTTATAAAGAATGGATCATTTTTGTTTCAGATTAGACATTGTATATTTTAAATCAAAGAGAAAACAGTAAAGGAAGGGGAAATCCTACCAGCATCTTCAAGGGATACTATAGCATTAACTATATACTGATTATCAGAAAATAAATTAAATACAGAATCTTTCAATATCACAAAAGCATTTAATACTGCATTAAGCTCTACATTTTGAGCTGATTTTTTGTTTACTAAAAATGTAAAAGTTTGATCAGGTGGAACTATTGTTACTGTACAATTATTTGACCCATCAGTAAATATATTTGAAGCATTTTTGAAAGGTGTTTTTCTTAGCATTTTTGGAAAAATCACAGGACGTGAGACTAAAAAGACAAAAAAGAATTAGATGGTAAGTGGTTATCAAATGAAACATTAGATTTGCAAATGATTATTGCCCAAGTATTTAACTCATTAGCTAATTCATCAATTTGACCCATAGTATATGGAGTAATAATTTTATTTGGAGAAATTTCAAACATTCCCTTTGCAGCTTTTATTTTTTTGAATTTTAATTGTCCTCAGTCTCAGGATATCTAGTAAGATTAGTGTTAAGAAAGTAAGATAAATATATCCATAATAATGGACCTTTTTGCCCAAATAGAAATTTTTTGGTAGTACAATATTTTGTTGGTCGTACAATAAATGCAAACTTACATCAATTCTATCCAAGTGCATATTTTCCATATATGTTTAAATGATTTTTAATGCCATTCTTGCTTCAGGTATTAACATTCGGGGTGGATTTGGATCTGAAGGACCTTTTAGGATATCAAATAAAGGTCCCAACACTCTTGTTGGTATGCCTAGATAAGGCCTTATCTAATTTATGTCTCCTAATATCTCTTAAAGTTGTTAAGTGATTTGAGTTGATCTACTCATATTTGAAACTACGGTGGATGGACCATCGTTGAGGATAATAGAAATCCTAAATAATGAATTGGAAAATTTAATTGTACTTTATCTATGGCTATCTCTAGATTATAATTTTTTAATAAGTTTGTATGTGTGCCATATCATTCTAGCAATGTGTTTTAATCTTTGTGAGCCAATGATACATCATCAGTATAGTGAAATATTTGTAGTTCAGAATTTTGATTTCTAAGTGGCTGGATTACTTTGTTAACATAAATTTGACACATAGTTGGCTTTTAGCAATCTTTTGAGGCAGTATTTTCCATTCATATCTCTGATCAGGACTTTCATGATTCAGTGCAGGGATAGTAAATGTCTAGCCATAATAGTGGGTGCATTTGGATTTATGTTATTTGTTAATGTTAGTCCTAATTGATCTAGGACATCTCTTCCCCGTATACTATAACTAATAATGCTAAGGTCTCTGTTCGTTCTCCAGAAGAACCACCAAATGCTGCAGTCTGGCTGGGCACAATTTACGAGCCAGTTATCAAGCAGAAACAAACTTTATTTTTAGAACACACTCGCCGCACCACATGAGCTCTTCAGGAATTCCCTCAGAGCCCAACTGCCACCACCGGCTTCCCACAAGCCTCTCAACCCCGCAACTTCTCCTGCTGTTGAGGCTGATTGGCTGGGTCATGTGGGTGGAGGCAATAAAAGTCCCCCAATGAGCAGCTCTGTGGTCTGAAAGGGTAGGGAAATAGCCCAATGAGCATCACTGCAGAGGAGCCACTCAGCTGGCAGCTGGAAGTTTGCTGGGGCTGCTGTGAGCCAATCATCTGCTGGCAGCTGGAAGTTTGCTGGCAGCTGGTAGATTTCTGGGTCCCCTTCAGCTGTGGCTCTCAATATTGGTACAATTAAGGCTAGGTTTAGGGCTAGGATGAGGGTGACTGTTTGTCTTAGGGTTAGGTCTAGGATTGGGGCTAGTGCTAATTTCAGGTCTAGTGTTACAGTTAGGGGTAGATTTAGGGTTAGGTTTGTGTCTAGGTCTAGTGTAAGAGTTATACTTAAAGTAAGAATCAGGTTTAAAGCTGGGTTTATTTTTAGTGTTATAATTAGGGTTAGTTTTTTTCATGTTAAGGTTAAGGGATAGAGCTCAAATGAACTTTAGGGTTAGGCTTAGGTTTTGGGTTAGCATAAAGGATTGGATTAGGTTAGAGTTCAGGTTAGGTTTAGGGTAATGAAAAGGTTTCAGGTTAGCAATAGGGTAAGAATTAGGCTTCGGGTTAGCTTTAGGATTAGGGTTATCATAAGGATAATGTAGAGGGTCAGAACTAGGGTTAGGGCTAGGGTTATGTTTAGTTTCAGGGCTAGAGTCAGGGTTAGAGTTTTGGTGGGACTAGTAATCTTAGCTTAATGTAAGATTAGGGTTGGATTCAGATTAAATGTTAGTTTTTGAGCTAGGTTTATTCCTAGGGAAAGTGTTAGGTTTATTGTTAGATCCAGGGTTAGAGTTATGGATATTCTCAGTGTTAGGTTTAGGTTTATTGCAAAAGTTTTTGTTAAGGTTAGATTTAGGTTAATAGATTGGGTTAGATGTAAGGTTAGCTTTAATGTTAGGTTTAGTTTTAGGGATAGGTTAACTGTTGGGTTTAGGATAAGTGTTCGGTTTTGAGTTAGAGTCAGAGCTACAGCAAGGGTTAGGTTTAGGATTATGTCTAGTGATAAGGCTAGGGTTTGTGTTAGAGTTTCATGTAAGATTAGGGTTAGGGTAACAATTAAAGTTAGAATTAGATTAGAGTAATCCTGCGATTAGATCTAGAATAGGGCTATTGTTAAGGTTAAGATAGGGCTACGGGTAGGGTTAGGATTAGGGTTAAAGCTAGGGCATGTGCTCATATTAGGGTTTGGATTTGTGTTAGCATTAGGGTTATGGCTAATGTAAAAACTGGCTTTAAATTGGTTTAGGTTAAGGGTTAGGTTCAGGGCTATAGCTCACTTTTTTTTTGAGAGCTATAGCTTGGGTTAGGTCTAGTTTTCAAATTAGCTTTAGAGTTAGGGCTCATTTAAAAGTGAATTTTAGGTTTAGGTTTAGGGTTAGATTTAGAGGTAGGGTTAAATCTAGGTTTAGGGTTAGGGCTAAAATTAGGGTTAGGTCGAGTCTAGGGTTTGGGATATGATAAGGGTTACGGTTAGAACTTGGGATAGGGCTAGGTTGAGAGTTAGAGTTAGTCTTAGTCCTAGGGATAAGATTAGTTATAGGGTTAGGGCTAAATTAGGGCTTCTATTAAAGCTCGGGTTACTATTTGGGTTAGGCCTTTGTTTAGGGCTAGGTTTAGGAGTAGCGTTAGGTTATAGTATGGTGTTATAATTTGGGTTTATGTTCAGTTTAGGGGAAGAATTAAGTAGAATGCTAATGCCAGATCTATGTTTAAAATTAGGGGTAGTTTGGGGGTTAGTTTTATTGCTAGGTCTAGGTTAAGGGTAAGGTTTAGAGCTACTTGTATTATTATGGTCACTTTCTTGTTCAGAGTTAGTTTTAGTATATGGTTTAGGTTTTGGGCTCCAATTAGCATTAGGTTTAGGGTAAGAGTAATTGATAGAATTAGGTTTAGTGTTCAGGTTAGGTTTAAATAATAAATAGGGTTAGTGTTTGTGATAGGTTTAGGTTAGGCCTAGGGTTACCATTTCGGTTACACATATGTTTCGGGCAATGTATAGGATTAAGGCTGGGATTAGGGTTATGGTAAGGATTAGGTTTAGGGTTAGTGTTAGGGTTTGAGCTATGGTTAGGGCTAAGGCGAGGGTTAGTAATTGTGTCAGGTCTAGGTTTAACATTAGGGTTAAGTTTAGGAATAGGTTTAGCATTAGGTTTAGGTTTATGTTTAGGGTAATGTATAGAGTTACAGCTAGAGTTTGGGCTTGGTTATTGTTAGGATTCGGGTTAAAATTATTATTAGGGTTAAGGTTAAAATATGTTTAAGTTAAGAGTTAGTGTTTGATCTAGGGTTAAGGCTAGGGTGAGGGTTAGGGTTAGGGTTAGGACTGGGTTTAGTGTTAGGTTAGGGTCAGGGCTAGGATTAGGGCTAAGTTTTGTGTGAAGTTTATGGCTAGTGTTAATGTTTTAGGTAATGTAAGAGTTAGGGTTAGGTTAATGGCTAGGTCTAGTGTTAGGATTATGAATTGATTTTGAGATATCATAAATTTTAAAGCTAGGTTTGTGTTAGGGTAAGGGTCATTGTTCGGGTTAGGGTTTGGTTTAAGTTTAGAGCCAGAATTAGGGCTTGGGTTAGGTCTAGGGGTAGGGTTAGTGTTTGGGTTTTCTTAAGGGTTATTGTTAGGGCTAGCGCTAGGTTTTAGTTTGGGGCTAATGCTAGGGTTATGGCTAGATATATGATTAGGCTTTTGTCTAGGTTCAGTGTTAAGGTTAGTTTCAGGTATAGGGTACCCGTAAGGCTAGTGTTAGGGTTTGGTTTAAAGATAGGGTTGGTTTAAACCTAGGGGAAGGTTTAAACCTAGGGTTGGTGTTAGGTTCAGAATAAGGGTCAGTTTTTGGTTAAAGTTTGGTTTAAGTTTAGAGCTATAATGAGAGCTAGGATTAGGATTAATATTAGAGTTATTGTTTGGTTAGGCTAAGGATTATGTTTAAGACTGTTGTAGAATTAGGGTGAGGGTTTGGCTTAGAAAAAGTATAGAGCTAGAGCAATGTTAGGACTAGTGTAAGGGTTATGGATAGGGGTAGGGTTAAGTTTGAGAATAGCTTTTAAAGCTAGGTTTAGGTCTGAGATTAGGGCTAAATTTTCTGTCAGTGCAAGGCTATGGCTAATGTAAGAACTAGGGTTCCAATTAGGGCTACTTTTTGGGTTTGGTTTAGGGCTAGGTCTAGGTTAGGGTTAGGTTTATGGTTAGAGTGATGTTTAGAGCTAGGGTTAGGGGTAGGGTAAAAATCAGGGTACGGGTAAGTTCTAGAGTTAGGGTTAGGACTCAAATTAGAGCTAGGGTTAGGGCTAGGTGTAGGGTTAGTGTTTAATTTAGTTTAAGGAATACGGTTAAGCCAATGACTTGGTTTTGTTTGAGTGCTGGGTCTAGGGTTAGGGCTAGATTTCCAATTACCATTAGGATTAGGGATAGTGTTAGGGTGAGATTTAGGCTTAAGCTTGGGGTTAGATTTAGAGTTAGGATTAGATCTAGGTTTAGGGCTACTGAAATATTTAGGACTAGGATTGGGGCGAGGTGTAAGGCTCAGATTTGGGTTATTTTAAGAGATAGGTTTAAAACTAGTGATGGGACTATGAGGAGAGTTAGAGTTAGTTTTAGGCCTAGAATTAGGGTTATGGTTAAAATTTGGGCAAAATTAGTTCTAGGATTAGCACTGGGGTTAGTGTTAGGGCTAGCCCTAGATTTGGGGCTGATTAGGGTTAGGGTTAGGATTAAGGCTAGGTTTAGGGTTGAATTTGAGCTAGGTTTTGTCTTAGGATTAGGGCTTATATTAGAACTAGGACTAATGTCAGCTCTAGGTTTACAGTTGGAGTTAGTTTTAGGGTGAGGTTTATGGCTATTTCTAGTGTAACTCTAGAGTTGAGTGTTAGGTTCAGATTTAGAGATAGGGTTATTATTAGGGTCAAGGTCACAGTTAAGCTTTTGGTTAGTTTAAGGTTAAGGGTTAGGGCTTTAATTAGCATTAGGGTTAGGGTTAAATTTAGGGTAATGGATATGGTTAGATTGAGGGTTTAATTTAGTTTTAGGGTAATGGATAAATTTAGGGTTAGAGATAGGGTTAGGGTTATCCTATAGTTACCATTAGGATTAGAGATATGGTTAGGGTAATGGATCGGCTTAGAGATAGGCTTTGTGCTAGGTAATTGTTAGGATAAAAACTAGGGTTAGGTTTAGGGTTAGAGCAAGTTATAAGGTGAGGGTTAGGTTTAGTGTAATGATTAAGGCTAGGGATAGGTTTTGGATTAGGGTTACAACAAGGTATAGGGCTCAGATTAGGGCTGGGTTTTCCATTAGGTTAGGGCTAGGGTTAGGACTACGACTAATTTAAGAACTAGGGTTATGATTAGGGCTCTAGTTTTAGCATTAGGTTTAGGGTTAAAGGCAGTTTTATCAAGAGGATTATTTAAAGAGTGATGTTAGAGCTAGGGTTAGTGTTAGTGTCAGAGTCAGGATAAAGGTTATTTTTAGGTTTAGGGTAGGACTGGAATAAGGACTAGGGTAGGGCTAGGTATAGGGTTAAGTTTGGATTTAGGTTAAAGTTTATGGTTAGGGCTATGGCTCAGTCTTATTTTAGGGCTTAGAGTAGTTTAGGGCTACTTTTATGATTAGTGTTACTGTTATAACTAGTGTCAGTGTGAGCTTTAGGTTTAGGATTAGGGTTAGATTTAGAATTATGGTTAGATCTAGGGTTAGGGATAGGGGAAGTGTGGCTAAGGTTAGGGCAAGTAATAGGGTTAGAGTAAGGGATAAGATTAAAACTAGGATCAGGGCTAGGTTGAGATTCAGATTTAGTATTAGTGCTAGTGTTGGGGTTACAGTTAGAGCTAAATTAAGGCTAGAATCAGGTCTAGGATTAGTGTTACACTTAGGTCTCGAGGTATGGTTAGGTTCAGGGGAATGATGAGGTTATAACTTGGTTCTGAACTAAGAAAAGGGATAAAATTAAGGATAGAGCTAGAGTTAGGTTCAGGTTAGAACCAAGGCTAAGTTTAGTGCTAGGATGAGTGCTAGCATTTGTGTTATGTTTAGGGCAAGAATTAGTGCTAGGGCTAATATTAGGTCTAGATTTACAGTTAGGGACAGTTTTAGGGGAAGGTTTATGGCTACACATGCTGTCAAAGTTTTCGGGTAAGGTTCAGGATTAGAGGTAGTTGAATTAAAATAGTCAGGGTCAGGTTTTGGGTTTGAGTAGGGTAAAGTTTAGTGTTAGGGCTCGAATTAGCATTATGGTTAGAGTTAGGGTAATCGGTGGGGTTAGGTTTAGTCTCAGGTTAGGTTGAGGGTTCAGGTTAAGTTTAGGGTAATGGATAGGATTAGGGTTAGGCCTGGGGTTAGCATTAGGCTTATGGTTATCGTTAGGGTAATAGAGAGGTTTACAGCTAGATTTGGGGATAGGGTTATGATTAGGATTACAGCTAGACTTAGGGTTAGGGTTAAGGTTAGGTTTAGGATACACTTTAGGGTTTTAGCTAGGGTTAGTGATAAGGCTAGGGTTAGCTTTAGAATTAGAGATTTTATTAGGATTAGGGTTAGTATCATGGTTAGGTTTAGGGTTATCATTATGTTTAATGTAATGACAGGCTTAGATGTTGGGTTAGGGTTAAGTTTAGAGTTACGTTTAGCACTAGGTTTAGGGTTAACTTTAGTGTATGGTTAGGGTTTGAGATAGGCTTAGGACTATGGCAAGGGTTATGTTTACAATTAGGTTTAGGGTTACGTTTATGATTATGGTTAGAGTAGTTTAGGGTTAGGGCTATGGTTATCATGAGGTTTTGTCTTAGGGTTAGGGAAAGGAGTGGGATTAGAGCTCGGGTTGTGGCTAGGGTTAAGTTTAGAATAAGGGCTAGGGTTAGGATTTTGCAGAGGTCTTGTCTTAAGTTTAGGTTAAGGGTAAGGGTCAAGGATTGAGTAAGATTTAGAGCTAGGGTGAGGGTGAGGGTTTGAATCAGGGCTAGGGATAGATTTAGGGTTAGGGTTAAGGCTAGGATTAGCATTAGGTTTAGGGTTATTTTTAAGGTAATGCATAGAGTTGGAGCTAGGGTTTGGGCTATTGTTAAGGTTACCATAAGGGCTAGAATTAGGGGTAGGATTTGGGCTAGGGTTATATTTATGTTAAGGGTGAGGGTTTGAGCTACATTTAAGGCTAGGGCTAGGTCAAAGTTTAGGTTCAGTGTTAGGTCTAGGGATAAGATAATGGTAGGTTTAGGGTTTGGGTTAGGTTTACGGCTAGGGTTATCATAGGGTTAAGATTAGTGTTAGGGTAGTGGATATGGTTAGATATAGGTTTAGATTTTTGGTTAGTGTTAGATTTAGTTTTAGGGTTAGGGTTAAGACTATGATTATGTTTAGGTTTCTGGTATAGAATAGGGTTTTAGCTAGGGTTAGAGGTATGGCATATGTTAGGTTTAGGGTTAGGTGTAGGGTTAGTTGTACAGTCAGGGTTAGGGTTAGGGTAAGGGTTGGGATTACAGCTAAGGTTATCAATAGGGTTAGGGTTAGCAGTAGTATAATGGGTGGTTCAGAGCTAGGTTTAGGGCTAGAATTAACCTTGGAATTAGGGCTAGGTTTAGAGTTAGGAATAGGTTTAAGTTTATTTTTAGGTTAAAGGTTATGCTTTGAGCCAGGTTAAGGACTAAGGCTATAGTTAGCCTTAGGGATAGGTCTAGAATTAAGGTTAGGATTATGCTTAGGGCTAGGTTTAAGCCTAAGATTTGCTCTAGGTTTTGTGTTAGGTTAAGGTTTATTGATGGGGCAATGGATAATGTAAGAGCTACGGTTATGATTAGTGCTAGTTGCAGGATTAGGGTTATGGATGTGTACAGTGTTAAGATTAGATTTTCAGTAAGGTTAAGGTTTAGAGATATATTTGCTGTTAAAAGCAGGTTTAGTGTTTGGGTTAGTGTTAGAATTAAGGTTAGAGCCACAATTAAGACTAGGTTTAGGCCAAGGTGTAGGGTTAGTGTTTGGGTTTATTTAAGGGTTATTGTTAAGGCTAGGTTTTGGTTTAGGCCTAGGGCTAGAGTTAAGGCTAGAATAGAAATTAGGTTTATGTCTAGAGCCAGTGTTTAGTCTAGGGATAGTGTCAGGTTTAGACCTAGGGTTAGTGTTAGCGTCAAAATAAGGTTTAGGGTTAGCATTAGTGTTTGGGATGGAGTTAGAGTTAGAGTGAGAACTAGTGTTGGGACTATTGAGTTAAGGTTAAGGTTAGGTTAATGGGTAGTTTTAGAGATAGGTTTAGGACTAGGGTTAATATTAAGTTTAGGGCTAGAGTTAGGTTTAGAGTTAGGAATAGGTCTAAGTTAATTTTTAGCATAAGGTTTAGGCAATGAGCTAGGTTTAGGCCTATAATGATAGGTTTAGGATTAGCTTAGGTCTAGATTAGGATTATCGTTCACTTAGGGCAATTTTTTTTGGCCTAGGATTTGCTCTAGGTTTTGTGTTAGGTTAAGGTGTAAGATAGAGCTATGGATAATGTAAGAGCTCCTGTTATGATTAGGGCTAGTTTTAGGGTTAGGGTTATGGCTACATCTAGTGTTTGGTTTAGGTTTTTACCATGGTCAGGTTTAGAGATAGGTTTAGTGTTTAAGGCAGGGTCAGTGTCCAGGTTAGAGTTAAAGTTAAAGCCAGAATTAGGATTAGCTTTATGTCTAGGGGTAGTGTTAGTCTTTGCGTTAAGATAATGGTTATTGTTAGGGCCAGGGCAAGTTTTTGTTTAGGTCTAGAGCTAGAGTTAAGGCTTGATTTAGGGTTAGGTTTAGGTCTAGGGCTCATGATAGAGTTAGATTTAGGTATAAGAACTGTAGGACTAGTGTTATTGTTTGGTCTATGCTTACGGTCAGACTTAGAACTAGGGTTAGTGTTATGGTCAGAATAAGGGTCAGGGTTACTGTTAGGGTTTGGGATAGGGTGAGAGATAGAATGAGGGCTAGGTTTAGAACTATTAAAAGCGTTATGGTTTTGTTTAGACTTAGAATTAGAAATAGGTTTAGGGTTACCATTAGTGTTAGCATTTTGCTTATGGTTAGAGACAGGGTTAGAGTAATCATTAGATGTAGGTTTAGAATTAGGGTTAAAACTACGTTTAGGGCTCTGTTAGCGATAGCTTTTCTGTTAGTGTTAGGGCTAAGGTTAGGGCAATGGCTAAGGTAAGAACCAGGGTTAAAATTAGGGTTTGTTTTAGGGTTAGTGTTAGGGGTTAGACCTGTAGTACTAGGGTTAGTTTTAAGGTTATGGTGATATTTAGAACTAGGGTTAGGATTATGATAGGAGTCAGGGTCAGCATTAGATTTAGGGTTAGGGTTAGGACTCACATAAGGGCTAGAGTTACTCTTAGTATTTGGTCTAAGGTCAGAATGGTCTTTAGACCTAAGAAATGTGTTAGGATTAGAGTAATCATCAGGGTTAGTTTTAAGGTTATAGGACTCGAGTTAGAATTGAGTTAGGTTTAGCTGTAGTGTTAGGGTTTTGTTTATGTTAAGGTTTTAAGTTAGGTGTACTGCTTGGTATTGTTTTAGTCTATGGTTCGGGTTAGTACTAGTTTTACAGTTAGGGTTATGGTTAGGGCTAGTGTTAGTGTTAGGTTTAGGCTTAGTGTTAGAGTTACATTTAGATTTAGGGTTAGATCTAGGGTTAATGATAGGATGAAGGATAGGGCAAGGGTTAGTCTTAGGGCTAGTGATAGGGTTAGGGTTACAGTGATAGATTTGTTTATATCTAAGGATAGGATTAGTCTGAGAGTAAAATTAGTGTTAATCCTAAGGTTAGGGTTAGGGTTAAGATTAGGATTAGGGTTAATTAGGGATAATATTAGGGCTAGGATTAGTATTGACCTTAGGCCTAGCATTAGAGTTAGGGTTAGGGTTAAGTTTTGCATAAGGCATGGCATTGTATCTTGGTTTAGAGGTAGGTTGATTGTTAGAGTTAAGATTAGGGATAGAGTTAGTTTTAAGGTTATGATTAAGGGTAGATTTAGAGCTAGGATGAGGGCTAGTGTATGATTTAGTGTTAGGGCTTGGATTAGAAGTAGGGCTAATAACAGGTCTAAGGTTATGGTTAAAGATAGATATAGGGTTAGATTTTTCACAGTCTAGTGTAAGCATTAGGTTTAGGGTAAGGTTCAAGTTTAAAGTTCATGGAATTATTAAGCTTATGATCAGAATTAGGGTTTGGTTTAGGTTAGGATTTAGGTTTAGAGCTCAAATTAGCATTAGGATTCGGGTTAGGGTAATGATAGTGTTGGGTTTAGGGTTCATGTTAGGTTTAGGTAAATCATAAAGTTAGGGTTAGAGATAAGGTTCGGGTTACGCTTATGATTAGCATTTGGGTAGGGGTTATGCTTACGTTTAGATCTAAGGTTAGATCAAGGGTTATTGTTAAAAATAGGTCTTGAGTTAGGTTTGGGGTTAGCATTAGGACTATGTTTAGCATAATGGTCAGGTATTAACCTAGAGTTTGCATTAAAATGAGGGTTAAGTTTAGGGGTAGGTCTACAGATAGGATTACTGTAGGGTTAGTGTAAGAATTAGGGTTAGGCCTGGGGTTATCATTAAGGTTAGGGTTAGAGTTAGGGTAATGAGTAGAGTTAGATATAAATTTAGGTTTGGGGTCAGATTTCAGTTAGGGCTAGGGTTAGGGCTATGGGTATGTTTAGGTTCATGGTAACGGTTAGGGTTTGAACTAAGGTTAGCCTATGGCGATTGTTACATTTAGGTTTATGTTTAGGGTTAGGGTTAGGGTTAGTGTTAGCTTTTGGGCTAGGATTATACATTTGTTAAGGATGAAAATTAGAGTAATGGGTAAGTTTAGACCGAGGATTAGAAATAGGGCTAAGTTTAGGGTTAGGGCTAGGGTTAGGGTTAGATTTAGGGATACGTCTAGGTCTACGATTATGTTAAAGGTAATATGTTGAGCTAGGTTTAGGGTTAGTTTTAGGGTTAGGATTCGGGTTTAGCTAGGTTTAGGGATCTGATTAGAGCTAGTTTTTGTGTTAACCTTAAGGCTAAGGTTAGAGCAATGGCTAATGTAAGAACTAAGGTTACACTTATGGTTAATTCTAGGGTTAGGCTTATGCATAGGTCTAGTATTAGGTTTAAGGTTAGGATGATATTTATAGCTAGGTTTAGTGTTAAAATATTAATCAGGGTGAAGGTTATTTTTAGGGTTTGAGTTAGGACTAGAATTAGAGCTAGGTTTACTGTTAGTGTTTGGTTTAAATTTAGGGTTGTGTTTAGAGCTAGGATTAAGTGTTAGAATATGAGTTCAAGTCAGAGTTATTTTTAAGGTTAGGTTTAAGACTCGAATTAGGACTAGGGTTCCTGTTAGTGTTTGGTTTAAGTTTAGGGTTGTGTATAGAGCTAGAATGAGTGTTAGGATATGAGTTAGAGTCAAAGTTATTTTTAAGGTTAGGATTAGGACTCGAATTAATGTTAGGGTTTGGTCTTGGTGTAGTGTTAGGTTTTGATTTATGTAAAAATTTAGGTTTAGGACTTTTGCTTAATTTTGTTTTACTGCTAGGGTAGGGCTAGAGCTAGTTGTATGATTAGCATAAGAATTAGGGTTAGGTTTGTGGTTTAGGTTAAGATCAAGTCTAGGTTTAAGGCTACGATTAGGTCTAGGTTTTGTGTTAGGTTTAGGACAATAATTAGGGTTAGGGCTAATATAAGGTCTAGTGTTACAGTTAGGGATAGTATTAGGTTTTGGTTTGTGGCTAGGCCTAGTTTAAGGGTTAGGTTTAGTAAAAGGGTAAGGTTTAGATCTAGTGGTATTAATAATGTAAGGTTCAGATTTTGGGTTTGGGTTAGGTTAAGGTTTAGGTTTAGGGCTCGAATTAAAATTAAGGTTAGAGTTAGGTCAGGGAAATGGATAGGGTTAGGTTTAGGGTTCATGTTAGGTTTAGGGCCGTGGATACTGTTAGATTTTGTGATAGGTTTATGGTTAGACCGAGGGTTAGCATTAGGGTAAAGGTTATCATTAGGGAAAATTATAGGGTTAGAGCTAGTTTTAGGGCTAGGTTTACGGTTAGGATTAGTGTTTGAGTTAGGATTAGGGTCAAGGTTAGGGATAGGTTTAGGGTTAAGATTAGAATAAGTGTTTGGTTTAAGGTTTGAGCTAGGGTTAGTGCAAGAGTTAGGGTTAAGTTTAGAGTTTGGCCTAAGATAAGGTTATGGTTATTGTTAGGGTTAGGACAAAGGTTAACAATATTATTATGGTAATTGATAGGGTTAGATATCAAGTAAGAGATAGGGTTAATATTAGGGTTAGTGTAGGGTTAGGTTTAGGATAAATGTTTGGGTTTGAGCTACCGTTAAGTTTAGGGTTAGTTTTATGGTAAGTTCTAGGGTTAGGTGTATGTTTAGGGTTAGTGTAGGTTTAGATTTAGGTCTAGGGTCATCATTAGGGTTAGGTTTAGGGTTAGGGTAGTAGGTTGGTTTGATCTGGTGTTAGGGCTAGTGTTAGGGTTAGGATTAGGGCTAGGGTTAATATTAGAGTTTGGCCTTTGTTTAGTGTTAGGGTTAGGTATTGAGCTAGGTTTAGGGCTAGGGTGAATGTTAGGATAAAGTCAGGGCTAGGGTAGGGTTAGGGTTAGGGCTAGGACTAGGGTTAGCATTATGTTTAGGGTTATGAATAGTGTAATATATAGAGTTAGGGATAGGGTTTTAGTGTGGTTTAGGGATTGGGCTAGCATGATGTTTAGGGTAAGGTTTAGGTTTTGAGCTCAGGTTAGGGCAAGGGCAAGGTTAAGGTTTAGTGTTTGGGCTAGATTTAGGGTTAGGGTTATGCTTAGGATTAGGTTTGGGGCTAGGATTAGGGATAGGTTTTGTGTGAGTTTAGGGCTAGTTTTAGGTATATGGTTAATGTAAGAGTTAGGGTTATAATTACACCTATTTTAGGGTTAGTCTAGTGTTAGTGTTTGTTTTGTGGTAAAGATGTAATTTAAAGATAAGGTTTTGTTAGTGTTTGTTTTGTGGTAAGGATAAAACTTAAGGATAAGGTTTTTGTTAGAATAAGGGTCAGTATTCAGGTTAGTGTCAGTTTTAGGGTTAGGTCCAAAATTAGGACAAGGGCTAAGTCTATAGATAGAGTTAGTTTTTGGGTTAGGTTAAGGGTTATTGTTAGAGTAAGGGCAAGAGTTATGACTATATTTAAGATTAAATTTAGTTCTAGGATTAGTGTTAATGTTAGATTAGGTATAGGTTTACTGGAAGGGTTAATGTTAGGTTTCGATTTAGGTTTAGGTTCAGGTTTAAACCTAGGGTTAATGTTAGTGTCAGAAAAAGGGTCAGTGTTAGGATTAGAGTTTGGTTTAAGTTTAGAGCTAGAATGAGGGCTAAGGTTGGGACTAGTAAGAGAGTTAGGTTTTTTGTACGTTTAGGGTGAGGACTAGCAATAGAGTGAGGGTTTGACTTAATTTAAGTGACAGGGTTAGAGCTATGGCTAGGGGTAGGGATAAGATTAAGGATAGAGTTATGGTTATGGTTATTGTTAGGTTAAGGCTAAATTTAGGACTACAATTATGGCTAGCATTTGTGTACGGTTAGGGCTTACATTAGGACTAGTTCTAATGTCAGGTCTAGGGTTATGCTTTGGAATTATTTTGGGGTTAGGGTTATGACTAGGTATAGTCTAAGGTTTAGGTTAAAATTTAGGGTAAGTTTTAGATCTAGGGATATTATTAGGGTTTGCTTCAGGGTTAGTGTTTGGGTTAGGTTAATGTTTATGTTTAAAGCTCAAATTAGCATTAGTTTTAGGGTTAAGTTTAGGGTTATGGATATTCTTAGATTTTGGGTTCAGGTTAAAATTATGGTAATTGAAAGGTTTAGGATTAGAAATAGGTTTAGGGTTATCCTAGAGTTAGCATTAGGGTATGGCTAGGGTTATTGTAATGGATAGGGTTATTGCTAGAACTAGGGCTATGGTTATGGTTAAGATTAGGGATAGGGTTAGGATTAGATTTAGGGCAAGTTTTAGATTTAGGGTTAGGTTTAAGCTAAAGTTAGGGCTAGGATTAGGGTTATGGTTAGGGTTAAAACTAGTGTAAGGGTTCTGATTAGGTCTAGGTTTAGGGTTAGGTTAGGACTAGCATTAGGGCTATGACTAATGTGAGAACTAGAGTTATAATTAGGGCTAGTTTAAGGGTTAGGGTTATGTGAGGTCTAGGGTTAGGGTTAGGTTTAGGTTTTATTTCATGTTTAGGGCTTTGATTAGTGTTTGGGTCAGAAACAGGGTCAGGATTAGTTTTAGGGTTAGTGATAGGACTCATATTAGAGCTAGGTTAAGGACTAGGTGTATAATTACGGTTTTGTTTAGGTTAAGGTTTAGGGTTAGGGTTTCGGATCAGTTTTGTTATAGGGCTAGAACTAGGTTAGGTCTACTTTTAGGATTAGTGTTAGTGTTATGTCTTATATTAGTTAGGGGTTTAGTCTTAAGGTTTTGTTTAATTTAGAGTTAGGGTTAGATGTAGGATTAGAGCTAGGGCTAAGGTTAGGGTCGAGGTTAAAGCAAATGTTAGGATTATGGTAAGGAATGGGGTTATAACTAGGAATTGTGTTAAGGTGAGAGTAAGTCTTAGGGCTAGAATTAGGTTAGGTAAGACTATTTTAGGACTAGGTTTAGGCTTAGAGTTTGTGATAGGGTTAGGCCTAGTGTTAGGTTTAGGTTTAGGTTTAGGGATAAGATTAGGGTTAGGGAACAATAGGGTTATATCTAGGTTTGGTGCTAGGTAGAATATAGAATTATGGTTAGGGCTAGTGTTATTGTTTGGGTTAGTGATAAGGCTAAGTTCAGGGCTAGGATGAGGACTAGGGTTTGTTTAGGTTTATGGCAAGAATTGGTGCTAGGGCTAGTGTTTGATCGAGGTATATGTTTAGGGATAGATTTTGGATTAGGTTTATTGCTAGGTCTAGTGTAAGTGTTAGGTTTAGGGTAAGAGTCAGATTTAGAGCTAGGTGTATTATTAGGTTTAGGGTCAGATTTCAGATTTGTTTTAGGTTAGAATTCAGGGTTAGGACTCAAATTAGCATTATGTTATGAATAGGGTAATGAGAGCATTAGGTTTGTGGTTGAGGTTATGTTTAGGATAATTGATAGGGTTACAGTTAGTTAGTCATATGGTCAGGTTTAGGCCTAGGTTAGCATTAGGGTGAGGATTATGTTCATGGTAATGGATAGAGTGATAGCTAGGGTTATTTCTAGGGTTATGGTAAGTATTAGGCGTAGAGTTAAGGTTAGTTTTAGGTTTAGGGATAAGGTAAGGATTAGGGTATTGTTTAGGGCTTTACCTAGGGTTAGTTCACACTAGGGAGAAGATTAGGTTTAGTGTTAGGACTAGGTTAGAGTTATGGTTAGGGTCAGGATTAGTGTTAGTGTGAGGTCTAGGGTTATTACTAGGTTAAGGCTATTGGATAGGTTAGATGTTGGGTTATGTTTGGTGTTAGGGTTATGTTTAAGGTAATGGTTAGGTTTTTGAGCTAGGTTAGGTTATGGTTAGGGTTAGGGTCAGGGTAATGGATAGGTTTAGTGATTGTGATAGGGTTAGGGTTTGGTATAGGGTTAGCATTAGAGCTAGGGTTAGGCCTAGTTTCTAGATTAGCATTAGGATTATGGTCAGTATTAGGGTGAGGTTTAGGCTAAGGGTTAGAGTTATATTTAGAGTTAGAGTTAGATCTAGGGTAGGGATAGTTTAAAGGATAGGTCTTGAGTTTGGGCTAGGGTTAAGGCTAGGCTGTGGGTTATGATAAGGTATAGGTTTAGAACTATTAATATAACTAGGGTGAGAGTTAAAATAAGTCTTAGGGCTAGAGTTAGGGTTACAGCTAAGGTAAGGCTAAATTAGGGCTAGGATTATGGCTAGGGTTAGTGTTAAGGTTAGTCCTAGGTTTAAGTCTAAGATTATGGTTAGGATTAGGTATAGGGTTACATTAGTGTTAGGGTTAGGGTAAGGTATAATATAACAGTAGGTCTAGGGCTAGGGTGAAGGTTAAATTTAGGGTTAGGACTAGGCATAAGTTTAGGGTTAGGATTAAAGCTAGTGTTAGGCCTAGGATTAGGTCTAGGGTTTTTGTTAGGGTTAGGGCTACCATTAGGTTTAAGGCTAGTGTTAGGTCTAGAGTTATTGTTAGGGATAGTTTTAGGAATAGTTTATGGCTAGGTATGGTGTAAGGTTTAGGATTAGGGTTAGGGTCAGGTTAAGAGGTACAGGTATTTTTAGGGTCAATGTCATGGTTAGGGTTGGTTTAGGTTAAGGTTTAGGGTTAGGGTTCCAATTGGCATTAGGGTTAATGTTAGAGTTAGGATATGGATATGGTTTGGTTTAAGGTTCAGGTTATGTTTAGGGTAATGGATAGATTAGGCCTAAGGATAGTGCTAGGGTTAGGCTGAGGGTTAGCATTAGGTTTAGTGTTTGGGTTATAGTAATGGATAGATTAGAGCTAGGATTGCAACTAGGTTTATGGTTAGAGTTATGGCTAGTGGTAGGGCTAAGTTTAGGTTTAATGCAAGGATTAAAGTTAGGCTTATCTTTTGGGTAAGTGTTAAGGCTAGTTTAGAATTAGAATTTTGGTTACAGCTAGGGTTGGGTCTCAGAATAGAGCTAGTTATTTGATTATGTTAGGGCTTTTGTTAGGGATATGGCTAATGTAAGAATTAGGGTTATGATTATGGCTAGTTTTAGGGTAATGTTTAGGGTTTAATCTAATTTTAGGATTAGGATTTGATTAGGGTTATGTTTTAAACTAAGGTTAGTGTCAGTGTCAGAGTAAGGGTCAGAGTTAGTCTTAGGGTTAGGAATAGGACTCAAATCATGGGAAGGCTTGGGGATAGATGTATGGCTAGGGCTAGGTTTAAGACAAATGTTAAGGTTAGTGTTATGGTTTGGTTTTTTTGTAGGGCAAAGGCTAAATTTAAGGGTGGTTTTATGATTAGCATTGCTTATTATAATTAGAATTGTGGTTAATTCTAGGGTTAGGCCTATGGCTACGGTTAGGACTAAGGTTAGGTCAAGTGTTTGGCTTATGGTAAGTGATAGGATTTGAAAAAGTATAGGGCTAGGTTGAGAGTTAGCGTTAGTCTTAGGGTTAGGGTTGGTGTTTGGGTTAGGGCTAAACTATGACTTGGAATATGTCTAGAGTTAATACTAGGCTTAGGCCTCTGGTTAGGGCTATTTTTAGTGTTAGATTTATGGAAAGTGATTACTATTTGATTTTCATATCCATTGTTATTTACCCATATATGTAAAAATAATGTGAAACTTTAAAATACAAATTATTCATGGTAGCCAACCATAGAATAAAGAGGGCTCAAAAGTTGGCAGCTTAATAAGGCTAGATAAAAGATGACTCCTACCCAGTATCATAGAAATTTGAACAAAACTAACTCTCACCCTAACATTACATCTAGACCTAGCCCTAGACTTAACCATAAACCTAACTCTTACTCTAACCTGATTAGAGAACCATTAATCCTAGAATTTCCACTCTTGTGGAGCATTGTGGGGCAAGTTATGTTATGAATCCTATGCAGCATCAACCAAATCTGACCAAATAATTATGGAAGGTATCTCAGTACATGCATGTTTCCCTGTTTTCTTCTATAATGCTCTCAGATAATGTTGTTTTTTCATGCTTAAGCTTAGGCCTATTTTCACAAGGAACATACCAGAGTCCCCACAGAAATTAATATAGTGTGTAAAATTTCAAGCAGCTAGCAAAAAACCTGTTTGATTTTCAGCTCCATTAGATTACCAATATAGGTTAGAATAAAGTGAAATCTTAAAATACAAACTGTTTCTGACAGTGAACCTGTAAACCCAGAAGGCCTAAACCTGGGAAAAAGAGTAAATATAGATAAAAGATAAATACTGTCAAGTGTCAAAGAATTTTGATTAAAACTAACTCTAATCCTAACACTAGCTCTAACCCTAGTCCTTCTCCTAACCTAAATTTAGGAAATCTTTAACCACAGAAGATCCAAACTTGGGAAGCCTAGTGGGGCAAGCTAAGGGATGAATGCATAGTATAAAAGAAATATGACCAAATAGTTGATGGAGTATTTCAGTCCATGCATATTTCCCTTTTTTCTCAAAAAGGACTCTTGAATAATGTTGTTTTTACATGCTTAAGCATAGGCTACTTTCACAAGAACTAACCAGAGATTACTCAAAGAGAATTGATGGAGTGTGATGTTTCAAGAAGCTTGCACTGCTGCAGACTGGCTGGGCACAATTCAGGAGCCACTTTTCAAAAGAAACTAACTTTATTTTTAGAACTACACACGCCAAACAAAACAGCTCCTCAGGAAAAAACCCTCAGAGCCCAACTGCCACCACCAGCTTCCCACAAGCCACACACTCCAACCCAGCCTCCTCCTCCCACAATCCTCCTGCTCTTGAGGCCGATTGGGTGGGTCACATGGGCGGAGCCAAAAAAGTCCCCCAATGAGCAGCTCCGTGGTGTGAAAGGGCAGGGAAACAGCCCAATAAGCATCACCACAGAGGAGCCAATCAGCTAGATATTGATGGATGTTGCTGGGGCCGCTGTGAGCCAATCATCAGCTGGTAGTCTGAAAGGGCAGGGAAACAGCTCAATGAGCATCTCCAATGAGCATCACCTCAGAGGAGCCAATCAGCTAGATGTTGCTGGGGCAGCTGTGAGCCAATCATCAGTTGGCAGTCTGGAAGTTTGCTGGCAGCTAGAAGTTTACTGGGGCTCCTTCAGCTGTGGCTCTCAACATTGCACCAATGCTGTTTGATTTCCAACTAGATTTTCATTTACCTGTATAGGACAAAATGAATTAAAAATTTAAAATACAAAGTATTCTTTATAGTGAACCATTGAACCTAGGAGGTCCAAACACAGGGAGTATAGTATAGATAGAAAAAAAATGAATACTGTCAAATAACAAAAAAAAAAAAAAGAAAAAGAACAAAACTAACTCTAACCCTAAAACTAGCTGAAACACTAACCCTAAAACTAACTTTAATAGGAACCCTAACCTGTTTAAAAAACTGTGGATCCTAGTAGTCTCAAACTTGTGGATCCTAGTGGGCTAATCTATAAGATTAATGCTATGCAGTATCAAAGAAATATGATGAAATAATTGGGGTGGTATTTCAGTTCATGCATATTTCCTTTTTTTCTCCTAATGGGCTATCACATGACGTTATTTCTGCAGGCTTTAGGTTAGGCCTACACTCACAAGAATCATACCAGTATGTCCTCCCAAAAAATTTAGGGAGTGTGTGCAGTTTCAAGTAGCTAACATAAATTCTCTTTGATTTCCATGTCCATTTCCATTTACTGGTATAGGTCAAAATGAAGTAAAATAAAAATACCAACTGTCCCTGACACCAAACATTTGAACCAAAAGGCCTAACCCTGGGGAACAGAGCAAGGATACTTAAAGATGAATCTTGAATGGTATAAAAGAAATTTGAATAAATTAACTCTAATCCTAATACTACATCTAAACTTAGCCCTAATCCTAAACCTAAACATTAACATAGTCCTACCTTTAACTCTAAATTTAACCCTAATTTTAACTGTAATCATTTTTCAAACTCTAGCTCTTAATCTATTCGTTATCACAACCCTAACCATTAACTTAAGGCTAACTGTAGTCCTAACCTTAACATTTACCCTAGACCTGCTGTAACACTAACCCTCGCCTTATCCCTAAACCAAGCTCAAAACCTAACACTTACCTTAAACCTAACCCTAATCCTAGGCATAATCCTAACCCTTACTTTAACTCCAGCCCTAATTATTACCATAAATGTAGCCCCAACCCTAGCTGAAATCCTATCCATTACCTAAACATAAGCCTAACTCAAATGTTAATAGGACTAAACCAAACTGTATAGCTATCTCTAAACATATTGAAAAACTTAAACATAATCTGAAACCTAAATTTAACCCTATTCATTACCCAAAACCTAATGCTTATTTGAGCCTTGACCCTAAACCTTCTCCAAAACCAATCCCTAACTCTGACCCTGTCCCTAAAAGTACTCCTAGCTCTTAACGTAATCTTTATGCTAAACCTAACCTTTACATTAGACTTAGCCATAGTCTAACGTTAAAACTATCCTTAAACATAAAGCTAGACTTGAAATAAACCCTTGTATTAATCCTAGCCCTAGCCCTATCATAAAACCTATTCTAGCCCTAAACCTAGCCTTTATCCAATCCTGAAACCTAAGTATAGCTCAAACCTTAATTATAACCCTTGATCTAGTCCTAAACCTAGCAATACCCCATTTTCTCCAATAAACCTAACCCTAACCCTAACCCTGAACCTAGCTCAAACCCTAGGCCTAACATAACCCAAGGCCTAAACCTAACACTAACCCTATCACTAATCCTAGGCCCTATTTAGCCCTAATGCTAAACCTATTCGTAACCCTAGCCCTAAGATTAACTCTAACTCTCACCCTAAGCATGTTTTGAGTTCTAACCCTATCCATTACCATAACAGTAATACTAGTCCTAACCTAAGCCCTAACCCTAGACCTAGGCCTAAAAATAGATCTAGCCATAACAATTAACCAAAGCGTAAACCTCACCCTAATGCTAACACTATTGCTATTTCTAAATTTAAACCTAACACTTGTCCTAACCTTAAACAAAATGGAGCATTAGCCCTAAACCTAACCCTCACTGAACATTAACCCTAGACCTGACATTAGCCCTATTCCTAATTCTTACTCTAATCCTAACATAGACCCTAACCTACACCTAACCTTAACTCTAGCCCTAATCAGAGTTTGATCCCAAACCTAAAGGTAATACTGACCTTGAATCTGACCCTAATGCTAATCCTATCTTTAATCATCACCCTAAACCTAAACTTGACCCTAACACTAGAACTAACACTAACCCTAAAATTAGCCATAATCATAACCCTAGTTCCTACTTTAGCCATATATTTATCCTAGCACTAACCTAACCCTGAACTTAGGCCTAATCCAAGCCCTAACCCTAGCTTTAACCTAACCATAACCCTAATCCTAACCCTATGACTTAATCTAAACCTAACTCAAAACATAAAAATTGATCTAACTTCATACCTACCTGAACCATAGCCCTTATTCTAACCACATACCTAGCCCTAAACCTAGGTCTATCTAATACATTACATTAATCATAACCTTAACCGAATTCTAAAACAAGGCCTAACCTAAATGATAACACTAACCTAACCATAAACCTAGCCCTAAGCATAGTTCTACTTCTATCCATTACTCTAAATATAACCTTAACTGAATTCTATTCCTATGCCTAATTCTAACCCTATCACTATCTCTATCCTTATCCATTACCCTAAACCTAACCTGAACCCTATATTTAAACATATCCTTTACCATAACGCTAAATCTAATGCTAATTTGAGCCCTATCGTTAAACCGTAGCCTAACCATACCCTAGCCCTGACTCTGACGAGAATAATACCCCTAGCTGTAAATCTGACGCCAACCCTCAACCTAACCCTTGAACTAGACCTGGTGATAAATCTAACCTTAAAACTATCCCTAACCATATCCCAAGACCTGTCATTAGATCTAGCCCTAATCCTAGCCCTAACCCTAACAAACACTCTAGCCCTAATCCTAGTCCTAAACCTAGCCTTAAAATTAGCCCTAAACTTAATCCTTTTACTAACCCTAATTTTATTCTGCCCTAGCCCTAGAGCTAGCTGTAACATGACATCTTATGCTAATCCCTAATGCTAACCCTAAAACTAGCCCTAAATCTAGGCCTAAAGCTAAAACAAACCCTAGCACTAATTCTATGCCTAATTTAGCCTAAACCTAAACCTAACCCTATTCCTAGCCATAAGACTAACTCTAAATCTTACCCTAGCCCTAGCCCTAATTCTAAACTTATCTTTTTCAATAACCAAACCTAGCCCTATTCCTTGCCCAAACCCTAGGCCTAACATTTGTCCTATCCCTAAACCTGGATACAACTCTAAATTTAAGTGAAAACCTGATCCTAACCCTTATGCTAATTGAAAAAAATAGCCCTAAGCCTCTGCTAGACTAAAAACAAAACCGAGACAGAACCATTACCGTAACCCTTAACCTAAACCAAACACTAACCCTAAACCTATTCCTAAATCTAGACCTAATTTGAGTCCTAATCCTAACCGTAGATATAACCCTGACCCTGACTTGGACTCTAACATTAAACATAGCTCTACACATTGCCATAAAACTAACCCTAAAACAAGCTCTAATTTGAACCAAGTTCTTATATAAGCCATAGCCCTAATGCTAACAAAAACCGTAGCCCTAATTCGAGCCCTAACCCTAGGTTAAACCCTAACCTTAACCCTAACCCTAGCCCTAAACCTAACTCTAACCCTGACCCTACCTCTAACATTCCTTACCCTAAGCCAAACCTCACCCTAATGATACTCTACTCTTATCCCTATTCATTAGCATACCCCAAAACCTAACTCTATTACACTTCTTAACCCTAGCCCTCCTTCTAACTTTAATGCTAACCAAAAGCTTAACCCTAACACTGACCCTTATTTTGACCCTAACACTAACCCTAGCTCTAAACCTGACACTAACCAAAAATCGAAACCAAACCCTACTGCTACCAGTAAACCTATACCTAAATGTAACAGTAACACTAGCACTAGACTTAACCTAATTTTAATAGGGTCATAAATCTAGCCATTGCTCTAAACAAAAACCTAGCAAGCCCTAACCATAATGGTTAACTTAATGCAAAGAATATCCCTGTCTCTAGACCCATAACTTTTTCTAATTCTGGCCCTAATCCTAAACCTAATCCTAACCTAAACAATAACCCTTACCCAGCACAAACCCTAGCTGTAAATTTTATCCTAACCAAAAACCAAACCATAACACTAGACTTACCCATAACCCTAACCGTAAAAGTAGCCATAACCATAAACCTATCCCATGCATTACACATAGCCCTAACACTAGTCATAAACGTCATGAAAAACCTAGCCATTATCCTAGCCCTAAATCTAGCTCTATCAAAACCCTAAACCCAACCTTAAACCTAACCCTCACTCTAGCCCTAATCCTAGCACAAATGCTAACACTTTCCCGAAACCTAAACCTAACACTAACCCAAGGCCTAACCGTTACCCTAGTCCTTATTCTAATCTTAACCCTAGCCTTAACCTTAGCTCTAACTCTATCCATTAACCTAAAGATAAGCCTAACCTAAATGCTAACCCTAGGCCTAACGCTCACTTTATCCTTAACACTTAACTTTTCCATTACTCAAAACCTAACACGAACGCTAAATCTAACCCTATCCATTACCTAACCCTAACTCTAACCCTAATACTAACAGTAAATCAAGCCTTAATCATATACCTTAACCTAAACAAAACCCTACACGGATGCTAACCCTAATAATACACCTACTCTAAACCTGACCCTTTCCCTAAACCTAATCGTTACATTAGATCTAGTCACAACCTAACTTTGAAACTAACGCTAATCATAAACCTAGACCTGACATTAACCCTAACCTCCTCATCCTAGCTTTAAATCTAGCCTTTATCCTAACCCGAACCTGAACCCTAAACCTATTCCTAATTTTCATCCTCACCCTATCCCTGATTCTACCTATAACCCCATCATTTTGTCTCACTCTAACACTAACCTTTAGCCTAACACTAATCCTAACTCTAGTTCTAACCATAGGCCTAAATCTAACAATACCCATAGTGCTAATTCTAGCCATAATTTAGCCCTAAACATTACCCAACCCCTAACTCTAATACTAAGACTAACTCTAACTCTCACCCAAGCCCTGTTTCTAGTTCTAACCCGTTCAGTTACATTAACCCTAACATAAGCCCTAACCTTAGCCCTAAAGCTGGCCCTAGACACATCCCTAGTTCTAACCATAACTTTAAATCTAACCCTAACACTAAGCCTAAACATCATCCTACCACTATACCTAACACTATCACTAATCCTAATACTATCCCTAAGCCTAGCCATAGCCCTAAAACAAAACAGAGATACTACCATAACCTTAATCCTTAACCTAGACAAAACCCTAACCATACACCTAACATAACCTCTTTCTCTAACTAGAGGTCAAGGCCTAAAACTAACCCAGACACTGACTTATATCCTAACACTAACCCTAGCTCTAAATATTACACTAACCCTAAAGATAATGCTAACAATTGACCTGGACCAAAAACTAACCCTGAAACTAACCATAATCATAACGCTATTTCTTACTTTAGACATAGCTGTGATTTTAGGCCTTGATCTGACATAAAAATTAGCCCTAATCTGATCCCTAAACATAGATGTAACCCTAACCTAAACCTAGCTCTAGTCCTAAACCTAACTCTAAACCTAGCCCCAAACCTAGCACCAACTGTATCACTTAATATAAGTGAAAACCTATCCAAATACTAACCTTAATCCTAATCCAAATAATTATCTTAACCAAAATCCTAACCATATTACTAGTCCTAACCCTTGCCCTCATTCAAGCTCTAACCCCAATCCAATTCTAACCCTAATTTAAACCCTCTGACTAAACCTGACCCTAACCCTAAATCGAACCCTTAAACTAGCCACACCAGTAACCTCATGCCTAAATCTGACACTAAAACTAGCCATAGATCTAATCCTAATTTTATATCTAGCTATAACTCTAGACCTAAACAAACAAAAAAAAACCTTAGCCCTAGCCCTAACAATAACCCTTAATCTAAGGAAATAACTAACCCTACCCCTATCCCTAAGCCAAGTCTAAATTCTAGCTTTAACCCTAACCCAAATTTTAATCTGAACACCGCCCCTTACACTAAAACTAAACCTAGCTCTAAACCTGACCCTAATCCCAAAACCTAAACCTAACACTAGACCTTGCCATAATATTAACCCTAAATCTAGCCCTAATCAGAACCCTAGATATTACACTATGCATAGCCCTTACCCTGGGCCTAAACTGAAATAAACAAACAAACAAAAGAAAATAACATAGCTCTAATCCTAAGCCTAAACCTACCATAAGCATAATCCTAATCCTAAACGAAGCCCTAATTCTAAACCTTGACTTACAACTAACCCTAGCTCAACGCTTAACCCTCAGCCTAAAAGTAACCTTAGCTCTATCTTTTGCCATAAACCTAACCCTACCCTAACTCTAAACTTAACCCTAACAATAATCCTAGTTCTAACACTAGCCATTACCCTAACCCTATCCCTAACTTTAATGATAATCCTAGCCCTAAACCTTACACTATTCTTAATCCTTGTCATAAATATAACCCTAGACCTCACTCTAAATCCCAGACCTAACTCTAAACCGAATCCCTGTCATACCCTTAACTCTAACTCAACATCTAACCCTTACGCTAAACCCATCAGTAAATCTAGGCCTAAGCCTAAAGTTAACACTAAATGCAACCCTAACCCTAACACTAACTTTAAATATAACCTATTCCATTAATCTAAACCTAACCCTAACCTAATGACAACCCTATGACCAACCATAACCCTAACTCGAACCATAACCATAACCCTAACTCGAACCATAACCATAACCCTAAATCTAACTTTAAACCTAACACTCGACCTAGCCCTAACCCTAGGTTAAACCTTAAACCTTACTCTAATCCTAACACTACATCTAGCCCAAATCCTAATCCTAACTCTAACTCTATCCCTAACCCTTGCCCTAAAACTAAACTTAGGCAAATCCTAGCCCCAATTTAGCCCTTTTCTTAATTTTAACCCTAACCATAGAATTAAGAACAACTAAAATTCTCACATCAGATCTATCTTTACATTTAACCCTATTGCTTACCATAACCCTAAACCTACCTCTAAGACTAGTCATAACCCTTGCCCTATCCTTAGCCCTAGCACCACCCTAGATTAAAACCTAACTCTAAATCGAAACTTAAACTGATGCCTAAGCCTAACCCTGAAACGAGTCCTTTCTCTAATGCTAATTCTAAAACTAGCCCTAATCCTAGTCCTAGACCTATAACAAAATGAAGCTATACACTTAACCCTTACCCTTAACCTAAACCAAACCCTAAGCCTTACCTAGCCCTAATCCTAGACTTAATTTGAGTCCTAAACCTAACCCTAGAGCTTACCATGACCCTGACTCATATCCTAACACTAACCCTAGCTCTAAACATCATGATAACCTTAAACATAACCCTAACAGTAGATGTAGACCTTAATCTAACCCTAAAACTAACCCTCATCATAACCCTAAATCTTATATTAGCCATAACCCTAGTCCTAACCCTAACACAAAAGTAGCCCTAATCTGAGCCCCACCCGAATCTTTATGCCTAAATCTAACCCTAGCCTGAGATCTAAACCTTGTCTTAAACCTAGTTCTATCCCTATCTCTAAGGCAAACCCTCACCATTATATTAACCCTAGTCCTTACCCTAATCCTTAGACTAACCTAAACTTTAACGCTATTACTAGTTCTACATCTAGCCTTCATTCTAACTCTAACCATAACCCAAACCCTAACACTAACCCTGATCCTTATTCTGACCTAACACTAATTGTAGGTCTAAACCTGAACCTAACCCTAAACTGAATCCTAACACTAGTCCTACTGCTAAACTTATACCTAAACCTCAATCTAACACTAGCCCTAGACCTAAACATAATCACACATCCAGGTATAACACTAGATTTGTGATTATGTCTAGACCTACAGAAACACCTAAATATAGCCATGACAATAATTCTTAATCTATCACAAACACTAACCCTACCACTAGACCTAAACCTAGTCCTAATTCTGGCTTTAACCATAACCATTACCCTAATCTAAACACTGTCCCTGACACTAACACCAACCCTAGTTCTAAACATCAACCTAACCCTAATGTAACCTTAAATTACACTTAGTCATAACATTAACCATAAAATTATCCCTAATCACAACACTAGTTCTTACATTAGCCAAAACTCTAACCTATCACAGAACGTAACCCTAATCAAAGCCCTGCCCTAGCGTGAAACCAAACATACCCTAATCATAAACCTAGCCCTAATCCTACCCTAAGCCTAACCCTATACTTAATCCTAACAATAAACCAAGCCCTAACCCTAGCTCTAACCCTATATTTTATCTTAAAGATAAACATAAACTGTTTGATAACCCTAGGGAAAACATTTTTCCATCCCAAGCCTTAACCCTATCAATTAACCTACACCTAATCTTAACCCTAAACCTAAATGTATTGTTACCCTATCACTAACCCTAAGGCGAATTCGAGCCCTAACCCTAATCTTTACCCTAACCCAAAACCTAACTTGACCATAAAAATATTCATAGCTCTAAATCTGACCATAACAAGAAACCTAAACCTTACAGTAGACATAGTCATAAAAAACCCTAAAATCATCTCTAACCATATCCTAGAACTGACAATAGCCCTGCATCTAAACCTAGCCCTAACCTAACACAATCCTTAGCCCAAAACCTAGCAATAAACCTCATCTTAACCATAAACCTAACACTAAACCTAACTCTAATCCTCACCCTAGTTTTAAAACTAGCTATAATCCCATCAATTACACTAAGCCTAATCCTGAACCTAAAACTAAACCTAGCTCTAAACATAGGCCTAACCCTAACACTAAGACTAGCCCTTATCCAGCCCTAATTAGCCCTATTCCTAATCCTAACCCTAGCCCTAAGATAAATCTAACTCTTGCCCTATTCCTATACCTAGTTCTAAACCTATCACTTACCATCACACGAAACCTAGCCATACACTAAGCCCTAACCCTAGCCTTATTTTTAGCCCTAGCTTAAACCCTAGATCTAAAACTAATTCTAAATCTAACCTTAAACCTAAAACTAAATCTAGCAATAACTCTAGCTCTCCCCTGAATTCTTAACCTAAACCTAAACCTCAAACTGACACTTACCCAAAGGCTAATGCCAATCCTAAAACAAGCCCTAACCCTACACCTAACCCTAAAACAATACTGAGTTATAGCCCAAGCCCTAACTTTTACCTAAACCAAAACCTATCCCTGTACCTAGCCCTAACCCTATTCCTAATTCTAGTCCTAAAACTCACCCATAAACTAAAACTGAATGTGACTCTGACCCTAAAACTAACCCGGGCTCTAAAAATCATCATCTCTAAAAATCAACCATAACCCCAGACCTAGCCCTAACCCTAACCCTATAACAAGAGCTAATCATGACTCTACTTTATGCATTATCCATAGCATTAACTATTATTCTATCCTAATGCAAACCTACCCTTAATCTGAGTTCCTAAACCTAGCTTTAACCTAAAGTTAAAACTAAACATAACCAAACACTAACCCTAATCTTATACACAACCCTAGCCCTAACTTTAGGTCTAACCCTATTTATTATCATCAAGATAACCCTAACGCTTATGTTAAACCTTGGCCTAACACTAACCCAATCCATTACACTTAACCAAACCTATACCCTAAACTTAACACTTTCAATGCCCCAAAACTAAATCTGACACTAATTCGAGCTCTACACCTAAACCCTAATTTAACTCAAACCCTAAACCTTACCCTGACCCTAAAAAATAACCCTAGATCTAAACTTGACCCTTACAAAAACCCTAACACTTACATTAGACAAAGCCATAAACCTAACACTAAATCAATCCCTAATTGTAACCCTAGACCTGACATTAACCCTAGCCGTAATAGTATCCCTAAGCCTATAACAAATTCTAGTCCTCATCATAGCCCTAAACCTAGATTTAATGATAAACCTAACCTTAAACTGAGTCCTAACCCTTATACTAAACTTCAACATAGCCCTAAACCTACCTATAACCACATTCCTTACCCTAAAAAAAAAATCTAAAACCAACCGTAACCCAGTTCATAATCCCTGCCTTACCTTTAGCCCTAGCACTAACCCAAGATCGAAACCAAACTCTAAATCTAAACCTTACTCAATGCTTAAGCCAAACCCGAAAACTATCCCTAACCTTAATGCTAATTCTAAAACAAGCTATAACCCTAGGACTGACATTATCTCTAGCCATAATTTGTCTCAATTCCAAACCCCAACTCTAAACCTAGCCCTAAGACTAACTCTAACTCTCAAACTACCCCTATCTCTCATTCTAACACTATTTTTTTCCGTAACCCTAACCCTAGCCCTAAACCTAGTCCTAGCCTTTGTCCTATCCTTACCCCAGCACTAACCTTAGACAAAACCTAACTCTAAATCTAGCCCTAATTGAAGAATAAACATAACCCTAACACTAGCCCATACCATAAAACTAATCCTAAAACTACCCTAACTCTAGCCCTAGCCCTAAAACATAACCGAGCCATAGTTCTAACACTAACCCTTAACCTAAACCAAATCCTAATCCTACACCTTCCCATAACTCTAGCCCTCATTTGAGTTGTAAGCCCAAACCCTGAAACTAACCCTGAAACTGACACTAACCCTAACACTACTAGCTCTGAACATCACCCTAACCCTAACCCTAACACTTACACTAAACCTAGCCCTAAAACCCAGAAACTACACCTAATTATACCCTAGTACTTACATTAGCCATAACCCTTAACCTTTCCCTATGTTAACCCAAATCCTATCCAAAATCCAAGCCCTAACCCGAGCTTTACCCTTACCCTAACCATAACCCTAGCTCTAATCTTGACCATAAACCTATCCCTAAACTTATCTCAAACTCTATCCATTACCATAACCATCACCCTTATCCTAATGCTAACACTAGACATAAATCTAACTTTATCCCTAATCAGAACACTTCCATTAACTTAAACCTTACCTGAACCCTACACCTAACACTTCATTACCCTAATTTTAACACTAACACTAATTCGAGTACTAATTTAAACCTTAACCTATTCCAAACCCTAACCCAGACCTTGACATTATTAATACACCTAGCTTTAAACTTGACCCTAACCCTAAACCTAACCCTTACACTAGACATAGTCATAATCATAACCCTAAAACTATCTTTAACTATAACTCTGAACCTGAAAATAACCCTAACCATAATCCTAGCCCTAAACCTACAAAAACACCTAGTCCTTATACTAGCCCTAGACCTATCCTTACACATACCCTAACACTACCGCTACCCTTAAACCTAATTCTAACCCTCACCTTACCTCTAAATCTAGCTATAATGCCAAGCTTTACTCTAAAATTAACCCTAACTCTGACATTAACACTAGGCTGAAGCTAACCACTAAACCTAACCCTAATCCTAGCCTTAATTTGGCCCTATTTCTAAGGCTAACCCTAAATCTAGCACTGAGACTAACGCTAACTCTTGCCCTATACCTAGCCCTAGTTCTAACCCAAAACCTTAGCATAAACTTAAACCTTGCTCTATCCTTAGATCTACCCCTAATGCTATATCTAAACCAAACTCTAAATCTAACCTTAAAACCTAAGCCTAAACCTAGCCCTAATCCTAATGACAATCTTAAAACTAACTCTAACCCTAACCCTAGCAGTAAACCAAAGCCGAGTAATAGCCCTAACCCTAAACCTTAACTTAAACCAAACCCGAACACTACAACAAGACCTAACCTTAGCCCAACTTCTAGTACTAACCCTAACCTAAATACTAACCCTGACACTGACTAATATCCTAAAACTCACCCTAGCCCTAAACACCGCCCTAATCTTAAATCTAACTTTAATAATAACCCTAGCCCTAATTTGAGTCTTAACCATAACCCTAAAACTAACCCTAACCTGACTCCTATCCTAACACTAACCCTAGCTCTAAATATCAACTTAACCTTAAACCTAACCCTAGCACTAAACCTACCCCTTACTCTAACCCCAAAACTAATCCTAATTGTAACTCTAGTTCTTACATTAACCGTTGTCCTAACCCTAGCACTATCCCTAACACAAATACTATACCTAATCCGAATCCTAAACTTAGCTTTAACCCTAACTCTAACCCTAAACATACCCCTAACCCTAGATCTAAACCAATCCCTCAACCTAAGTGAAACCATAAACCTAAGGGTAAACCTAGATCCATCCCTAAAACTTAGGCTAACCAAAACACTAACCCTATTAATTTTCCTAACTCTAGACCTCATTTTAGCTCTAAGTGTATGCCAAAGCCCAAACCTAACCATTACTCTTATTTTGACCAGAACACTAACCCTAGGTCTAGCCCTATTCCTAACCCAAAACAAACCATAATTCTATTTTTAGACCTAACCCTGAAAGTAACTCTTGCCTTATACCTAACCATAGCTCAGAAGCTAATCCTTATGCTAAACATAACCCTAAACCTAATCATAGTTCTAAAACCTCACCCTAAGCCTACTTCAAGACCTAATCCTAGCGATAACACTACCCCTAAATTAACTGTAACTCTATCCATTACCCTAAACATTACCCTTACCCTAATGGTAACCCCAGGCCTAACCAATACCCTATTGCTAGGCCCAAAACTATCAATTACCCTAAAACTATCCTGAACCCTAAACCTAACTTTATCATTACCCTAACACTAATGCAAACTGTATTGTGAGCTCTAATCCTAAAATCAAAAATAAACCAAATCCTAACACTGACCCTGACTCTAACAATTCCCTTAGCTCTAAACCTGATTTTTACCCTATACCTAACCCTTACACTAGACTTAGCCATAAACCTAACACTAAATATATCCTTTACCATAACCCTAAACCTGACATCAGGCCTAGCCATAACCCTTGCCTAACTCTGACACAAACCCTAGATGTTGTCCTAGCACAAAACATAGCCTTAATTAAAACCCTTACCCTAACTCTAGGCCTAACCCTAACCTTAACCCTAGCCCTAATCTTAGTCCTGATTTATCCCAAACCCTAACCCCAACTCTAGCTCAAAGATTAACTCTAACACTCACCCTTGACCTAACAATATCACAACCTTATCCCTTACTGGAACCCTGATTCTAGCCCTAACCATTGGTCTAAACTGAGTCCTATTCATAGCCCTGTCCATAACCCTTGATCTAACTCTAACTCTAAATCTAACTCTAACCTGAAGCCTAAACCTAATCCTAACACTAGCCCTAATGCTAACACTAATTCTAAAACTATCCCTAAAGAAGAGCCATAGCCCTAACACTTAACCTAAACAAAACCCTAACCCTACACCTAGTACTAACTTGAGCCTAATTCGTGTCTTAACCCTAAATCAAAAACTAACTCTGACCCTGATACTGATTCTAACAATAAACCTTGCTCTAAACATCACCCTAACCCTAAACCTAACTATAAGATAAGACCTAGCCCTTAACCCAAACCTGAAACTAGAACTAATTGTAACACTAGTTTGTACATTAGACATTGCTCTAATTCTAGCTCTAACCAAACCCAAAACCTAGCTTTTATTTGAGACTTAACCCTATATTTAACCCTAACTTTAAACCTAACCCTAATGAAAAACCTAGCCCTAAACCTAACCCTAACACTAGTCAGAATCCCAACCATAACCCTAGCCATATCACTAGCTCTAACCCTATCCATTACCCTAACCATAATCATTTACCTAATGGTAACCCTAGACCCATTCTAAACCTTATTCCTAACCCAAACCTTATTCGTTAACCTAAACCTATCCTGAACCCTAAACCTTACCCTATCATTACCTACCCCTAACCCAAACCTAAACCTTAACCTAATTCAAAGCCAAACACTTACCTTTCCTGTAATAATATACCTAGCTGTAAC